>NW_020455521.1:2297887-2389929 GCF_003342845.1 Nothoprocta perdicaria
TTTTTTTTTTTGTACTTTAATGTGTGTGAGTCCCAAGATTGCTCAMAAAAAAGTAATTTCTCTAGTGAGAAATATTAAAATATGTGTGTGTATATATATATATAGAATAAACTGTGCAAGTTTATTTCTTTTTCTCACTGCATATTAGCCCAAAGTAACAACTTACATATGAAATAAAGCTGATAGTGAAAAGAAACATTGAAGTACTGCAGAGATAGACTGGTAATGTATGACCAGCTATACAATACATACTCTCCAGCATATTTGCAAAATACTGTTACAGAGTTACATGTTTATAGCTGTACTACTCAAAGATGCTGCTGACCTAGACTAAGGGTAACTAATTGGCATTCCCTCTGGGCCCAAAAGCACACACTCCGCTTAGAAAACTCCTGACCCAAGGGAAAACAGGAGCCGCCCTTGYTGCTGTTTCAGGTTCCTACCATTTTCCGTGGCGCTGCTGCCCCCTTCCTGCCCCACACACTGCCCTTCCCACACACCTTCCCAGCCTGGCATCGGCGCCGCTGCTCCCTGCTGATGCAGAGGCCAACACGAGCAGAGCATCTGATCTGATCTGATCCATCTCCCACAACCGCAACCTCAATCCAGGTGCAACGGCCAACACTCGGCTTGATCTCGACAAGGCTGCAGCCTGCTGGGTGGCACTTGCAGGGCACACCAGTCCCAGCCAGTTACCGAGTGAAGTGCTGCCGGGCAGCGTTTATTTGATGGATAAATGGGGAAAGAGATAAAAAAAATAAAGGAAGGGTCTACCCAGGACGAGCTGAAGAGGCCTTTGCAGACCTGTCACTGGTCTCAAATCCTGCTGACATGAGCTCACTCCCTGCCACGGATAAGGATGACTCTGTTATCCGGGGTCACACGATACCTTGGATATTTACTGTCTCAGACACAACAGATCAGGTAGCAGTTACGGGACTCGCTTGCAACATCACAACTGAGCACGTGCCACTAAGCTGTGCTCTGGGACGGGGACACACAAACAGCCCAAACCCACGACGTATGGGACCCAGCTCAAGCTTGACTCCAAGTTACCAGCTACTTTCAGAAAAAGAAAACTCACAGTATTGAGCTGCTGCATCTCAAGGACACCAGGC
Organism: Nothoprocta perdicaria; assembly: GCF_003342845.1. Classification (NCBI taxonomy): domain Eukaryota; kingdom Metazoa; phylum Chordata; class Aves; order Tinamiformes; family Tinamidae; genus Nothoprocta; species Nothoprocta perdicaria. Next base: position 2,299,006 of record NW_020455521.1, read on the forward strand.
AGGAAAGAAGGGAGGTGAGCAACTCAGAGAGCGCTCAAGAGCCAACCCATCCTTGCGAGCAGTCCTTCAGCACTACAGGGTGAGGGAGTTTGCAGCGTGTCGCTGCTCCAAATGTTCCCTGCTTATGCCGTGTGGAAGACCACTTGACCTTAAGCTGAACGTTTCCGTAAGCTTGAGCAAGAGCTCAAGCCTTTTTGTTAGCAGGGCATCAATCCCACAGTACCATGTGCTGCTCAAAGGTTTCTCTCCATTCCACGGGCATCCCAATCCAGAGCAGAGGTCCCATGCAGCTGGAAGAGCACAGGTGGCTACAGAAAGCGCTTTAAAAGCTGCTGCTGAAAACCTGAAGTAATTTGTGAGTAAAGTGAGTAATTTGAAGTTAGCTGGGAAGTCATTATCTGGAAGTATATTCCCAGAAACATTCCCTTCAGTCATATACTAGTGGATATACCCACGCAAACACACTTTCTGTGAGTATACACACACACACACACACACACACAACATATATACAAATATATTTATATTTATAAATATAGATCTTTAATTTCATGGAAAAATGTCATAAAATCCTCTCCCCTCAGCGTATATGAAAGGCATACGTGTAAAGTGAGAAACGTGAGCAGTGGGGCGGCCTGCCCGGTGCTGGGCATCGCCCGCTGCTCTGAGCGCCCGAGCGGGGCCTCACGAACAGCAGACACCTCAGGAGCCGGCAGCTCGGCAGCAACAGCCAAACTGCAAAGGCAATTTCAAAGTCGGGGTGTGGGAATTTTTTTACTTTTTTTTTTTTTTTTTCCTGTTTGTTCTTCCCTCTTCTGCACTAGTTCCCACTATTTTCCCCACTTGCTGCACTAGTTCACTTTGCAGTTTCCTACAGTACCAGCAACTAGCAGCCTAGTACCACGTCAAAATAAGCTAACAAGAAAAARGAGAGCTTATTTTGGAGCAAATTATCTTTTTTTTAATTTTCTAAGCAATATTCTGCTATTAATACACTTCAGAAAAATACTCAGTGATTAAACTTTCTTTTTAAAGGTCTTTTTTGCATTCTGCAACTTTTATTTTAAAATTTTAATAAGCTGTTTGAATAAAACCAGCTTTGCTTCTGCTTCACCTCAGTGACACCAGCGCTACCATGAGATTCCCATGACATCACAAGCTCAGCATAATGGTCTGGAGAAGTCTTGGAAAACATGACTTAAAAGGCAAGACCTCATCGGAACACAGTTTGACCCATTAACATTCATGAAATCCCTTAAAACAGAGAAGTCTGTTTCCGACATGATACAAAGCATTTAAAAGCCTCTTTTAAAGCTTTGTGGTTTTTTTGTTGTTGTTGTTTTCTTAAAAATCTGGAAAAGGCATACTGAACTACTTTAAATCTGATAGAGCTTTTCGTTTTTAGATATTGAAAAGTTGTCATTTTAAAAAGCAGAAAATGAATAATCTGACCTCTCATTTGGGCTTTTGGTGGTTAAATACAACCATTTTCCATGCTCACTTACGTGCCTGACTCATTCAATACAACGACTTCATTCACTGAGAGGGTCAAATACACGATGACCTCAGTAACTGGCTTCCATAAATCTTATTACTAAAATGCAGATACACTCAAGATAATTTCGCAATAAGTGGTCCTGTAACTATAATTGAGTAAAACCAAATCGATAAAGTGACAATTTTATAGCACAATTTTATAGGTTACAATTCAGATTTAGAGAATTAACCCCCTTTAGTGTGCTGTCTCTATAGTACTAGTCTATTTCTAGTCTACACTGTATGTACACTACATGCCTAATGTAGCAGGATTTATTTTTCAGAAATATTTGGAAGATTTCACATTGCCAGAAAGTAAACTCTCACACACTAAATCTTCCACCATACTGAACCAGGCTTTATGTTGCAAGCACTGCTTGTAGCAGCAATATAGTGATGGAATCATAGCAACAATCGAAATAATACTCCCTGCTGTTCCTTGGTAACATATTACCTCTAATTTTGGGTCTAAAATGGGTCTCTGCAGCAAGCTACTATTGCTGCATGGCCACAGAAAYGTTGCTGCCCAGCTGAAGAGCATTTTCTCCAGTGCTTCCTGCTGCGTTTCCGGAGCTTCCCTGCACGCGCCATCCCCGCTCTTCCCACGGCGGTGGCTCTTCCCTCTCTGCTGCTCTTCTGTCTCAAGAGGACTGAGACTTTGTGCTATTTTTGCAATAAAATATTTGCACGTTCACTGCTTGCCCCAAAGGAACAACAAAATGACCCTGCAACTTGGGAGCAGCATTTATGACTGTGACAAAAATACAAAACCTTCAGGAACTTCACCTTGTGAGGGTTTCTTTCTAGAATATGCCTCTTTCCTAGCATTTTTATCCATAAAAGCGCCTCCCACCCTAAGAGGAATCATATATACTCAAGCTTGCTCAGAAGTTATCCAGGTCATTTGACGCTCTCTGCCTTTCCTAGCCTCTCATCTTGTCATTAAAAACTTGGAGGAGAGCCCGGTACCTCTAACCCTCCTCCTACAACAGATTCCTATTTTTATTTTCAAAAGATGCCAGCGTAACAGACCACATTCCTTAACAATTTATCAGCTGTGCAGTAGCGGGACTGAAGGGACAGGCACGAGGCCAGCTACACGCCACCCGTCTCATAGCTCAGGCGCTCCGTCCTCTCCTCTGCTTCCAAACACCTCAGACACTGGCAGCCCATTTGGAAGGTCACCAGCCTCAGTGTTCAGCCAGCCTGACAATGCTCAGCAGAAGAGATGGGTTAGACAAAGTGAAACATAGGCAATAAGGAACTAAAGCAGCAGTAGAAACACTTAAGTGTTTTAAAGTTTAAGAGCCAATGTTGGCAGTCAGGGAAGGGCAGCTTTGGGCAGCGTTGCTGGCCCTCTGCACCACAAACACTGCTGCGACACCAGGCAAGGAGGGAAGACAGGGCCCCGTTAACACATGGGCCACCCAGCCTGGCTGTGGCCAGGATTAACTCTAACTTAGTCTGGATGGGGAGGTCAGGTTCAGAGAGCTGGAACTGCCCCCCGGCCTGGGCTGAGCTCTAGGGCAGGCACGTGCGGATCCGCAGCTCCTCCGGCACTACCGAATGGAGAAGGAAGAGCTGGGCTGCAAACCTCAGAGAGCCACAGGCCTCTCTGGCCACGGCACCGGCCACACGTTCAAAGCACATGCTAGAGCACGTGCTTCCCATGAAACGCTCCCTTCCCTAGCTAAGCAAGGATGTTCCCAAGGGCCCAAGTCTCATGAAACAGTGATTATCCCAGAGTGCTCTGGGAGTGACGCTCCGATCTCGTACTTGCAGTAGCAGTGCCTTAATCCAAGTGGGAGCACGCAGCCAGCGTGCAGACAGCACCAAGCAGCGAGGGATGCTTTTGCAGTGTTCAGCAGCAGTCACATCTTCCATCCCCCAGGAATAATTAACAGTAGACATATACCCAGCCATAGAGAGACAGGCATTATCTCCACTAGTTCTTGCAGCTTCTTTCTTCAGCTCCTTATCACGATCTCCGTTTTGCCCAGATTAAAGCGCAGGATGCTCCACAACTCCACTGCAGCTGAGAAGGGCCCAAAAGGCTGAGCCAAGAGCTACCATGGCACGGACACCATGCAGCAACATACACGCCATGGGAAAGCCCAGCAGCAGCAGCCAGAGGGGGAAAAAAGTAGGATTTGATCTTCACAAACATGGAATGAGCTTTAGCAAAGCTCATGAGGACAAGAAGGGAAAACKCTCTGCAGGAATAAAGCACAGCTCTGGATCAATTCCCCATGCATCTTTAAATTACAAAAGCAGCAGTTCCCAGAAGTACAAACCCTAGCATYCCTTAAATCTGTCATCCTAAACTCACCTGTTCAGAAAACTGTGGTAGACAGGGCTTTTTTCTAGGCAAATTCAAAATCTATTTGGAATTTACAAATGTATTTGCATGCGGGCCACTACCTTTCAGTTAAAAGCTCAGTTTTGTTCCAAGTTATCTCCTAAGCTTCAGAACCAGTATATATTATTGACAAGCATGCAAGTTGCACATCCGTTAACATTACAAAGTGAGGGACAGCCTAGGTGATCAAAATTATCAGTACAATTCTCTCAACCGAGCAGAAAGCAGAGCTCTGTGCTCACAATATAACCGTGTCACCAGCAGCGCACGCAAACCAGAGCGCACCAAACAGCACGGGCCCGGCRCCGGGAAAGCAGCCCACGGCCAGGAGCTCGGCATCAGCACTTCTGTGTTCATGTGCATTACCTGTCAAAGGCTAACAAACCTTCTCCTGAGAAAGGTGACATTGTTATGTTAATCAGAACGGACTGTGACCATCACATCTTACTTGCCGACAATGACAAGGCACACAGCTATGGATTAAGACGCCTTTTAAGAGCCCTTGACTTTTGTATCAACCAGGGAAYGGACATGGAAGCTTAAAACATCTACCACTACCATGTCAGGCTTTACTATTTAAGAGTATTAAATATTAAAATGAACCTCCTTCCAATTAGCTTTTCCTTCCATTTTTAAAATGGCAAAGGATTGTAGAAAAAACAGAGTCACTTTAAAACAGTCTTGAAAGAATTATATTCTCTACATAAAGGCAGAAATGCAGGAAAAAATCAAAGCTGGTTATTTATTTATAATGAAACATTTCCAGACCCATATAATTTTTAAGAAGTGAGATGAGTTTTACAAATATTATTGCATCCAACAGTAGTACTCCCTCACTTAGACTAATAAAGATAATCAAACAATTTTGAGACCCCATCAATGTCTTCATAAATTTATCAAAGCAGTAAATTGAAAAGTCTGTTTCACTACCACCTGCGTGAAATCGAAGAAGAAATCAAACATCTGACAAAAACATTCATAAAAAGCGGGAATCATTTCTCACAAAATGAGTATTGTTATTGCTTTAAACAGATTTGAAATAAGTCCATAATTTCCTTAATGGCTTTCCAGTAGTATTTGCTGTTCTACTCCATTACTGGTTGCTTTAATACAGGGGAGACTAGAGGGCCAAATCATCCATATTTTAATAGGCGTATCTTCCATAAAAGTGGGGAGGAAAAAGAAACAGAAAAAGAAAAGAGATTTTGAGGGAATGTCACATTACTGCTGCCTGAGACCACTCAGAAGCACAGGGGAGCCCGGACAACCCTCAGGATGTTTTATTTTCTGCTCACTTATTTTATGGATTTAGCACATAAACCTCATTCTACCATGCGAGCTGCTTCAGGGTATGGATGCTCAGGGGAAGTGATAAAGGAAAGAAGCAGCAATTTGTGCTGGTTTGGGGGAGAAGGGAGAGGATAAGGCATTTAACATCAAGAATAGAGTGCAATCAAATTAAACCTTAAAGAAGAGGAAAGCAAAACTAGTAAAATACTGTGGAGTGGGGGGAAAATTACCTTACATGAAACTTCACAGCCAATCTTCCTTTTGCMGTTTACAGAAATTAGGTGAGCAGAACTACTTAATTTACTTTATTGCAGCAGAACTATGGGAATTTCAGTTGTTAAAACGGCAGTTCTTTAGGACACAGAATTATAATTTTCCCAAAGCAACTAATTGAATATAAAAGGGAGCCTTTCAAACCTTTGCTTCCAGACGAGYGTTTGCGCATTACTAAACATGCTCAAGTTACATTCCAGTAGCCAAGTCAAACGATTTACTCCTTTGCATGTCACAGTCTTATAAAATCTGCCATTGTCGCACACACATCAAGCTATCTCAGCTAGCTGCTATTTGATACACAGTTCTTACAGTACATGACAAAGCTGCTCATTTGGAGAGCTTGGAGTTATTTCTTTGTGGCTTGAGTGGGAAAGCAGGGGAACTGTGGTTCCTTTTGGTTTTCGATGGCTGGAATTTTTAGCTTTAAGAGATTTTTCTTCCCAGTGGCACATTAGCTCTCTGCCAACCTCAGTCCTTGCTCCCTCTCCCAAAGAATTTCAAACGCCATTTAACATGGGGAACCAAGGGCAAGGACATAGTTACTTGAAAGAAAAGGTAAAAAGAAAAAAAAAGTGTTTTATATACAACCTACAGCTACACAGCATCTCCTCAGCATTATCCAACAAAGAATGACACATTGGCATCGGGCTAYTACACTCCTTCAGGTTTCCGGCTGCAGAGCTGCTTTCCAGGGGTTCAGGGATTGAAGAACCACAACAACAGGCACCCCACAACTTATATAGGCATACATACATCAGTACCCATCAAACACTTACCAGTCACCACTGCTCCTCCCACTTTCCCAAGTTTCCTGCTAACACACAATTCCCACATCCAAATATTGCAGCATCTTCATTTAGGAARAAAAAATCTGACAAGCCTTTTTCCAAACTATAGCCATAACTTCTTTTCTGAGCTTAATGCCTCTTACCAGAGCCACTCTTTYGGCTCATACTTGGTATCACATATCATTAATTTCAAGATCCTTAATTTTGCTTTCATGGACTTGCAACTCTATTTCTTTGTTAATTAACAATCTTCTCTTGGATTCGTTTTCCAAGATACCAACTTTAGTAGCTACTCGACTGCATCCACAATTACAAAACCATCTAATGATACTTTTCTACACTAGAAATTCCTGGAGGTAAAAATCTCTTCTGAGGACTCCACCAGCATCCTAAATTATCCCTTCTGAATTTGTCCACACTGAATTAACACATTTTTCCAATAGCCACTACTCTGTACAGTCCTTGAAGGCTCTGATTATAGTCACAGGCAGACCTTGTATGTACGCAAGCCTCCTCATTCTCACAGGAAGAACCACCAGCTATTTGTTTTCTTAAATCTCACTAATCTCTCTTTCTTTCTTTCTTTCTTTCTCTCTTTCTTTCTCTCTTTCTTTCTTTCTCTCTTTCTCTCTTTCTCTCTCTCTTTCTCTCTTTCTTTCTTTCTCTCTTTCTCTCTTTCTCTCTTTCTCTCTTTCTCTCTTTCTCTCTTTCTCTCTTTCTCTCTTTCTTTCTTTCTCTCTTTCTTTCTTTCTCTCTTTCTTTCTTTCTCTCTTTCTTTCTTTCTCTCTTTCTTTCTTTCTTTCTTTTTTGAGGCACAAGTATTGCTTTAATTAAAAAGCAGCCAGGGCTTCTTGCCTCAGACTACATGCAAGCACCATATATTAATTCAGATATCATATATCCCTTCTGCTGGCACCTAAAGGTAGCACTCTGTGCCAGCGTTTTTCCTGGCATCACCTCTTCAGGGATGACATATGGGGCAATTTTATTCCATCTGCCAACAGCAGGGATCCTGCTGCCTGTTGTTGCCGTTGCCTCTTACAATAACCAATTTTGCACCTTCATCATCTGCAGTACTGTCTGATGGCACATCACATACACTATGTTTTACCTACTGTGTCTGTCCTCTCAAATTTGCAAGACTTGTGCTTACACCAGAACTGTATCTGTCATGTATGGCARTTCTGAGATCAGCTCCATTCTCCCACTGAAAGACAGATTTGGGTATCTGTTTGTGTACTGACCAGCGTTAGCTTTCAGTTGGCGTCCTCCTACTCAGAACTAAGAAAATTTCTAGTGCTTTCATTCTCATCATACCATGTGGGGAKGGGTCATTCTTTAATTCCGCTTTTCACAAGTTTTGTTACATGCTATTTACTTCAAAGAGACCTTTTACTTTAGTCTCAATGAAGATGTTTATTAACATTTTAAAATGTCTCTGTTCTSCTTCCATTAAAAACGATCAAGCTCAGTCACTGTTGTCTAAAATCTTGGCATTTTCTCCATAGCTCAAAACTTATATGATTTTTTTTATTCTCTCACCCTGGACTGCTCAAACCTATCTATTTTCCACATAAATATTGCTTTTTATTGCAAATGAACTTTCATGATGCATAACAATAAAACAATAAAAACAAGTAGTAGAACAGGCAACTGCAGCATCATCTAAACATTTGGCAAAATTTGCTCTAAAAACTCATGCCAAGTAAGTAAACCCTCAGAAAAATCACCRTAAACTCTAGTGCATCCTGTGATTTAAAGTTGGAATACCACAGGAATTACCACTTAGGTGCCTTTTTTTTTGTTTTTGATTGTTTGTTTCAATGTATTGACAGTCTTTGCATGCCACATTGGGTAGGTTTGAACAATGTGCAGAATAACAGCTAGCAAAGGCAGGAAAAGTATATTTATGCACATACTTCTAGCTTTTGTTGGGCAAAACCAGATTGCATTCCCAATTCTAAACACAAATCATGAGTTGGAYGTACAGAATTTTTAGAATTAAAATCAGTCTGTTTACAGTTGACATACCTGCTCCTTGGAAGAAACATRGATTCTTTAATGAAGACTGAACCAGACAGCAGGATGTACCAACAGGTTCCAATATCATCAGGGCTGGAAAAAGAAAAAAATAAAGAGAGGACATGGTAAGACACTTGATTTAAGCAGCTGGTAGTACCAGCAGACTTCCAGTAGGAAAAGCATCACGAAGAGCCAGACACTCCCAAAACTGTGGAAGAAAGCTACTGTTCCATTATTTCATGGGAAAAAAACCCAACCTTTAATCATTCTAATTTCCACCTTAAACCACACGCATTACTAGAATGCCTCATAACATTTACTTCACCTTTCAAAAAACCAAAGAAAACAAACCACAGATCTATCTATTCGGTAGTAACACAGAAGTCCAATGAATTGTGATGGAGATGAGTTAAAAGGCAATCACACTATACTAGTGCACTGTCTTCTGCTGAATCCTTCACTTTCCTCTTCCCGAGAACTGTAGCAGCTTCCCCTGCACACATAAGGCTCCTTCCTGACTCCAGACATCTGCCTCTCTCCCTTGCTTCAGCACAGGAATATGCCTCTTGGCATTCTTCCACCTTCCCCAAAAAAGCAAAAAGGCACTGAATACATCTACAGATGCAAGCCTACATCAGATCTGCAGGCAGCTTTGCTGCTGCTCACTGCTCCTCTCTTGCTTCTTTCTGGCATGAGGAAACAAAATCCCCCATTAAAGGGAGAGTTTCTTCTCCTTCCCCTCATCTTAGAGCAGCGAGGGTGTGGATGAAGGCTGCATCTGCATCCCTTTGTCATCTGACCCCCATTTTTTGTGCTGTAGGTTCCAATATTTCTCCACAAGTTCCATGAAACCCTTTTAACAGGCTCCAACTCTCCTCTTCGATAACTTCAAGTAATGTTTAGACAGCGAAAGAAACCCATTTAAGGTTCCCAGAAACAGCCACAGCAGGAATCCTGTGCTATTCTGACAGACCTGGATATTCAGACTTGAATACCCTCCTCCTGCTTCTTGCAAAGCAGCTCAGGAACAGCAGACTGGAATCCAGCCACTCGCACTAGCATCCTTATCCCAGCACACCTGCCTGGTGACACGCTTGGAGACACAGATGGTTTAATTAATCTGTAGCACCTTCATTTTTTAAAATTACACCCCTCAAGTCTTTAGCAACAATTAGTTCCAACTTCAAGCAAGTGCAGCCCACGCCTTGTAGCAGACGATGACAGCACAGTGTTTAAATGCGATGTTAAATCTCAGCAGGATTCGTGCAGTTGGCAGCACGCTGCTTAGTTGATGAAACAAAGCTTGGAGAGGACCTGCCAGGCAAGGGCCTTCCCAAAGCAGGAGGACCACTTCTTTAGCACTCCCTGCACTACAGGAAAGAGAAAGGGGGCAAGGGAGGGCTAGAGCTGGCCTAAAACAGCTGAAAGTAAACAAAAAAATCACCACATTTAGGRAAAAAAGCACTTCTATTTCACACTTTAATATCACCACGAGAGAAAGGACAGACATTGGAAACACAGAGGATGAACAGASGAAATTAAGACTGCAGTCTATGACCAAGASMACAAGAATTGATTCAAATGGTGCAGACTGTGTTTGCTTTCTATTAGGTCTATGACCAAACCAGCCAAACAAATACATCATTTAGGACTGCAAACTCCAGCAGTTCTTCAGCTTTAAATAGATATGCTCTAAAAAGGGAGTAAACAGAGAGTAAATACCTGAAGAACAAACCAATGAATGTAAAAAGCACTTCAGACAACATATCATGCTTACTATTGATTTAGTAATGTGAAGTTCTACTCAGCACCCAAATTTAATGCTTTTTATGCTTTTGCTGATATGAAAATCCACGTTAGCATGCTATCCTTGCAAGAAGTCAGCAGTAATTGTACAGAGGCTTATGCTATAGTTTTTTCATGCYACTCTGAATTGAACTGAAATTGTTGTCCTTACAAATTATAGTTAAGCTTGTCTCATCTTCCTCACTGTTTCTGCTTGAAAATAAAGCTCATTCCACCTACGTCTTACTTTGGAGATAAGAGTGGGTACTTTGCTGATGGCTCATRGCCAACACTGTGGGATGTTGCTTCGATTACAAACCCAAGCATTCGGGTTATGATACTTAAGTGTGCAAGTACTCACCCTCAGAGATGAGCTGTTAACGTGGTGCCTCCTAGTTTATACGCCTTCACCAAAACTCCTTTTATGTCAAGATATATGTAAATTTAATCCAAACTCAGAAAAGAATTTATTGCAGAACACAAGTTTTGCAAGTAGATTTCCTATGCAAAGTACCTTTCTCACTGAAAATTCAAGCACGGGGGAGCTCGCTATAGAAGCCTGCCTAATGAGCACCTACAATTCCTGGAAGAAATGACTGCTAATATAACCAACATTGGACATGTTTGTCAACTGGAGCTCTGTCCGTGCTCCTCTACAGCAGATCTCTGCATGCACAYACCCTAACTGTGCTTCCCTAGGAACACAAGCACTCATCCCACCCTAGCTTGGTGTTTATAACATTTGAAGCATCTATACAGCTGCTCCATACCTATATTAATGTGTCCAGGCTTCTTTTGTAAGCCTTTCTGCTTGTTTGATACATGAGCTTGATCAAGTAGATCCTGCCTGCGAGCCTGTTCAAGAATAAACCAGAATAAGCTCAGCCGAGAGCTCCTACAAGCCATCGCTAAGCACTGTGCCTTTCATCGCACAGAATAGCATAATGGTTGAGGTTGGAAGGGACCTCCGGAGATCACCTAGTCCAACCCCCCTGCACTAGCAGGGACACCCAGAGCACGGGGCACAGGGTGGCATCCAGGCGGGTTTGGAAGGCCTCCAGAGAAGGAGGCTCCAAGACTCCCCAGAGCACAAGCTCTGTCGATGGCCTCATCGCAAGGGCGCGTGTGCACCACAGCCAGCATGTAATGGCCGCCGCCAGCCCCGCCGCCGCCATGTTTCTCGCAGGTGCATCGCAGCGCGGGGCGGGCCGGGCTGCCTCGTGAGAGGAGGCCCAAGGGCTGTCGCGGTGCCGGGGCCTCCTGCCGCGGCGCTCCCAGCGGCAACATCGCTCCCCGAGGAGCCACCGGCCTTTCCGAAGAGCCAAACCACGCTCTTCAGCGAGCGCTGGGCATCTTCCAAGCGCAAACCTACTCTGCCCTGACAATATGAAGTGCATTTTATACTTCTTTAAGCAGTCACTAGCAAATGAGTCAGTAACTTGGCAGCAGAGCTGAGACAGCAGACAGTTGTGATTTACATAACGACACACACGCGGCCGCCCTTCTGAGACGCTCCTCACATCTTTGCTTCTCACATGGAGCTGCTCTGGGCTCACCCGACTTGCTCATCTAGAAAAAACATAAACGTGGGACGTAAACACAGAGTGCCAAGTTCAAGCTGATCAACTCCAGAAAACCTGCCCCTTAGAGAAAAAAATACTGCTCTCAAAAGCATAAACCTGCACCTCTGTTAAATCACATATTTAGACATTCTTTCCCCCAAATTCATCCTGAAACAGCCCACAGTAAGCAAGAGTCTGCCCCAGGAATAAGAGGACACAGAATACATCTTAAAAACCACATGCATAGAAGATGCATTCCTTTCCTCAGCACACACACGCTACTCTCCAAAATAACACCAGCAAAAGACTTCAATCCAGTTCTTTTATATGAAAACATATTCAACTCCCACACTTCCCAACGCTTGCTGCACTTTCATTCGTTCAGAATTAAAGTTTTAAGAGCAAAGGCACTTTGGCAGCCAGCTTCTTTTCTTCCTTTCATTAGACAGCACTGTTATGCAAACCATGTAGAATTCCTTTAAGGACAGARGACTTTTCATAATGCTATTCAGGCATCAGGTGGTTTTCAATTAATTCTCTAGTGCATTTGACATTCACTGAGCTACAGTACATCTCACATTCCTCCGGACTTTCGTGCCTGTAACGAACCATGGAAGAAACGACACAAGAAGCTACTGAACTACAAAAGCACTTTTTCAAGCCACGTAAGGGCTCACACACATACCATTTCATCCAAAGCAGAGCAGTTGCATCTAAAAGGGTTTCTTTGCAATCCCATATTACACACACATATTAAAAAAAAAAAAAAAAAAAAGAATTAATTCTGGAGTATAAACCTAAGCCTAACCTTGAAACTTGAGCTGCGAGAATACTGCATAGCACTAGCAGTCTGCGAAGGTGTCTAGAAACTGTTTGTCCTTCCAAAAATTCTGCCCATCAGTGGGATCAAAATAAAAGAGGCTTGAAGATGCTTGTAGGGGCTCTTTATGTAAGGGAGCACACACCTGCCTGTTTTGGGGAAGGGTATCACCTGCATGTGTACGAGCACTTCATCAAGAGCCAGCTGGAGCAGAACATACAGGGGTGATTGCCCCCTAAAAGCCTCCTTAGAGAAAGACTTGACTCAAGGAGACTGAGGAGTCACCTGGGTCCAGCAGCATCTGCCAGTCAAGTGGATGCTACAAAGATAAGACATATCTGCCTAGGTAAGAGCTTTCCAACAGTTATTCTTGCAAGGGTGCCATGCTGTCCACTGCAATAACCATCAGCAGAACTGTAGCTGTCAGGCACCAGGAGCCTGGAAGCAATGCCCAGGAACACAGCACATCTGCTCATCTTCAAGGGCCTCCCCAGTCGTGCAAGGTGCCTTGCAAGGGTGCAGGAGATACTGGAAATTGGGACGGATGTTGGCAGCTGTGATTTCCAGCAGATCTCCACAAGTGCTCCCTGCAGGCAAGAAATGCTTTTACCTGCTCCCCTTCAGGACTGGAATACACTGCCTCCAACACTTGAGAGCAGTGCGGGTGTCTGTCAGTCGTGTCCCATAACCCCAAACCCAGCTCAGCCACCAGGTCACTCTGGGTATTCACGGGGGTGAAATTCAGGGCTCTAAGTTATATTGCTCACTCAATACAGCACAGCTATCTGCTTTCCAGAGTCAGAGAAAGCAAGATGACACCGAGAAGCACAAGAAGTTCAACCCCAAAGCCACATCTTAAGGGGCTGTTAAAAACATTGACTTAATACAGAGAGCCATTGTGGTTGGCTATACTAAATCTAACAAAAACCTCTGGGAATCCTTGGTGATGCAGATTCCCATCCAGGCTCTACAGAACCAAGAGGGCTATGGGCACGTTCAGGTCACTGCTAGGCCACGATCTTCACTTGTGTCAATGCACTAGATTTAGACTCATGCCCGTAAATCTACATCCACTAGAAAACATTAAACTGAAGAAGAGGGAAAAGAATCTGAATAAGTATAAAGAGCAAGAAAACCCTCTTTAGCTGAAATACTGAGATAAGTTTTTTATTCTATGAAGACAAGAAAAAGGTCTCRGTCACCAAGACTCAACATTCTCCTCTTGCAGCTTCTATGATGGATGCAGTTGCCTCCTGATGAAGTGCTCAGGATACCTAAATCTACTAGCACCCTCCAAAAAGTCAATATCGAGTAGTTATCAATATGCAGAGCTTATTCATAATTTCCCCTTAATTCAGTAAGTTAGCCTTACTAAATTTAAATGATCCTACTTTAAATCTTGGATGTTATATTTCATCACTCTCCTGCACATAAGGGATTTCCTGAGGAATCTACACTTAACTTCCTAGAATATACAAAGCTGTAATTTATGGAAATTTGGGAATTAGGAAAGGAAATGCAGAGATGTGATTTTAATGTCTTCCCATTATGCACTTCCCTCCCCGGCTTCCTTGACGTAGTCCTTTTTGTACAACTACAACCTGCAGCCAGACAGCAGACTTCTTACAACGTGAAAACTTGAGTTAAAGCTGACATTAAAAACTTAAGTTAGAACTTCAAAAGCAACTTTTTCTGGCAGTCAAACTGCTGTACTTAGAAACTACATAATTATTTAATAGTCTGATAATACCACAAGGCTATCACTACTAGTAAGGCCAGACAGCAGTGCAAGATTTAAGCTTCACGCTTTCTAGCACATCACTGCTCCTTGAGGTTTCAGAGCTAATCAAAGTTAAAAGATCAGTAACCACTTGTAAAGATCTGAACTAGTAAATGGAACAAAGTCAAACTCCAGATTGCCAAGACCCAAGAAATCTTTGGGCTGTCTTCTCACCAAATGCTTCATATTGCAAGCTATTTAATCCACTGTAAACTGCAACTTTTTAATCCCAGATCCTCAAATAGTTACATATATACTATTTAAAACTTATGTGTCTTATTTGTATTATTTTAAAATTTGGGTTAAAGCCCTTGTTCACCCAGCTTGCAATGACAAAGTGCCATACTARCCCCGTGTTGGAGGAGGAACTGCATACAACAAACTATGACTCTTTTTGCAGAATGTTTTCCCCACACCTACTGCTTCTAAATGTCGACAGGGCCTACAGCTGTACAAAGCATCTCTTCCAGCTAAGCTTTCCCTCCAGCACAGGGCTCAGCAGCTGGCTTTGAAGGTGTAGCCTGAACATAAACCTGCTGCCCAGGCCACCTTCCCATCTTCTGAGCCAGCTCCTCCAAAACAGCTCTCAACAAGGCTGGGCAGGACACAGGCATCCTTAAAGCCTAACAGGAGTGAGTAAGGAAATCACTTTGACGGAATTACTGCTCGAATATACCTTGTACAAGAGCAAAGTGCTTATCCCGAGCTCGCCAGCGGAAGTGTCATTTTCCTGCCAGCACTAGAGCGAAGGCGCTGGCCGCACCGGATGCTACAGGGACTGTGACCTGAGATGCTGYATCGGGGACGGACGATCAGACGCGAGACAAACATCAGCATCTGAAGCGATCGCTTCCCAGTTGACAGACGTGGTCTGGTATTTTCTAAATCACCACACAGAAAGTCAGGAAAACTGCAAAAACATTCTCCTGAGTGTGGGACAGCTGCTTCAAATTAGTAACTCCATATATCATTAAGATTCCAAACAGTACAGGTTTCCTTTAAGATTTATCTTTAAACTGTACCTAGTACCCTTCCCATACCTACGATATTTGTAACTCTATTTTGATCTTTTTTAAAAAAAAGTTGTAATACAAACCAAGACGTAGCTGCTATGGGGATTACTTTTCATGAATTCATGCTCAGTGCTGTTGAAAGCCGAATAAATCTCAAAATGTAAACACAGAAGAATTCAGAACGGATATTGTTGGCAAGGAAATAGAAATAAATTGCTCTACAGGCTTCCTTTTTCCCCTAGGATTTTGCTTCAGCGGACTAATCTCTCTTTCTGCCTCTGCTCATTTTGGTTATCTTCTGCATGCTGAAAGCCAGACGTAGTTTGTCATTTGCCTAATTGAAGAACTATTGCCACAATTAGACATTAGGCCTGAAGTGGCTTAGAAGGCAGACGTGCCTTAAGCTTAGCACTTCTCTCAGGTAGACGCCTCAKTGCCTGAAGATCCTGCCCAAGGCCACAGTATCAGTGGGAACTTCAGAATAAACCGCTATTCAATTGTAATGATTAAATCTACATTTGCTTTTCATGCTCACGTTTGTTCCAAATAAAGAGCCAAAATGTGTCCAGTGATGAAACTGATCACTCAAGAATTAGAGCTTCTACCTTTCACTAAATACGTATTTTGAAGTGCATGTTACAACTAATGTCCACAGCTATTTTTTATTGATGGACAGACTGGTATCGCGTCTCCTAGGAGCAAGAGATGGAAACACAGAATATATCAGAGAACAGAGAATTCTTTTGATCGCAGGAAACAATTCCTGGGTGTATATGAAAACAAAGAAGCAGAAGCATCTTTTCCTTTAAAGTACTTCATGTATTTGTATCCTTCTGTATGATTTTTTTCTTTAAAGTCAATTAAATGGAGGTACCATGTAAGGGTCAGTCAAATCAGAGATTATTGCACAGTGTCAGTAAAAACTGTATGACTTAGCTGATTATACAGGCAATCAATAAATACACAATACAAAGGTGCCTATATGGAAGCTAATCGATCTATTGCCACTGAAGTGCTGATATCGAATTTGTACAGTTAGCCTGAGGGGAAAAAGGAAACATTCAATGTGAAAAATTTAGTCTTCTAAAATATTAGGAAAACAATGGCAAAAGTAGTGAAACAACATGGTCATAAAACTAAAATATTCTGTGGTCATTAAGGCTAGACAATTCCGCTATTAAGTTCAACCCCCTCCAATTTCTCTCAGAACTAAGGATTTTATTCTCACAATTAGGAACAGAACAAAAACATGATAACCTTCAGTGAAACATTTATGCAAAGAAAGCTGCAAACTAAAGCCCTTTCAGAAGTCTTAATTTACCCCCACTCCAGACTCTCAAAGTGTAGCACAGAGACCTGGCAGCACCCACCCAGCGCCCACACACGGCAGCACCGATGGGAGATGCTGTTAGGAAGCCCCCATCCACTGTTGGTCCATGCGSAGCCAATTGAAAGTATTTGTTCTAACGATACCTATGGACACAGTGCTTAGAAAGTCCTTTTGCAAAAAATATATAAATGAGGGAGCCTGCTTTACCGGGGGTGCAGAACTGGCAGCAGCCCAGCACTACTGGGGCAATTGCTTGGGCACAGGAGGTGCAGCACATCTATAGGGGGGACTTGGCAGGGCACGTAAGGCGTTACACATCTATAGGGAGGGCTTGGCAGGGCACAGGCAGGACAGCCCTTCTGCTGCAGTTTTTTTGCTGGGTGGCTTTCACAGAAACCTCTGGGTGCACAAGGAGAATAAATGTGTGTCGCCTGAAGAAGCGCGCCTGAAAAATCAGCATTCTGATATGGAGGGATGCCTCAAATAGATGTGCTGCAGGTTAACTCTTCATTCAGGCATTTTAAAATATTTTCAAAATGTCTCGTGTTTCCAAGGGCATCAGGAAAGAGACATTTTACTGGAGCTTTCTGAAGTCAAGTGCATTCAGTGAGCAAAGATTGTAAGTGCAGAAGTGAGACCAAACCCTCCAAGAGCAGCACGTCCTGGTCAGAGCCAGCAGTTCTGGTTAAAGGTAAAGCAGTAAAGAACAAGAGAAAATTTTGCTGATAACTCACATACCACTTATGGAAATGTCAGATCGACACCCCTCGTACTACGCTGGCTAATTCTTTTTGGTAATGTTTTAGGTTTCAAGTTTTATATCTAGATTTGACAAATGGTCTCTGTAGAGAACATGTTTGTCAGCAAACTGCCATCACATGTCATGTCACGCACACACAGAGCACAGGCACCACCTCGTAACACTGATGAACGCGCCAGCAGCCAAACTCCAGCGCCAGACRGAGCTGCTCTGTTCAATGTTCCTGCTACCAGACATGAGAATTTAGTTCTTAAAAGGACATATGCAAAACAGTGATCAAAATTTTATCTTTTCTATAGCTTTCTCCCCATCCCCTTCTCCCTTCCCTCCTCATCCCCACAAGTGCTTTTAAGCTTTATTATTACAGATAAAAGCCGGATCCATCAGCTGAAATACGCAGCCCCCGGCAGCATCACCTGCACAGACATGACAATCCCAGCACAAGCGGATGGTGTTCACACCATCACACAGAGCTCCATTGGACAAGCAGGCAAGAAAACACCTTAACTGTGCAAATATGACTGTTTGTTAGTGCATCCCGTCCACCTCGACAGGAACTGAGGATCTAGGAGGCTGCCAGTTTTCCTTTCCGCAGCGGCTGTGCACGTTCCCTGCACTAACCCCACTGCTTGACACGCAACGTTTCCCCTTTCCCATCCGTAGCTCATACATACGCACTCCCCCTCTCTCTCACACGTCACTGTACACATTTCTTAAAGCACTCTATTTCATTAAAACACCCAAGGTAACACAACTGACATGAGTATGACAAATTATTAAAATAAAACTAAAGAGTTTTTTTTTTTCCTTCCCCTAACCAAAGACATGAATCCCCTAAAACGCAGCTGCGGGTGCTCAAGAGCAGGCAGGACAAGCAGGTATTTGTGGCGAGGAAACCTCCATCCCGAAATTTTGCCTCGAAGATGTTAAGCCCTTTTACCATTAACTTCACATCAAATGAAAGTAATAAGATGACTGGCAAATAAAGAATAGCTGGAGCAGAGCTGCCACTTTGAGTAACCCAGTTTCCACTTAAGCAGGGAGCTGGCCGTAGGCTTTGAGAATTTGTCACTACCACGTACACTCGCTGACAGGAAATGCAGATGAGATAAGCTTATTTTGAACAACATTTTACTCCCTTGACCACTAAAAAACATTTACATAGCATTATGGACATCTCTACTATTATTATTATTAAAGGGAGGACACAAACTTATAAAAGAGTATTTATATAGAAGGTAGACAGCTATTTTCAGCATTACCTACAAGTAATGGAAATGCCCCTTTTTAGAACTACCATGCAGCAAGGTGGCAGCAACAAAATTTTCACAACGAGCCAACTCTGATCAAGCGAACAGAGCAATCGTGCTACTTCTCCAATTAACAAGCAGGAACGTAAGAACTTAGCTTGTCCACACGGAGTCATGGAGTGGGCACCTTGCGAAGGTGCTACACACACGAAGGGCAATTTTTAACAGCTCCAACAGTGGCAAATGTTTTAAGGGACTTTTTTGTAAGGAAGGCAGGAGATTTGGAAGCACTGGTTTCCAAATTTCAGTGCAGCTCACATCACCTCTCATGCRACTTGGCATAATGCTTTTTTAAAACCTTCATGCTCAAAATTCAAGATTATTTCCTATAGCTTAAAACTAAGCAAACTGATTTTATCAACTCTATTGTATATCACTTATCTCAAAGTGATTTTCAAAAAGTGTACAGTTATGAAATTAGGATTTATGCTGAATTTGTGTGCTGATGTATGCTGAATTTATGAAATTAAAAAAAAAAAGATGATCCTCCCAAGTCTAAAAAAATATTAGAAAGGTTACTGAAATTAGACCGCAGATTATGCGGGATTTTCTCACCATATGGATCTCATTTACCAATTTTATATATATATATATATATATATATATATATAAAAAGCTAAAACTCAGATCTAATTTATGGCCAACTTTAAAATACTCCTTTAAAAGAATATAATAGTATAGGTGTTAGTTTTCAGGTTTATCCTATTAATCATTGAATCACAGATGTGAAATAGAAGGGAAAGCACAATTTGCTTTAGCATCTATACCCAGACACTGCCAAACCACCTAACGAATCTACTGAATGGGGGAAAAAAAAACGTCAAGAAGTGAGTAAATAGGAAGGACAGACAAACAAGGGAGGTGAAGCTGAAGTCGCGTGAAAGGGGTGACAAAGGCAATCACTGAAAAAGAATGGTGAGAAGCACTTCGGGTCAACCCCGATTTCACAATTTCCTGTTTGCGCAGCAAATTCTCTCAGACATGCATGTCCAGGTGACTTTCGTCTGTCTTGAGCATGTGCACAAATAGCAGTTGTCAGTCGGTCACCATATAATGCAAATTTTAACCAACAGTTAGGAGGAGATATGAGATTGAACAAAAAAAAAGGCAAAAAAAAAAAATCTACATGACAGATGCAAAAAGCAGCTGCCTACAAAAGGACAAGCCCTCRGTGTGGTGGTTACTGGAGGTCACAGATGGGAGCAGGAGCACGGAGGCTCTGCAGRGGCTCCCAATCCCCCACCTGCCTTCTGCCTTCGTGCACGTCCCACGCAGACCCAGCAGCTAAGGCGCTTCCATCGACAGCAGACTAACCTTGCACAACGGTTACAGGGCAGCACAAAGCACTGCTCCCATATAAAAGATGCCACACACCCCAATTATCTGTGCATATGGTGATTCTAAACRCACAGATGATATCAAACAATCCAGAAAAAAAGTGCCTTTAGAGCACAGCTTAGCTGCAGTAAGGGGAAAAACCTGGCAAGTGTTTTGTTTCAGCAAGCAGTTTGCACAAACAAAAAACCTGCAGTCCTCAGTTTTCTGCTGCAAATCTGAAATGACACCAGATCACGTCCCTGGTAATTACAAGCCATGTTAGATTTGTCAGCTTTGGCACAAGAAGCTGGTCGCTACTACTCTGACTAAACTGATGCACGACCAAACAACAACTTACTGCAAGGAGAAGACATCCCACATCGTCAGCTCTGTGTAAGCTCATAAAAACTGGCCAAAATGGATCCAAGGTCCTTGGCCAAGCAAGGGGGGCTGTTAGCTCGCATGCTGACACCASTGAATTTCTCCACAGCTGGATTATGAAAATGAAGCCATTCATTTGTGTTCACAGACTGTGCACTGGGCAAGGGAGTTGGCAGTGGCCCCTTTCACTCTATCCAGCGACTCTGACACTTTTCAGGATGAATTAATTCTGTTAACACTATATGAAAGGAAGAAGAAACACTTACTAGTACAGAACTTCATTTGCTTCGTGTCTTTCGTATCTAACAGTTTCACACATGAGTCTGAAAGAGAAGGAAAGAAGTCATTTTTAATCATGATTCATCTCATTGTCAAGTTAGTCATCATTTTCACATTTGCCTCCAGCATTCACACAAACTACCATCAATTTAAAGCTAAGCTGATTCTTAATTTAAGGAAAAAAACTGTTAAGCCTGAGTATTATAGTTATTAGCTTATCCTGTAGGAGATCTGATTTAGGCGCTTGGATGTAATTACTTCCATTAAAAAAAGCAATCTATAAAAAGAGTAAAAGGATATTGATCTCATTTTTTATAGCGGTCTGGTAAAACAAGTTGCTTTATTATGGAACAATTCACAATTCTAGAACTGGATGCAAGCTTACAACATGCAACACTGATCAGAGACACATGATATAAGCAATACTCCCCTTGCCACRTCAGGCCCAATAGATAAAACAGGGGATGCTGTTGCAGGGACTGAAGCGAGGAGCTGCACGTGAAGCTGGGGAAGAAGCCCCGACTCCTTGCAGGGCTTCTCATGAGAGCCCCAAGGTGTTGGCGGCCGGGGCCGGCTCCAGAGGTGTCAGGAAGGAAGCAAAGGGCTGTGCTAAGGAGCAGAGCTGACCTGGGGCCTCAAGCAGCCGCTCGGAGCCTGCTGGGGACGCTAAGGACCGGGCCCTGCCGCTCCCTGGCCCACGCCGGGAGCTCCTCGGGAACTGCCTTCACGCCCGCCCTGGAATGGGGCTGCAGGCTGGCTCGGTCCTGCAGGGAACAACACGCCGGCTCTGAGCAGCGGGGGCCTACGGACAACCCACCCCTGCCCGCTGACACAAAATTCGGAGCTGCTCATCTGCTTGCTCAGGAATCAGCTCTGTTATCACGGCCTTCCCTTCCCCATCCAGCACCGAGGCAGCCATTTCTGAGCACTTTCCTGATGGGCCACTTCCATATAAAACCTTCACCAACTAAAGGACGTTTTGCTACCCTGMACAGCAAGCCACCTTCTGAACCCCACAATTCCTCAATTTGAGGCAACGTTCACCAGCAGAGGGTCAAGTCTTGCCAAGAGTCTTTACAGGCCAGGAAAGGCTACTGTATTACTGCAAACCCTACAATCCTCACGCTCTCTTCCCAGTCCTCTGTTCTGGGAGAGAATTTGAGTGTAGACATGAGGATACTGGTAACAACACTATCAAAGTCACTAGAAAAAAATTAAAAATCACAAGTCTTTGCTAGAAATGAGTTTTAAAAATGAAAATATCATTCAGGGAACATGTGGGATAGTCTATACCCCATTGGTGAAAAAAGATTCTGGGCATCAGGCCATCTAGGAGTAGGGGTTATAGGAAACACAAGCACTTATTTCACAAGCCAGTTTTGTTCCCCTGTGAGTTTGAGCAAAGGAAATGCATTCCTCATTCCATCAAGCAAGTTCGCCATTCCACCCTGGCACCGCGTGAGAGTTTCATGGTGTTTTGATACGAATGGAGAGTAATAAATAGCAGGAAAAGCCTCTCCTGGAGGAGAGAGCCAAGTATTTCAATCCTATATTAAACTGCAACTTAAACTTACTGAACAGTAGAAACTCTATTACTTCTTTAAATGCTTAGAAAACATCATCAGCTTTGGCCTGTTCAAGTGTTTATTTTTCACTAGAATATGATCTTTGTCCAAGAGATCCTAAACAAATCCAGAAGAGATCCTAAAGCAGACCCTAGGGACAAGGTTTAGCAGACACCGTGACGAGGAGTTCAGTCGGACTTGACAATCTTAAAGGTCTTTTCCAACCATAATGACTCTATGRTACTATGAAATGTAATAAATTCAAGATTATATCAGCAGCAGTTGTTCACTAATAAGGGCTATATTTAACACACTGTTTCTAATGCATCCCAGAGGGGTTTTTGGCATCTCGCTGCCACAAGAAATGCTGTATCCTGAATAACTCTACGAAAACTTTCTCCCACAGTTGCAAAGGGAATGCAGCATTTCCCATGTATGGTGCTGTAAACAGAAGCTCTCTTCGAGGAATTCACTGTGSTGGGAGAGCTGCACGAGTTCCACACATTCCTCAGCAAGAATCTCATTCTGGACAGGAAGCCAGAAACCACAGATCAACAGAGCGCGCAACCATATGGGCAAACTTTGATCCTTGCTAGCAAGTTAAAAGTCGCTTCCATTCCAGCCAGGCAGAGCTGGATGTAGTAAAAGTCTTGCATATGAGAGGGTAAGAGAAAACACTAGCAGGGTATTAACCGTGGCCTCCTTCCAAAGCAGACGTAATTAAGCGGTTCTTAAGTCAACAGTCACATTGCAAAATATGTCTCAAGCACTTCCAGAAGAGAGAGGGGGAAAAAAATCTTATTTTTTCAAAATTGCCAAATAGCGGCTTGTGAATGACAAAGCAAGAGTCACTCTCTCACTTTAAGAGCAAGTCTAACCTTAGGCAGCACTTTTCAAGTCCCAGCCAGCTAGTCAGCTCTTTCAGTCTTCGGCATTAATTTCGTGGCAAACCCTGGCAAGCCCCAGGACCCAAAACTACAGCAATTAAGCCCATTTCCTTGCGAGACTTGCCTCTTGCATCGCCCAGCCCCACACTGGCCTCCTATCACTACAAACGTGAGATTTCTGGTGGTCAGGTGTTTGTGTGAGGGTGACTGCAACAGTGCCTTGAAACCAAACATGGGCACATCTTGAAAACAGAGAAAGTTCACAGGCTTTTACTTGAATTTCTTTCCTTGAATTTTAAGCCACGGAAACATCATGGCTTAAACCAGTGTTAAGGCATACAACTTCAAATCACCACTTCTTTTTTTGACAGCTAAAAAGTTATTCCTGGTAGAAATTGTATTTTACAGACGGGGGGGTGGGGTGGAGCAACATCCTTAACATCCTTATAGTCATTTTAACTCATTTTAGCTTCCTAATAATTTTATCRTATGTCTGCTGTCTGTCAGGACCACATCTTCACCCACCACCTTTGCTGTGAAGTCTCTCTATTTCAGCTGTCATTGGGCATTAAAGTCTGCTAAATAACTTTCTAATCAACTTAAACTGAAGATTATGCCATGAATTATGTATCACTTGGACAGAGAAGTGATGAAAAGATGTGCAAAAACTGCTCCTGCAGCAGCTGGAGAATTCTGAATTTTGGTAGCAGCTTTTGGTAATTTGCTTTGTCAAAACAAATTGTACTTGTCCTATGCCCAACTCCATCCTCCCCATTTCAGGCAGAAAATTAGCCCCTTTACTTCTTCATAGCGCTCCCCACAAGACCCTCAAGACTRCTGGATCTTTCTGTTACAATTGCTTGTCTCTATTCAAACCTTCCTCAGTATGAAAACACTTAACAGAGGAATAGCCACAGAAGAGGGTTTGTCAGAAATTAGTCTAAAATACAGTGCTTGCCTCTAACATGAGCTGTTTAGTTGTCCAGACACCCAAGGAACAGAAAATTCAGAAATGGAGATACGTAAAAAATGGCCTTTTCCATGGGAGAGGGGAGGAGTGGGGCAGCCAGGGGACCTGGCTCTGACCTTCCCCTCTCACAAGGAGGAGAAAAATCCTTGCCCACTGGGCCTTGGTAAATGAGTTCAGGTTTAAATATGTGCTTAGGATAGAAACAGTCCTATACCAAGAAGTTTGAACTATAAACAAGATTATAATCATCCCAAAATATTTTATAGAAACACTACAGAAATCTTCCTTGTATTCAACCTTGATGACTCTTCATCCTTCGAAAGCTAAAGCYTCCTGTCAGAAGTCTGTAATAGAAGTTATGAATTATTTCATACCAYGGAATTATCACTTAATTAAATATTAGGTATAATGAAAAATGTTTGCAGCCAACTTGGCCTTTTTGATGGAAAGGTCAACATGCAAGTGATGAACAGATGATTAAAACACTACTCCCACATATCATAAACATAAATAAATAAATAAAATCTGTAAGGCTGTCATGTCTGTAGGAGATGCAGGTTTCCACACAACCACGGCCACATTTTGTCCCCACAGAATCAGCAATGTTTTGATGAAGCATCGTACCTTAGCTGGTGTTCTCTCAGGTTAGACAGGGCTTCCATTCCATGTAGGTAAGAATAGACAATCTCCAAATCCTACAAATAAACAGAAAATACTTATTAGAATCCTGAAATTGCTGCAAGTTGTTAATATGCTGCTTACGTTCTCCTAGTACAATACAACACGAACGTTTGAAATCACACATTTACAAGAGTTAAATACAAGATGAAAATCTTGGATTATATTCTATAGGGGCAAGAACGATGCTATCCATGCCATAAAATACCAATACAGAAAACCTTTAGACTTGGGCTGTCTTTCCTCGGGTTCAGTAACCAAGATGGGTGCAGAACTCCAGCACTATGCAGCCGCTACAGTCCTGCTCCCCAGCGCCAACATACTTCAAACTCCATTTATTTTGCCAAGCAAGCTCGTGGGAAGTCATCTGTGTATGTTCAGGGGAAAAGAAATCTGATAAAATTCCCACGAAAAAAAAAAAAAAAAGAAAAAGAAAAGAAAAAAATCCAAAATTATATCCTCTGCAAACAGAGTAGCTAAATTACAAAATATACATTCAAATGACAAATAAAAATGCTTCCCACAAGCAGGAAATGACTACAATAACAATAAGAAAAACAAACACAATCCCAGTTACGCGGCAAAGTGTAGAAGTCATGATGACAACCCCACCCAGACAATTGCTGGGGACCTCAGGCACCCTGCTCAGAAAGCGACAMGCACGCAAAGACACAAAACGCCCCCAGGACTGGGGCAGGTGTGCAGGGTGCCCAGCGCCAGGGTTACAGGGAAGAGCCTGCTGGAAGGCGCTACCTTCAACCAGCCTGTCCAGGCACTGGGCTGGCGCTGGGGCTGCTCTCGAGCGGCACCGGGTCCACGGGCGACAAAAGGGCTCACTGGAGAGTCATCAAGGACACTGACCTACTCTGCAGGTGCAACGGTGGGCGCCGGGCACCTTACATCAGCTATATCAGGCCCTGGGCACCTTGTATCAGCTATATGGGACACGCGGCTCCTCATGGAGCACTGCAGCCCCGCACCTCTCCAGAGCGGGAAACAGCTCCCTCTAGCACTCAAAGTTTGGGAGTGAAATCTAAGCAGCAAATTCCGGCATCATTCCTTTCCTGAAATTCCCAAAGCTGCAAAATATAGAAGGCTAGGGCAGAAAAAAAMCCACTTTCCACTTACTCCAGAAAACCCTCTATTTTTTTTTAAAAAAAGAGCAAAGATTAACATATTTGTTATTGAGCATAAATGCTTTATAGCCATTTTAAATTTTCAAATTCTTGAATTAAGAGCAAGATGCTGTAATGCAAGAATTCTGCAAAAATATTTGCACCATCCTTAATAGACTCAGCTTGAAACAGTGAAGCTAGAAGGGATCTTTCACCAAAGGCCAGCACACGACCTACGCAATTTCCAGGGATGGCTTTCTAGACCTCTCCCCAGCAGCTAAGGGAATCCCAGTTCCTGGGAACAGAACTTTGTCCTTCAAAAGCWACACGATTCCTCTTGATGGTCTAAGCAGGAGAGCTGAGCAAGCCCTTACAAGGCGTGACCGAGTTCCCCCATCCCTGGCTTCGGCGTTTGGGATAGCGGCGCTCCCAAGAGCTGCTCCAGCATCAATCCACAGGGCAGGCGGGCGCCAGGAGCCTGACGCGCTTCTCTGCCCTTTTATTTTCCATGATATTTTCATCCGAGCTACCACAAGGTGGCAGGCGGAGCCACCACTAGCTCAGGGACAACTTCCTCTGCACCCACTTTATCCTTTCCCTTTAAACATAACCCGTCCTTTCCAGCACTTCATGGAAGCCAGAAGGAGCAAAGCTAATTTTAACTGCTGTAGCTGATAAAACACTCCGCTACCATAAGGCCTATCAATAAAAGAGGCACGGGGAGCTACTAAGAGCTTGCTTCACGTGTCGCTATTTCTCAGGGCGTTTCAGGGTGTCCACGGGCCCAACGTAAAGACTCTCGCTCTTGGTGCCTAACACAGCCCGGCTTCAATCAGCTCTGCAAAAACACATCTGTCTGCAACTTCACATGGGCTCTCAATGGCAATGAAAAGTCTGCCTGCGACTACGCACAGGTCTTTCTACTTGTTTTGCTCTGGTTTCAACCATTTCAGCCACATTTGCTCATGTCTCCAAGMGTGGTTTACAAGTGCAGCAGCTTTCCCTGTCCTGCAGTAGCTTCCTTTAACGTTACTTTGAAGGGCAAGAGCACAATACAAGCTAATTCCTTAACTCGCTGCCTTCAACAAAAGCTTCTCAAGCACCAAGTGCTCAACACCACCGTCTCTCCCGCCAGCTTCACGGCTGCCCTTCCCGGCAAGGGCCCTTGGAGCAAGAGCGATGAGGCCACATTTTTCTTCCTAGGAAGGATAACAAGTCCGGTCTGAGCCAATGTTGCTGCCGTGCTGGCGCTGCGTCCTTGGCGCTGCGTGATCCCGGCCTTTACCGTTCACTGCTGGCGTGCAGCACCAGGGCTCCCGTGCTCCTTAGCTGCGCCAAGCAAATTCACCTCCCGCCATTTCTTGGATCACTCATTTAGCCCTTGCCTAGCTGCCCGCACTGGCTCAGGAGGGCCCAAGCGGTGCCAGCGCCGCCACAAGGCAGGCGGCAGGGCTCAGGAACGTCAGTCCACCCGGCTGCGGCGACAGCAGCTCCGTGAGGCCAGGACATAAACTCCGTGGCTGGTTTAGCCGAAGCAGCCACGTCTCGCCTCTCACTAACCCCCTTGCCCCTTGCCAGAACTCCGGCGTGCACGGCAGGGGCCTCGGCCTGCTCCGGATCCGCCTGTGGCCACGAACCATCCCGCCYGAGGGGCCCGCGGCAGCTCCTCATGGGACACGAGCCGGCTCCGGCAGCGCCTGCCCGGGGGCTGCAGCCGACACCAACCGTGGGGCGAACGGGGCCCTCGGGAAGCTCCTTGGGGCGCCGCAGCCAGCAAAGCCGCCTCCAAATCCCGCAGCCGGAGGGCAGGTCCCCTCTTCCAAACACTGCAGTGCCAGAAACCAGGACAAAACCCATCCACACACACCGTGACAAGAACAGGAAGGCAGCGCGGCCGATACCAACACCTTGCCGTGCCCACAGGGAATGCGGGGTTCCGCCCCCGGATTCCCAGCAGASGGAAAACACAACCCGGCGAGCTCCTAACTGCGGAGCAGGAGCATGCCTGGGGTGCATTAGGGAGCCAGACCAAAACCCACTGCTTGAGGGGGTTAAAATGAGATATTTATCACGTAATGCAAAGTCTGACATTTTATTTTGGTCTTTTACGTCAAGATGTTTTGAGGGGAGGAGAGGGAGAGCAGGGCGGGCTGCCAGAACCCAAGCTGAAATAGCACAATTGAAGATAAATTACTTAATCTGTTACTTTTTAACTCAGCTGAAGGCTATGGGGGTATTTGTGCTGCAAGCCACCCTGTGTGCAGTGTAAAAGAGTAAAGCCAAAGCTAGGGAAGGTTTTCCGATCTGATAAGCCGGGAACCAGACGGAAATGAACGAAATGAGTAACAGCGGCAGGAGCGTCGCACGTGCCGGGCAGCCCGAGCTGGGGCTCCTTGCCCGCTCCCAGCGGAGCGGCGGCACCTGCAGCCAGGCACATTGCAGGACAGGTGGATCCAGGGGGATGCAARGGGAGCCAGGCAGCGGAGCGGCTGGACGCAGCCGGGAGCAAGGGAAGGAATCCTGGCAGGAGCAGGTCCGGCTGCCGCCCGCCCCTCCAGCCTCCCCTCGCCTGCSCCGGCCTGTCCTGCCATCAACAGCCTCTCACAGGCAGGGACCCGGCTTCCTCCAGAGCTTTGGGATAAAAAACTCCTGTCCCAGGATATTTGGATACATTTTGTTTTTTTTTTTTTTTTTTGAAAATATCTTACGATCCATATTCAAAGCAGGTGACAAAACTGCAGAATTGGACTGGGATTAAAAGGCAACTCTCAAAAACTCAGCATCCACTAAACCCATCTCTTTTAGAAGTTGAACCGACCGCGTTAACTTCTGTAAACTCTCAGCATCTTAAACCCACATCGGATTTGTCCCACCTCACACACACCATGATGSTATTTCAGGAGACGTGTGTGACACAACTTGATTCCACAGGAATCGGCATCACTGAGCTTGGGAATGAGCCGCTAAGGCCCTGCGCAGAGCGGCAACGCAGCGCGAGCCGTCACCGCCTCCACTGCAAGGAAAGGGAACAGGAAAATCCAAGGGACCTGGAGGCTTGTTGACACACAAAAATTGTCAGAATTAGCTCCACTGAGGGCAGGAGGACTTTTGTTCTGAGTTACAACGGAAATTTCGGATTAGAAACAGGAGGAACAGAGGCAGTTTTAATCTGGAGCTGCAGCACCCACATATGACACTCATCAGGAACAACTCCAAAACCCTGTAAATATTACGAAGAAATCCCGTTTTCCTGGTTTCCCTTAACGGGGAGTTGTCCCAGTACAGAATAAAAATAGGCTTCTCTGAAGTCTGCAACTGGATTACTACCTCTAAATGACCGAGTCTGGAGAAATACCACTGGATCATGGCAAACAACTGTGGAGAAACAAGATTTTYCTGCCTTCCAGTGTCTTGTTCGAGAATTTTGAGAATATGCTTCACTGGAAAAAAAAAATCACCAGAAGTCTTTTGTTATTATTATTTTCCTCATGGAAATTGGGTTAAAAAATCTCCACTTGCACACAGTGCCTCTACAGATTTACATGCAATAACGCAAACAGCTCTTGTTGGGGGMGTTTCAATCTTGCCAGCACAACCTGCTCTAAGGGCTCCCCCTGCCCCTCCCAGGCAAACAGGTTTTTATTATCAGTTCAAAATTAGTACAATTGATTCAGCACATCCCACTGCTCATAATGCTTTTGGTGGAATAAAGCCCCAAAATCAAGACATTCGTGATTATAATCATCCTGTGAGCTGGGGATGAACGCAGAAGGGTTAGATGGGAAATTAAAGCCTGCCATCTCATGGAAATCACGGAAAAAACTAATGAGCAGAGGAAATTACAGGGTGGCGCCGGGCATTTCTTGTCGGCTTTCAAGACTCTCCCAAGTCAGACAATTAAATGCTTAGCACAAAAGCGTAAGGTTCTGCAGTCAGAAATGCAGCCTCTGGTCGCAAGTCCAAACGCAACCAAAATGGTTTCGTGGTTTCTCTCTAAAAGAAGTCGCCTACGGACTGYACAGCCCATTATTCTGAAAGGCACTTAAGTTATTCACCACAAAAAAAAAAAAAAAATGTAATTGCCTTTCCCCTCCTTTTCAATATTTAYAGCCAACAGTTGGGACCTTGTATTGAACCTGTCCTATCCATTTTCACATCCCTGCACAAGCGCTCATGGCTTTTGTTGCAGAGTTTGGCCGGTTCCTAAGGGGGTGGTTTGTTTTCTTGTTGCAATGCTGAGGGAGTCTCGGATCATTCAGAGGCAGCCGGATATTTATCCCATGTTTTCTATCAGTTGTAGAGCAAGACCCCAATATCCCACTAAAGAAAAAAAATATATCAATTTAGGAATAACAACTATTTGAGCCACTAAACATAATGGGATTTATTTCTGAGCAACTATTTGCAGCAAGAGATGAATGTTCTATAAATGTATCTAAACACAGAGGGCTACAATCACGAGTAATTTTTCTTTTTAAATACAAAAATCAGGCGCAAACAGGGAAASTGAAGGGCTACACAAGAATCCTGGAGCAAACAATGGCCAGGTAACTCCGACTGGGCTCTGCCATGCTGAGAACAAAAGCAGGATGAGRGAGACATTTAAATAAGATCTCAAGCCAGAGGACTCTGTCAGAGCAAGCAGGGGGGCGAGGGCAAGGAGGACAATAGGGAGGGCGACCGTGTTGCAAGCCGAAATGTGGGGCTGCTCGTGAGCCCGGCCCAGGCCTCCAGGGACCTGGAGACCGGGACTTCATGGCCCAGCAGCACCCAGAGGCTTTGGCTTGGTTGGGTTTCAGGGTGCTTAACGAGTGCATAGGYGTTTTTCAAAGCAGCCAGCGTTAACACACATGACACCAGTTTAAGCACAAGAGCTGCAGTCCAGACCACCCAGGCCTGACTAAACCACCGTTTCCCACACGTGTCCATGGAGGAGCGCGCTGCTCAGGCCTGGGGCTGGATGAGAGCTTGACAGCATTTCCGTGGCAGCGGGCAAACACCATTTATCCTACGAGAAGCCAGGACTGCTGCAAAGCGCAGCCCACAGTGCTCTGACACTCCAGCCAAGGGCAACTGCAGCTACACAACGTTATTTCTCCCAACGCACCGTCAAGGGCCACCAGTGACACACACTGCGCCGTGCACACAGACCATGCTCACTAAGAGATGCAGCTACTCCAAAACAGGTAATTAGATAAAAATGACAAGCCAACAGTGACATCAGAGCTCTGTTACTCACCAGCGGCTCGGCACTAACAGACCCGTGAAGCTCTAAGCTTGCTGCTGCAAACCTGCTCACACGATGAGCAGCGGCCAAGCGCAACCCGCGTTGGTTGCACGGGGCCCTGTGGCGATGCTCCCGCTGTCCCGCTTCATCCACGGCACCCACACCGCCCAGGCCCCGCGGGAAACGTGGTCTTGGAGTCTTTGGCCTCATTCTGCGACACCAAAGGGTGGTTAGTGCCCCCCACAGCTCCCTTCAGCAGCCAGGCCCACAGCCAACAACGTCACCCACCACCAATGGGGCTTAACTGGGGACTCAGCTCACAGCCTCAGCGAAGGCTCTGTAGCCTGATTCCAGCCTCAGCAGTGGCCTATGGAAAGCATTCCCGCGCTGCCGGGCAAGTGGCAACACCGGAGCGCGTATCTGCGCCTCGCATCGAGCCTCACCCCGAAAGTCACCTACACCCAGAGGCTGCCGGTGGCCACGGCCTCCCCTGCACAAACCCGG
The DNA here is from genome assembly GCF_003342845.1 of Nothoprocta perdicaria. Classification (NCBI taxonomy): domain Eukaryota; kingdom Metazoa; phylum Chordata; class Aves; order Tinamiformes; family Tinamidae; genus Nothoprocta; species Nothoprocta perdicaria. The sequence continues at coordinate 2,330,560 of NW_020455521.1, forward strand.
CACGCACGGGAAAACACGGAGCTACTTTGAGCAGAACAGCCCCCCGCCTTCAGGGATTTGTTGGAATACTCCTCGAAGTAGAAGGCAACTGCCTGGGGAATTTTCCAAGTCAAAGGGAGAAGTACCCATAGGGGTTAGACACTCATAACCTTTATGTGGGGTTTAGGCATAGCCTTACTGGGTGCCTGTTCTGTGACCTAATTAGAGCTCTATAAAAGCCCAATAAAATAACATTAAAAGAAACGGTTCCCACTGCCAGCAGGTTGGACCTTCCTGCCCTCCACTGCCCTAGAGCTGGTGCCCACTCAGTGAGCCCAAGCTGCTGACAAGCTCCTTTCCTGGAGCTGATGCTCCCCATCTGGGGCAGCGTTCAACCAAGGGGGGCCTACAGAGGGGCGACGGGGAGCAAGGTCCCCATCCCATAACAGCTGGGCATGGGGGCTCCACACACGGCTGTGCGGGAAGCCACACGGAGCAGCCGCCAAGGCAGCGGTTATCCCAGTGCAGGACACTGCCCCGCTGCCCTTCCGCCTCACCTCGGATCGCGCCGTGCCTCCGCCTGCGCCCGACACCGTCCGGAAGGGAAAACCAGCCGCAAGGGAAAGAGAAACGGGCGGCTGAGGCGCCGCCGGAGCGCCCCGCCGGGCTGTGGGGACTCGCGCTGCGGGGAACACGCGGCCACGCTGGCTTGCCTGTATCGCCCGGACGTGGCAGCGCCAAACACAGGGCTGGAGGCTGCGTCCACCTCCAGTGCCGGTTGCTCCGTGCTCGGAAAGCCCTTGAGCCCGTCACGGCGCCGCAGGGCTCCCGCTGCACTCCCTGCGGGGGGTTAGGCAGCTCACAACGCAGGCCGCACGGCTGCGCTCTGGACGTCTGCATCGCAYTGCCTTAAAACTCTGCACCGGCTCCGCAGTTACGGGTAGTCACAGGCACAGGATTCCCAAGGAAGAGGCAGCCAAGCAGGCCAATCCGCGGCTCACTCTGGCCAGCTCTGGCTTGGGATTTTTCTGTCTAATAACCAGACCAACAGYCAAAGCCTAGCCGCTTAGCGAGTCGCTTGATGCTTTTCTCGCTCACGGGCAACTTGTGCGCACAAACCCTTGGCTGCCTGGAATARCTTCCACTCGGAGGCAGCATCAACTGCTGTTTCGCATTGCAGGGCTCTTAGCTGAGCGCACAAGGCAGCCCATTGGCAGCGCCGGCATCTGCTCCACAAACGCTCTACTTAGCAAGAGACTTTAATTCACGGCAGCTCCTGACAGGACACCCAGCTGTCGGGCCACAACTGACGCCCCATTTGTCACCTCGGCGTCCCCACACGGGCCCGCGCGCTCGCTGGCCCGGCCCTTCCAGGGGGCGGCGGGTGCTGCAGCTGTCGGCACAGAGGGGCACGTCGGAGGCAGGGACATGTGCGAAGCCCCTCGGCAGCACAGCGGCCTCCCAGGGCCCTCATCCCACCGCGCTGCAGGGAAACCCCTCCTAAACCTCACGGTGTTTTCAGAGCGCTGCCACATGTCACATCCTTCGCCTCATGCAAGTTAACTAAGCGGCGCTGGATAACATTAACCTTCTTGCCTATAATTAAACACACGCCCTCAGTTTCATTACAGCACCTTTTCGCCCAGCTCTTACATTTCAGTAGAGTTTTAAATCACGCCTTGCTGGGAAAAAGCCACCAGCTGTTTTGCAAATCAGTTTAGACAGAGCACCAAATTACTTAACAAGATGCTCCTTATCAACTGGTGAGCAACTACTATTTCAACCCAGAACAYGTGCGGTTACCAGAGCCCAAATTTGTGCTTTCTAGTGACAAACAGCACTGGGTGCATGGACAGCAAGCACACCCCTCATCAGAGACCCGGGCTTACCTGCCAAGTTGCTCCTTCACTATCAGGTCTGGCAATTCTGTTTTTAACACGAGACCACCTGCAAACTTGCCAGCCGTGACATCGCGGAGGCAGCGGCACCGAAGCAGCCGCAGGGGGACCGGACAGACGGGCTGGAAATGACCTCGGGAAAATTGCCGAGCTCAAGAAACAGCGGATGCACCGTGAACTCACCACGCACATCAGCCAGCACAAGCACAGCACTTCAGGTTATATTGCRCGCCTTTAAGCACACGACCCGTGCATCATATCAAGCACTCGTGCCCAAAAGAAGCTTCAAATCCATCACGTTCATCCCTCTGCCTTCCTCTCACCACCCCTATTTCAACCCATTAAACCAATTCCACTTTTCCCCCCAAGATTGGAGCTATCTTGTTCTTCCATGAGCCTGGCCATTGCTGTAGCTTGGCAGGCAGGTCTAATGTCTTCTTTTTCCTCACCCTTAGTTCAAAGGATTAAGTCTCTTAACCTTCTACCACTTTCCCTTCTGTAATTGGAATAATACAAGCTTTTAGCCGCAACAATCAAAAAACCAGTTTTTGGCCACCATAAAAAAGAGTGAGTGGCCTCTGAGCAGCTGCTACAGAGCAAACACATAAAGCCCGAAATAACTACCAGAAGAGAGGGGAAAAAAAAATGTCACCTCTCCTGGCAGTCTCCAACACTGGAATAAGACCGAGTAAATGGAACAGCAGCTCCAAGGCCCCACACATTTTATGGTCAGTGAAATCCTGCAAATCTGGTGAGAGTTGCACGCAGGTTCCAGATGTGCTTTTAACTCGGGGTTTTGGCACTCAGGAAGGTAGGAGCTGCAGTTTGGGCTCTAGAACAAGCCCCTCGGCAGACACTTCTGCTCAAGCCATCAGCAGGGCAGTATTTCTCTTGGGAATTCTGTTTATGCTGCACAGCCACTCTCGGAGAAAGGGGGATCCCACAGCCCCCATTCTCTTCCCTACCTCGAGGGCAGGACACCATGACCGTGCTGMTCATCCTCGATCCTTATTCTTTCACAACAGAATGGACAACAACAAGATCTGATCCTAGATCCCCATCACAAGCAGCAGAGAGGAGCCGTTCACGCAGTCCCTTGCCCCACATGTGTAGGGGATGTCACAGCCTAGGCACCAACACCGCACAGGCAAGCGGGGACCCCCCTGCTCTGCACAGGCCAAGGTCTGAGCTCACGGAGCGCAGGAAAATCTGAGGAGCCACTAGGAAGACTGGCCAGACGTTCCCCAGCATTACAGGCACGACCTAGTCCTCCCTGTGCAGCTGTCTCTCCTGGGGGGTGATCCCGCACTCTCTTGCCATTCACTTGTGCTCCTTGGTGACTTTTTGGGAAGAAGACTTATGAATGATTTCAGGAAAAAAAAATCAAAAACAGCAATATTTTTTAAAAAGCAATGAAATACTCCATTTTGATTTCAGCATGTCAAGAAGTAAAAGACCTCCATCCATATGGACAGCAATTACAGGGCATTTTCCTTCCAGAGCCACCTCAGTTTTGCTGCTGACGGCAGCACAAAACTCTTAACTGGAGCACAGGCGTACGGACCCGCACTGCCCCCAGTCCTTAGCTTAACCTGTGGTGGTGCAGAGCGCGGGAGCTCAGCAGCAGGACTTGGCTCTCGGGGCTTAGCTGCTCTTTGGGTACAGTGACCACTGCGCAGCGGCGGCGCAGCCAGCCCCACCAGCGGCTGCAGGGACCCTCTGCCCCCGCCTGGATCAGCCCGCGGGGGGAAACAAGAACTCCGAAGCGGAACACGGGRATCCTGGGTGCTTCACAGGCAATAAGGAATCTTTTCCGCTGTGCTGTGAGGGGCAGGAAGCGGCGCCTTTGGTAGGTGCGTCCGCTGACCTGGAGCCCCTTCCCCCTCGGTTGGAGCCGCCTCTCTCCTCCGCTTGGTGGGAAGCCCTTAAAAGTGCCCACAGACCRTGGGCTGACACACAGAGGCAGTGAGAGAGCCCGCCCATGGGCCCGATGCTGCGCTGTGCTAACCGAGCCTCCTGGACCGGCTTCAAGAACACCACGTCCTCCGGGAATTCCCGAGCACTTGAACAAACCGCTTTCTCCGGAGCTGCAGTGGATGTTGTGTAATAGATCCTCTGGTATTTCTCCTTTTTGGGCTTTGGCAATAGGCGAATACCTTGTGATACCAGTATGTTCTGATCTGCTAACAATGGAAAGCGACCCGGAGCCAAGTGGTGTTTGGGGTTTTTTAAGTGATTCGAAATTCCTGAGGGCACGGGGGGAAGAGGAATGAAATGAATGCCGTGGAGCACTGATTACGGGACACACTCAAAGGAAAAACAACACGAGTCTGACTAGCAAACTAGCAGAGCTGCCAGAGCTTTCATTTCACAGAAACCAAACAAAAAATCCCTCGCGATTCTCTCTCTGGTTCGACTGAAACCGGGGCGGGATGGGAGGGAAGGGGCAAAGGGTTTCAGAGAAATAACTTCAGCGAAAAGATGATGCATCAGCAAAGACAACCTGCTTTGCAGCTGCGCTTTATGGCCTGGCAGAACAAAAAAAATCGTCGCTTAGGGCCTGGAAGAGCTGGTAAAACTTACAAAACTAGTGCAGAAAAGTCCAAGGAGAATTTTAGAAAAAAAAAAATAAAAGGAAAAGAAAAAAGGAAAAAAAGGAGGCAGTAAGAGCTGGAACCGGCAGAGGACTCTGAGGACCAGCTCCCGAGTCCTCCCTCACTTCGGAGGCCGCTGCCTGGGTTTAAACTGTTTGGCAGCAGGGATCAGGGTCGCAGTAGGAAGGGAATGCTCCAAGAAACGCAAAGGAACGGGAAGCAAGGAGCCAGCGGGCTGGGAACTCGCGGAGGGCACAAGCCAGGAACATCAAACACTCCAGGACACCAATATTTACTCACATTCTTACACTCACAGAATAACTGCTTCTTAAAAAGCTTAAAAACTGTCAAGTGCTTCATACCAAAGCAAGTGACCTGAAACAACAGTTCAGCTTTCGCAGGCTTTCCACGTCACAGTTAATATTTAATGCTCAGTTTTCTTTCATTTAGTTACTAAGAGCTGTAGCAAAGCAGAATATTCTACCCACTTTCGAGTTAGAAACAGACATTTAAATCACCTCCAAGTAAAGCGAGGCCTTGGTGCTGAAGTGAGCAAGATGGCCTAATCAAATTCTCAGATGGAGAGAAGGAAAAAAGTAAAGCAATGCTTTGATCTATTAGCTTTTGGTAGACGGCATTTTGTCCAGCAAGCAAAACGAAATGAATAGCCCAAGCTTTGCCTCTTGGCTCTTACACAGCGCTAGCAGAAGGCACGCAGGGAGCAGAAGCCTCATCGTTTGGCAATGGAAGAAGCCGATGGCTGGCTGYCTGACAAGACAATTTTCCGGCTGTAATCCCATTCTCTTAAGCGAATTAAGACCAAAAAAACGCTCCTGCTGCCCGTTCTGGTAAGCGGTGTTTCATTAGGTTCAAGCGCTCAGGGCTGCTCCCGTGGCCGTGCCCACGGGTGAGCCTCATTCCCGATTCCAGCACGGCCGGGAGGCCTTTCCAGCACGGACACTGTCCCGTGAGCAGCTCCCGGGGGGCGTGTGGGGGCCCAACACAGCGCTCAAGAGACACTATTCAACACCATAGGCTGTAGATATGCAACACCGAGGCTCATAGACACACTACCACCCAAAGGAGAGGAGGAGAAAAGCACAACACTCAGCAAGCAACAACACACACAGCAAGCAAAGGGCTCCTGAACTCGCCCTTCGTTTCATACTAAATCCCACTCTTTGGGGCTCTGAACTAACGGCAACATCTTGAAAATTAAGTAGTAGAGGAGACGTGCTGAAACAGGCTTGCCACAAAACGGGGTCAACGTCTCCTATTTCCTCTCAAGACGCGTGACGCTGCGTCACTGTCACACCTCGTCCAACCTCAAAATCTTTATCAGGAACATTACATCCATCAATGAAAGGCATTAGGAATCTTTATCACATCGGCAAAAGGCATCAGGAGGCAACTCAAGCTCCCTTGGCAAAGAGGGAGCAGTTTCACAGTCTGAAACCAGCCCGTGCGACCGTCCAAAGCAAGAGATGTCACTTCAAAATAACGTCAGCGTTAAAAATAAAGAGGCATTCTTGAATTAAAGGGAAAACCCTTTAATTTCACAGAAATGGCTGCACTTTTTTCAAGTCCTTTTTTTCTTCCCCCTCCCTACCCAATTCACCCGCCAAAACATCAACACTGCTGCTGAGTTATTATGATTATAGAAGCTTCAGTATATGAAGGTCAGTAGAGTTATTATGATTATAGAAGCTTCGGTATCTGAAGGTCAGTATCTCTCAAAAACTACTTAAATATTTATAAGATTTTTACACAACACGGAAAACAGAAATTACAAAAGAACCTCTTGCTACTAATATATCTCCACTGCTTCCTACACCACTAAAACCCCAAGAAAAAACAGCACGTGTTTTGAGCCCAAGCACAAAGCTGCCCTAATTATTAGAAATCCCTCAATAAACCCAAGCGACAGAGCAACTTTAATACAGTCACAAGACCCAGAGATTAAACTATTTACCAAAGAGCCCGTGCAACAAAAAGAGCCTAATACCAAAAGGTTACTAAAGATTACTAATTAAAAAAAGATTTCCAGCAAGATAAGGGTCAAGAGAACTAAACAGTRCAGATGATTTCCATAATAATAGCTTCGTCTAAAGAAAAAAATATGTTCTCAGGGAACAAAAAAAGATAATACCCTGCTGTTTTTGCCTRAAGTGGTTGCCTCATTTAAGAAACTAACCATCCAGAAGAGTTGAATTAAGAGCTAAAATTACTGCAGACACATTATACTATAACCCAAGTAACAAGCTATTGGGTRAAATAACTCCAGTTTTAGTATAGCCAAATATCAAGAAGGGATGGCAAGACTAAACCCCCACAAAACCCAAACCAAACGGAAACGCCAGCGTGCACAGAAAGAGGGCAGGCGTTTGGGTGGCCGCGCTGAGCCCTGCCGCCCTCCCGGTGCGCACGGCAGCGCTGAGCGAGCGGGCGCAATGGGGCACAGGAAGGAAGGCCGGGGGGCTGCCCCCCGTGCCCCTCATGCTCACGGCGCCCCTAACCCCAGGGACACGAAGGGCACCCTAGGGATGCTCAGGGTGCCCCTGAGCCCRTGAAGGCGCCTAGGGGACGAGCGAGATCCCTCCCTCCATCCCGGGCCCTGGATTGGGGGCCGGCAGGACAGGAGGACAGCGGGAGCCCTCAGGCTGCCCGGCCCTGCATGTGGGTGTCGGAGAGGGCTGGTGCGCCCGGCCCCACGGAAGCGTCGCCCAGAACAAGGACACAGCCGCCACCAACCACCCGCGTCCTCRGCCAACGCTCTTAACGGAGCCAGGCAGGAGGCAGCACCAGGATCACTGGGATAAACGACAGCCTGCCCACGGCAGCTTCCRCACCACCAGCGCCCCAGGCCGCCTGTAGCGGCAAGCCAGGTCAGCCAACCCTTCCTTGGGGGCGAAAGTTATCCCTAAGCCTGCTTGTGGAGCAGGGTTTCGTCTTCCCAAAGACTCATTAACCCAGGATCTGAAAACAATGGGGTTCCTCCCAGGCAAGGCGGGAGGATGCAGCTGTTTCCACCTCTCCATAGGATGTGCTGGATCCGAGGGGCTGCTATTGTTCGGGCAGTCAATCAGCTATGGGAGAAGATGGGAAGCAAGGGTCAAGGTGCATTTGTTTTCCCTTTGGAGCTGAAGGGCGCTCCACCTTAAAGAGGGCAGAAATACCCCAAAGACCAGGAGATCAAGGCATCRAAGAGGACGTGGTGGCTGCAAGCCCCCTCCCGGTACCCCAGCTCCCACACACAGACAAATCCCGACAGTAACCACAGGGATGCTGCTAAACAGCGCAACGGGGCTCTATTTTAACACGCATTTATATCGGCCTRCACAGCTGTCACACCACTTCAGTACGTCCAGAATATTTTAAAACACCCATGGAAAAGGGTGAATCTGAGACGTCGTGAAGATTCCTTTTCGCTGGCGGTTCTATCAGTTCAAACACAGTCAGATTTTAAACAKGATGAAATATTTTCAAGGAGCAGCTAATTGAAATTGTTTACAGCAATCAAGCTGCCTCCACACACATTCACCCACCCCCTGACAAATATTCAAGCTGTCAACTCACCACGTTGACGTATTTTTATTGATTGCTGCTGTAAAACAGGCTCATATACCGCTCTATATCCTCCAAAATAGCACCAACGTTTCAAGTCAGATTTATTCTGTGCTTGCGTTTGAGACCTGACTGCATTAACAGTGCACACAACATGCAGATGACTACCAGCACCCCAGCTCTTCACTGTATTTATGCTGAAGGAATGAACATTTGCAATTATTACATCTTTATGCAGTTAGCATTTGGCAATAGCTTTAAGTTTGCCTTAAAGAGTAAAATTATTCAATGAGAATGTTTTATTCCAGGAGAGCAAAAATTGCTTCTTTCACTCCTTTGTCACGACAATAAATTATTTTCTTTATTTCTGTGCAGAAGAGATTCTCTCCCAAATAGACTTATGCACATCTTACACACTCCATTCTTCTTCTGAAGCACGGATTACAAATCAAAAATGCTAGAATTTATATCTGCTGTTATTTTGCAGTGGTGGCTTTTGGTAGAAGGCTGTGTGATAAGTGRTGAGACACTTGCATAGGAAGAGAACAGTCTTTCTGCTCAGCTACTTGGCTTTTGGTTTTGTTCTGAGCCTGGAACCGCAGACATGTRAGCTGCATCCCACCCAGCACATCAACTGCAGCTACCTCTTTTCCAAGCAAAGCCMAAGGCCTTCGTGAACGTTCCTCAAACGATACCAAGGTGTATTTTAAGAAGCAGCTGCTGATTGACTGGAATAGATGGAACTGAACAGAACCGAACAGACTGAGCTACTCGGTAACCCGCAGCTCGTCCTGAACTCGGGGTTGCCCACCCCACAACAGCAGTCGGTTTGGGGGGGGCTGCAAGCACAGACGAGGTGCTGACTCCAGACCTGTATCCGTGCCTAACAGCGGAGAATAAAACACACCGCTCACAACAGAGGCAAAACCMGAATCACTAATGGCAAAAAAAGGGGGGAATAGAAAAGCAAAGAACATGATACAAGCAAAAGGGAAAAAGGTTAATGCAGAGGAATGGTCCCTTTTCATCCCACCACACTCGGACACAAGAGATCACCTATGCCAGGACATCCCTTAGTGACAGGAAGCACCCAGGCACCAARAGAGCAGCTGTAGAGGCGCCTTTTAAAGAGGAGAGCTAGAAAAGCAGACTTCTCAACTGGTATTCTCACTCCTATGAGTATATGGGGCTTGAACGAATATTAGGGTTATAAACAGAAGAACAGAACTCATAATATAACCTAAAGTCTGCTTTGACCCAAAGTCTCTCTTCTGCTTGTGTGCTCTTAGTTGAGCTGCAGTCACCACAAAGCTCTTCTGCTGGCCTAACTAACCCCTCAAAATTTTCTTTTGCTGAGGAGTGAGTGGAGGTGCTTCCTGCCTTGCTAAATGGACTCTTATTTTTTTCTCAGCATTACCTGCAGATACTCTGATTTTGAGTTACTCTGCCTGAATGAAATGGMTAGGTTGGATCTCAGGGGTATTTTGATGAATGACATCGTCCTTCTGTTATCTGAGAATTTGACTCTCTTTCATAGCTACATTTCATAGCTCTGAAAACTATCACTTAATTAGGCAGAAAGCAATTTTTTTTTGCTAGTTCATAAATATTTACTTTCCATAGTTATGACACTCATGTAATGAAGTTTCAGCTGTTCATGCAGACTTTATCCAAKGAGGGTGCCCTCCTGGTTTTGTGCCTCACACTGACCATAAATTCAATCCAGGAAGGAGTTGCAGTGATTCCTTTCTATAATATCTCATCAGGTCTTTTAATTGAATCATCTGTTTAAAAAATCATTATTTATTTTATCTCCACAAATAGTTATGTTCTCCAACTTTAATAGGTCTCTGTACAGCAGTGTGTTCAAAATTCTGTTCATAATACATGATTTCACGTCTTTCAGGATTTATTTTTTTCATTGTCAAAGAAAGCAGAACACAAGGAAAAGAACTAAAAGACAAAAAGGGCCTAATCACAGGAGCACCGTTACCCGGGAAGTTTGGAAGGCATCACAAAGTTTGGAAACGCCAGCTGCATAACAACCTGCAACCGCAAACGTTTAATTCACTCACCCAGAGGCCTCCTCTACTGTGTTCTTAAAACAGGGCCCAGGGCTATTGTCTCAGAAAAACAGGCACTTTCTGCTCCGCTTTACTTTATAATCCAGCTTCAAACTCTGTGAGGCCCGACACATGACTTTTGATAGCTTAGATTTGACAACACCATGTATATGTCAGCAAAAATATATAATAACAATTACAATTTGCACATGTACATCTGCATAAATGATTGAAAACCATTTATAGACTAGTGACTCCTMAAAGCAGCCAAACCTGCAGCCAAATTAAGAAGTAATAATTCTTGATATAAACTGAACCAAGCTTTGAAACAGTCTAATGGGAGCTAGAAGCAAGGAGAGACCTTTAAAATAAAAAACAAAAACAAAGCTGCTTGGAGCGGGGCACAAMGGAGGGTTTTCCGCGCAGCTCCTGCCTGTCCCAGGCTGCTCCACTTGTCCGCAGTGCAGCAAGCAGGACACGCAGAKCAATGGGTGACAGGCCCTTGGGACATGCTCAAACGTCACGCTGACATTTATTAAGTTAATACGACCGAGAGCAGCTACATCCCCAGTTCCTCATTCTTAAGTACCACGCCAGGTGCTTTAATTGCTTTGGGGATTCAAAAAGGCAGTAATTTGAACTCTCGGAAAGGCGTCTTCGACGCTCATCTCGGCTGTGGCCCTTCCCCACCAGCCCTCCCACTTCTCAGCACGTGAATAAGCAGAAGGAAGACAACGAGATTATCCAGCAGCTAGTTACAGAGAGCTCGACCACCTCTGCCTCGCTTCACACCGGGAAGCCCAAGCCGGCCCCGGCTSAGCCGGCTCAGTAATGGGGCTGAGCCAGCCCCGTTAACTGGGGAGGGAAAAACTAGGAGAGGCAACTGCCTGGCAGAGCTCTGGAAATGCCGGCCAGCAGGGCCCAAACCAGCCGCTGCTCTGCCCAGGCAGCCCCTTTCCGAGCCCCCTTCCCTTGTCACCCTCCCAGTGGTTTCAAACAGGGCCTCYGGCTTCAAACTCTGTTTCCGGCATTGTGTCCACACTAAACCCAGCTTTAAAAATACTGACATTAAGAGCACAATGTTTACCCTTTGCATAGCTACTCAGTGGCAAAGCCTCGTTATCCAGAATCAGTAGTTCCACGAGAAACAGTATCATCCCATTTTCCCCAGGTTCTACTATCACCTGAAAAATCACCACCRGCTGGTTCACTTACAGAAAAAAAACCACGAAAATACCCCATACTGCTACAAAAGGCAACAGCTTCAAGGAAGGGGAGCGCAGGAGGGAAGCACACACGGCGCTGCAGCGTGTGGAGCTCCTGCATCCCACCCTGTGATCCGGMGCTTCCCAACTCCAAAAGGGCAGCTCGAGGTTCAGACAGGATCAGGATTGGYGCTGAAGTCGGAGGTCACTTTAGGAATGATGTAGGGAAAAGCAAATCTCCAAATTCACCCAAACTATTACCCTTTCTTATCCCCAACTTGTCACAGCCAAGGACAATGCTCCCCAGCATTGAGGAGCAGGCATCATTCCTGCCTTTTCCCTCTTCTCCTCCCAGATAAATAGTACCGCGAGAATACAGTTCCCATTATTTTCCAATCTGGTTTTCCACATTGTTTCCTGGTGTTCCTAGACTCATATAAACACAGGGTGCAAGAAATCTGCTTTCTCGAAAGGCAGCCCTGTGTTTCCAGAGAGCATCCTGGCTTTCCTGCTTGCAAACACCTCTTCCTGATCAGTGATCCCACCCATAAATCTTCCCRAAAACCAAACAGCAGTTTTTATTTTTAAATAGACACCCCTTGGCCACTGATCTACAAGATCAACAGGATGCATTTTTGTTTAGAATCGCAAAAAAAAACACAGAGATAGGGCCCTCTATTTTTAGCCCACTTCACAGCTCTATGAAAACATTCCCGTGGCAAAGAGCTGCCCTCACGCTAGGTATTTCATCAGTGGCCTTTCCAATGAGAGGGAGAACTCAATTTCCCTCAGAAAGCACAAGACATTCATTCATTTTACCTTGTTTATCTTATGATGGAGCAGTGGATACCTTTATATTTATTTTATTTATTTTTTATCTGAAGCTCTTCGGTCTGTCCGAAGCAAGGCCACGAAAGCCAGTGCGCCGGAGCACACGCACCAGAAGAAGTTCCAGCAGAAAGAGGACACCCGCAGGCAGCTGGTCCTCACGTAGCCTGAGGCTAACTCTCTGTTTAGGCAGAACAGTTTCATATGAAAATGAATTTCAGTCAACCTAATCAAGTCTAAATAAAAAAAAAAATGTGTATATTACATCATTTTTTAACATTTTAAATAAATCTTTGCTTTAAGATTTTCAAGATGCAAGTCCAAGCACAAAGCTGTTATAACCACGTCCACCTCAGCCCTCACCTGTCTTGGTTCATTTTTTKGGGGATATCAGAATATAAATAAATAGCCTAGGCTGTGGCAGACAAAAAGAACAGATCCAAGCAAAGAAAACACTTTCTCTCACTTAGCTCATTCTGGGCCTTGAAATCGCTCTTCAATTTCTACCACCAAAATTTTATCTTAMCTAGAGAATCCTTGGTCTTCTTACAGCAGGTTATTTATACTCCGTTTCCTGAAATGAAACATTCAGCGTTTCCTGAGAGAAAGGTGACTCATTTGGGGGTTCTGCCACATACAGCCCTTAAATTTGAAAAAGCAGTACAAGAAACTTATGTAAATTAGAAAAATATAAAAGAGAAATATTCTTCAGGTTGCATCAGGARATACATTTCTAGAGTTCTGCCTTCAGTTCAGTACAATATATATTTTGTTAGCAACACCACAAGAGCAAAGTAAGTCTCGGTACTTCGCATTACGGCACAATTTATAACTTAGAAATACTACAGTGTTATTTTGTTGTGCTTCAAATGCAGATTGGGGGCAGGAATACAGAGTGCTATAGGCAAGCCCTGCAATCAGTAGTAGAACCAATTTTCATTCACATTCTGCAAAAATACTCATGTTTGAAAAAAAGGGCACAGATGAAATCTTTGCTGCTTTGCATGAGTGTTTGATAGCTTAAATTAAGCTCTCAGAAATACCTATAATTTGCAAAAACTGAAATCCACTTTACTAAAGTGGATGTTACCATGTTTAAAGGCAACTCTACTAATTTAGACTCCTTAAGAAGTCGCTGCATCCAAAACAAAGAATGTTTTTCTTTGTAGTAGGAGGAGGAATTTCCCCTCCCAACGCCTGAAGGCCTTGGATGCATTTTSCCCGTTCACAGCAGAACTGATGAATAGCTGTGGCTTAAACCCAGCGCAGAGTTTTGGCAGCTGCTGGCGGAGCACCCATCTACTTGCTGCTCTCTGCTACACACCACATGTGCTGTCAAACCCACGCTGGCAGAGGAGCTGGAATGATTCTCCTTTACACCTGACAGATCCAGGTTAGGACAGCTTAAAACTATTCCTAAGGCCTTAAAGAACAGATAACCTTCCTTTTTGCTTGCAGAGAAAGCTTTGATAAAACACCTTGCAAACCTTCTTATAAGCAAGGATGCAACTATGAAAAACAAATAAGCCTTGGGCTCCTGGAAGTCTATTTTCTGCCGCAGTAGTTTATAGAGCCAGCATTGTCTCCTAAAATACTGTGTAGCTGTAACGGAAACTCCTCTGTTTCTAGATTACCAAAACACAACATCCCRCTCCGGGTCAGCTCATGCCACCAGAAACGGAGAACTGCTTAAGCACCGGCTATTTACAAGTCTTTTTTTCCAAGCCACTGTATGTGTTAAACAACACCTGAGGAGACCGATAGCATCCTCCATYCTAAGTAAGAATCCAACTTTTGTAACTGCAAAATCCTCTGCTTGGCTATCTTAAAAACAGYCCATTTTAATGACAAAGAGGCTGGACCTTTGTTAGATTTTAAGCTACATTTCTGCTAGAAAGAAAACATAAGATTTATTTATAAATGAAGAGTTTCGTGGGGAGGGAGAACAGAGGTTTGAGTAGATTCAAAGTATTATTTATTTGCTTCTTGTTTTTCAGTTCACTATTTTATTTCATAAACCATTTTTCAGCATTGCTTCTCTTTCGAATTATTCTGTGCTCTAATGCCAGCAGCGTATTCACCAAAGCCAGAGGGAATAAATCTTTCAGTTCCATTTTGGTTTGCCTGTTTTTAGCAACGAAGAAAGGATGCAGCCCTCCGTACAAGCACACTGCACCAGCAACTCGAAGCCCTCTCAATGGACATTAGCAGTGTGACCTTCAATTTCCAGCGGTCACAGCCAATGTTCAAAGCAACAAGTGCTACCTTGCCCATTACAACAGGGAGGGCCAAAGCTCACCTAGCTGCACCTTTTCTCCCCCTGCAAGAAGCACGGTTCTGCAAGCCAAGCCATGCAAGTGCAGCAGGACAGATCTTATTTTTCCTTCATCAATCACAGAGTGGTTGAGGTTGGCAGGGGCCTCTGGAGACAATTCAGTCCAAGCCCCTGCACACGCAGGGACCCTTAGAGCACGTGGCACAGGGTCGAATCCCGGTGGGTTCTGCAGGTCTCCAGGGAAGGTCTCCACGTCTCCCTGGGCGGCCTGTGGGCCCCCTCGTGGTGCAGAGATGACCCCTCGTGTGGCCTCCCAAGAAAGGGASGTTGCTATGGGACATTTCTCCCTCCATAGAGGGAAAGCCTTCCTGGCGTCCACCACTCTCCCACCACTCTCCCGTCACCCACCCAGCCAATCCTTCCATCACAGCATCTTATCGGGCTGGTTAAGTCTGATTTCTCCTTGGTGAATCCAGGCTGGCTGCTCCCGAGCACCTGCCTGTCCTCCACACGCCTGCGAACCTCCCCGACACCCATGGAGACATCTGCGAAAGCTGCTGCTTTGTCAGTGCAACTTCACGCCGCTTCCCAGAACAAAATGACTTTTTGCAGATACAAAATGATCAAAGGCATTTCTGCTGCTATGAAAGCAACCGGGGTGTACAAATTGCTCCGGAACCGCTGTACAAGAAAACATCAGAGAACTTGCTCTTCCTTGAGATGCTCCCAGGCAGGCAGGCAGGCACAGGAGCCTCCTGCAGCTATATAACACTGCGGSCAATTGATTACGGTGCGAGGTACTTCCTAACATCAGCACATAGGCAACTTTGCCAAYACATTTTATATGAATCAAGCAGTTCCTACAACCTGATTCTAGTTAACACACACTTCTATGTGATCTGAATTAAATTAGCAAAAATATTGGAGAATAATAATAATAATAATAAAATCAAAGGTTGGTCATATTTCCAGTGCCATCCATCAGGCAAATTTATGTGTGGCTAAGTCAATACACACAGCACAACTGGTACATTTACTTGATGCTATGTGAGCGCAAACAAATGCTTGAATTTTCTTTTAATGTAAACACAGTCAGAAACTATTTCCACTCTGTGTCATCTCACTGTCACGCTCTTACTACAAGGAACTTCATTAAAAAATAAATAAATAAGGCCAACGTAAGCCACAAAGACTATTGATTCAATTGATTTCACAAGCAACAAGCCAAGAATAAAGAAAACCAGCGGTATTTTCTTCTTTAGCAAGCAAAGGGATGCCGGGGCAATCAATACCTCTCCCCCTTCAGATTTTGCCACGCTGCAGGACTTGCAGAGGGGCATTTCTGAGGCTGGGGAGGGAATGGGCCCGCAAGCCGCAGCGGCACCTTCGCGACCGAGTTCCCATCCATCACCACAGCACTTTTTTCTCGCATCATCCATCACTAAATGGAGCAAGCTGGACTCTCAGAATACTGGATTCTGGCAGGCCAAAGCAATCCGGACACACAGAAGGGCCATTTCTCAAGCTCCCGACGGCTCCGGTGCYGCTCTCGGGCTGCCACATCTCATGTGGCCACGGCCAGAGCTCACCCAAAGAGACCACATCGGCCTCTTGCCATAGGAACTGCTATCCAGTCTGCTGCTTTCCTGGGGAAAAATGAGTCTGTCTTTAATTTCAAGCACCTGGTCTGCTGCTTTAGCAAGCTTGTACTTCCCCAAGTACAAAACACAGCCGTGGATGCAAAGAGGCTGTCTGGAACACTGCACACGTGGCTTCTCACCATTCTGAGCAGTACCAAGCCTATCCACTAGACTGCGAGCAACAGGACACATTTCTGCACGTGCTCCCGCCGCCTGAAAGGCAACTTGCACTCGACTCCTGAAAGGGGCAATACTACAACTGCCACACCCTGACTTCATGTCAGGAAAACATGCCACAGAAGTTGGTGCACAGTGAGATTGTTGGTCTCTATTCTAGCCCTCCAGTTATTTTAGAGTCATAGCAATTAGAAACACAAGAAAAGCAAGAAAGCAGCCTAATAATTAGGATGAATACCTGAAAGAGAAAGGTGAAGCTGTTAAAACTGTGAGATTTAACACACAAAGAACTCTACTCCTGCAAATCCCATGGACGACTTCGGAGCAGCTCGCAAACCACCTGCACAATAGGACTTGTACCAAAAAGCCAGCGGTTTCCATTCCACCTTTTATTTAAATCAGAATTAAGATTTGATATCTGGGCACCAAAAAAAGTTGGAAACAGGTCAGATATCAAAACAATTATGTTCATGACTATTTCTTAACAATTCCCACACTAACTTTTGAAATTCATTTAAAGCAGCCCGCTCAGTATGTGGAATTTGAGCAGCTAAGGAAAGTTTTAGACACACGAGGTTTCATAAGCCCCTTTTATACGGTGCTGCGCACTCAGGACGAGATCTTTCAACAATACGCAGTAAACCCACAATTTGTCTTATTGAAGAGCAGGAAGCTTCTGCAATTTAATGCAAAATATTATGCAATAAAGCAAAATATTAAATGCGAATCAGGTCTATCATAAAAAGCACAGACAGCAGGGAAAGCAGGAGTGCAAACTTCCAGAAGGCTCAGCTACTGCTGAGCGCCCCCATTCCAGAAGCAAGCTAGTTTACTAGCTATGGAAGCATAAAACAATATGGAACAAAGTCAAATGATAAAGCAGCCATTCTGGAGCGCAGTAAGTCCATGTGAGATGCTGCCACCTCCACACTTCACAAGGAAGATGTTAGCAGCCATCAGTAAGTACTTTCAGTAGGCACCTATATTCTAAAACTCTATAAAGTACAGAGGGTGGAAAGATGAGACGACTTGGAGGCAGGGACTTTGTTTAGTCAAGGATTATTTTAATCCGTTTGCCAAACAAAACTTAGTTTTCAATTGCTCATAGCAAGAGCTCTTCCTCCAAAGCCCTTCAGGGGACCCGCTTGCTCCTGGTGGCCATAGGAAAAGGGCACGAGCTGAGAAACGACGAGGCCAATCCCTCACTGAAGATCTCCCAGAGATGTTAAATTCAACTGAAAACTCACTCCTCGAAGTAGTAAGATCTCAAAACAAAATGCACCTCCTGTACTTTAACCAAACTGCTCAAAGGCCACGTTTTGGGAGGTGGAGTCGAGGGCTGCTGCGTTTCCCTGTGGAAAAGTCCCCTCCACGCGGGAACTCTGGGAAGAAGGGAGGGGAGGGGACTTACCAGAAAGCCACAACAAGTTGTATTTTTGGATGGGGGCACTTCCTGATCTCAGTTGTTGGATGAATCCGAAACTCAAGACATCTATAAATAGGGCAAATAGGAAATCGGGCGGGAGATCGGATGTCACTCGGCTAAAGCAGGACTTGYGCCTTTTCCGCGACAGAAATCCCGCCGGAGCCGCCGGTCCCTATTCCTGCATCAGCTCCGCGCTCATTCGGCAAAAAACTCATTAGAAACATTCTTCCCTGCTGATAACTAACACCTTCCAAGCCTTTAATGTACTCAAAGAAATTCACTGGAGAAGCCTACACCCACGTTAGCCCGTTAAGTCAATTCAACACGTAATGTGATGGCTACAACATTTAATAGCAGAGTAGTTATTTGTAAGCACTTCTTGGGTCTCGGGGAGGCTGGCAAGCTGTATCTGCATGTAGCTGAACAGTATTAATAGTGAATTAATACCAGGGCAGGTATTAATGCACTATCTGCAGTGGAAAAGGGCACCTTGGGACTGCATTTTTAAAACTATTTAACAGTCAAAAGGGCCAATATTTGGCCAACTGACAAATAGTGACAAGCAAGATCTAAAAATAAACAGCAGTGTTCAAGGGAATAAACTTCATGGCGCTGCTGCCAAGACTATTTCTTAAAACTGGAATCTCACATAAAAACCCAGGAGCCCTACAGAGTCACCCACCGTTAACACAAGAAACAGGTTTATTTTCCTAAGGTGAGTTATCTTCTTACATGAGCTTAATCATTACAACATCTCTTTCAAATAAACTACTCCTTGTTCAACAGGAATTCAAGGTAATTCATATTCTGGAGTGCAAGCCAATGTCAACAGGAAATCTAACTGGATTTATATAGGTTTGCCACCAAGAATTGTGCTATTCTTCCCTCCCAACACGCACACAGTTCATTTATTTGTTCATTTACTTTCAAGCTAAGATGGGGAGAAAAAAAAAAGTTCATTATCTTCTGCCATCATTTAACTTTGCGTAAAATATTAATTCCCACACAGATATTTGGGAACTGCCTACAAATACCAAAAACACCTTAAAAGCAATGCTGTTCTGTCAATCCAACGAGGTCGAACGTTTGAAACACGTCAGGTCAGATGAYGACACACTGGGGCTATTTGTGCTTTTTCTTTGAAGAGTAAAAGGTTAYTTATATGATACGTACAGCGTTGCAAACTGTAAATAATTTCTGAATTAAAATTCCTCTTCAACATCTGGAAAAGGTTAGCCAAAGCCACCTCCGTGCCTCTCACTGCTCTCCTAAGAAAAACACTAAAAGGCACAAAACTAGGAAAAAAAAAAAAAGCAGAAAAACCCAACCATCACTAACAACAACCCGGGTTATAAGGGAAGAAGCCAGAGCTCGAGTTAACCGGACAGCAGTAAAACGAGAGGCAAAGGGCCGGGCAGAAGGAGGGGCAGAGGGCAGGCAGAGAGGCAGGAGGATTCCCGGGCCTCGGGAAGGTGCCCTCTTCCCGCGTGAGCGAGGGACAGCCCGGACTGCCCTGCGCATCCTGCCCTTCTTGCCCCGAGCTGCTTTGGGGCACTAAGGGCCGGCCTGCCCGCCCTGGCAGCTGYGGGGCCGTCACCGTCTACACGACGTGCTCTCATCGGAGATGTTCCCCAGCCCGCCGGGACACACCTCACGACTTCACAGAATATTCAGGGTTGGAAGGGACCTCTAGAGATCATCTAGTCCARCCTTCCCGCTCCAGCAGGCACACCTAGAGCATGTGACACAGGGCGGCATCCAGGTGGGTTTTGAAGACCTCCAGAGAAGGAGACTCCCAAAGCAAGAGGCAGGAGCACTGAAGGAGCTGCCAGCACTGGGGGCTGTGTGGAGGGAACGCGCTCGTGCTCCCCGCAGCGCCAAGCCCATCCTTCCCGGGACACGGCCTCCCGGACAGCCGCAGAGCGGGAGCCGCGCTGCCGGTGCTCAGGGAGGATGAGCAGGGCGGCTGCTCAGGGCGGGCACCAGGCGCTGCACAGAGCACRAAACCCGGCCCCACGCGAGGCCCACGCGCCCTCACGAAGGCCTCACAGCGCCCGGGCTCGCCACCCCTGCTGCTCGCCACCCCGCAGCCTTCCTCGGGATACCCGGATCGACACAGCTCCTGGCCATGCCAGCGCCACGGGAAGGCGCGCAGCCTCCACGGCTTYTGCAGCGACCGCTTTGCCGCTCGCCCTGCACAGCTTCCCATGGCCAGGAAATCACATCCTCTATCCAGACCCRCTGCACCGGCGCTGCAGCCTTCAGCAACCACCCTCGGACGACCTTGCGAGGAGGTAAAAATAGCCCAGCGCCACAGCACATCTTGGGCACGCGCTGCCCGCCCGCAGCGCCCGGCGCCTGCAGTCCCCTCCGCGCTCCCCTACCACACAGCACAACGGGCTCCGCAATCTCCCATGAAAAGGAGCTGGGCTTTTTTTCCAGCTCTTGAATCCTTCTGGGGACTCCGATTACCCAAATTCCATTTCCATTACCCGATCCCGCAGCACAAGCACCAGCGCCAGGCACAGGCAGGCCCTCCAACCTAATCGCTTCTCTAATCACCTAGCACAAAATCTAGCGATATTTTTACAACCTCCTCTCTGCTCTTCCTCGATGATATAACAACACAACCAATTTGTTTTAACTTTATAGTTGTTTACTTTAAGCTACTTCTACACTAAGTATCACCATATGCAAATACAGTAAAATATCAGGGCTTCAAATCATTGACACAGCTACACAAACAAAGCCGCTTCTTTATTATTATTTTATTACCACAGCTCTGCCACCTTTGCAAACAGAACAGGCTACCACGCATGGGTAAAAATAACCYGAGTGATCCGCGCCTGCACAGGCCGAGGAGGACGTTCCTGACACCAAAGAYGCCCTGGCAAGGGATAGAGAGAAACGAGCATGGCCAACGCTCTCCATTTCATTTCAACGTCTCCACTGATGTCCTACCAGCCCGCAGGGAGCACACGGGAATGCTTGCCCGCCACGGGATCTGCGTGCCAAGGTGGAGCTCCCCATCGCGCTTGCCCTGACGGAAACAGAGCACCGGAATCCACCTCCAGCTCCCGAAACGCGGCCGTGCAGACACAGAAGGGATCCACGATCCCTTCTGCACGTGCAGAAGGGCACGAGGCCTTAGCCATCCAAAGTCACCACATGCCAAACGAGCACTACTGCTCTTAGCAGCGCTAGGCTGTAACCAAAACCACATGGAATGAGCGACTTCTTACGGAAGCTCCCTCTGAGGCCAATCCTTCGCGCAGCAAACCGAAACAGAAGACGTGTCTCGAGAGAGAGGAGTGCTGCCTGTACGTCTCAGCTGTGGGGCAGCCTCATCTGAGGAGAAGTGTCCAGAATAAACAACCATTTGTGACATTGCACCCCRCTTGTTCTTTCTACACTTGAGGAAGGCGATGGGAAGGGAGCCCTCCTCGTGCTGCCTGGTGCTCCCTGGGCGCTCCGCAGAGCCGGTCGCTTCCCATGCGTTTGGCCAGCGAGATCGTGTCGCTTATCCCCCCTGCGCCGCAGCCACGCAAACACTCGGAGCAGCGCGAATGAGGCTGCGGAAAACATCCGCGCGGGAAACGAGGCCCCTAAACAAGCATTGCTAATAGAAAGGCACAATGATGTACTGTCAAAAAAAGAAACCCGTCTGCTTCCACGAGCCAAGTCACAGGCAGAAGCTCCTCGCAGCGGTATTGGCGGTACCGGGTTTCCATCATCTGCTTACAAACCACATCCTCTCTGCGATATAATCCCCATAACATCTTTGTATTTATTCTTTGGTTAATAGAACCAGACTAAATAAATGATTAATTTTGGCCGAGGAAAACTGTACTGTGATTTTTCCCACTGCAGAAAAAGTAAAAATAAAGGTGGGAGGTAAAGTGTTCTTAAAAGCACAGCAGAACTGCAAATGCAAGCTGAAATCTAAGAAAAAGCCTCTAAAATGTAAGCACACCAGCCTGGGGGTAGCAGGATGTATCTTCCCATTCACAAACTCTCTTTGCTTATTAAGCCAAGTTTGTTTATTTCTTTTTTTACTTAAGAAACAAAAAAAGGACATAAACACAAACAAATAGCCCAGTAAAGACAGCCAGCCGGCACGCCCGGCCAGCATGTCTCCCATGAAACTCAAAACCCTTTCCCTGATACTTTACACTAGTATTAGTTGCCTTTCTACCACATTATTTGAAGCGTTTGATTATCAGRGTACCTACAAATAAGGCTAAAAAATGGGAAAAATCTTCCTAAGTAGAGAAGCATTAATACACCCAAATTCCTCAGACTTTTATCAGAGATGAAATGCAAACTCATGCTCTTTTATTCTCCACGAGCATAAAAYAGCATGTTTTCATTCCTTCACTGTTTTAATCAAGTAATGACATACACACTGCTCATCATTATGCTGTTAGCAAGAATCTTTTGGACTGCTGAAAAATTGAAAGTATCAAATAACTTCCCAGGGAAAAAGAACAGAGGTGCACAAAGGAAAAGCCCCRACCCCTTTCCCGCAAGGACAACTTGGGCAGGGCAGAAGCGGCGCTTCCAGCGGCCACTTCCATGGGCAGACTTAGGAAGGCGCCGCCTCCCGCGCCCCACGTCCCGGGCACGGGAAACCCACAGCAGYGTCCTCGGGCCGCGCCGCCTCGCACAAAGCAGCTTTGTGGGCCCCTTTCGGCCAGCGCTCCTTTTGAATTCCCAAACAATGCCTCGCAAAAATGACATCTCCTGCTGTGGGAAAGTTCCCAGAGGACGGGCTGAAATATATTTTCTCATGAGGATGCAGAGGGAGGGGGGAAAAAGGAGCGAGTCCTCTGTGAGGAAGCCGGAGCTCTTACAATGACTGTTTGGAACAGCCGCTCCTGGAACATTCCACCAGTTAGAAGGCCACTTTTTTGTTTAGAAAGATATTTTGGAAAGAAAAACAGCTATCAAAATCGAATCAGTAGCTCATGAGAGCAGACCCAACACTCATGAATGATTTGCATAAGCAAAGAGACATTAAAAGCCCTGGGAAACAAGGCGGGAAAGCTCTGGTGTGCTGCCGGGCCCCAGTGCGGGAGAGCGCGTCCGCGAGGCCGGGATCCAGCTTCTGTACAAACGGGACCCCAGGAAGCTGCGTGCAGTGCCGCAGCTTTAGGGAACGTGTGGCAATTTCCAGTGGAAGTTCTGAATCTCTCCTTCCGGAGCTTTTGGACAGTTTGAGATTAGAGAGGTCRCAAGAAAGAATTTGGGCTACGTGAGGATTTCCAGGCTCGGTTACCAGGCACACAAAGACATATTTGCACAGGCAAGACTGTATGAGACAAAATTAGGCGGCCCAGCAATATTAGATCATAAAAAGATATCAAGAGTAAAATATATATATATATATGTGTATATATACACACACACTTTATTGAAATTCTGTATTTCCCCCTCCTCTATACAAATATATCACCTGCTTTGTCAATTAAACACCTCACTTCTTCCAAGGAGTTACTTTATTTATCCATGAGCGAACTGCTAAAACACGGCAGGAAAAGCCTCTGTGGCCCAAGGAGCATCTTTCCATCCTAACTACTTCTATTCTACCTACMCCTCTCCCACACAGTTATAGCCCAAGGGCTACATAGTCCAAGAGGCACCGCTTGACTCTTCCTTAACAAGTCATCAGCAAGCTCATTTTATAAGGACATTAAATAACATATATCCAAAACTCTGCAATGTGTGGAGGGTTTTGAGGGTTTCCGCCTGCTTTCTCCAAACCACCAAGCGCTACAGCTCTACTTTAGGATGGCAGTTTTAACGTCGCGCCAGCTTCCAGCCAAGCAGGAGCAGAGCCTCGGGCCCCGGATCCCGCCAGCGCCTCCCTGCACTGAGCAGTGCCGCCAGTCACCGGCAAAGCGGCCGACAGGGAGCTGCTCCCGCGCCGCGCGCCTGCCCTCCGCATCACTCCATGCGCCCACTGCRGCGCACAGAGCCAAGACACATTCCCTGGCCACAGCCAAGACCCAAATCCAGCAGCGGCGCAAATAACCACTGTAGGAAGCGCTCCCAGATCCACGAGGGAAAGATGGATAAAGTGACATGGAAGACTACTAAACAGAGGATGCGCGTTGCCATCGCTCCAGTCCCCAGGCCCGGCACAGGACGCGGTAAGCGGCGCAGCTCCCCGCACACGGCGGCTCCTGGCAGCAGGGGATAAGCTCCTCTTTAAATACTGGTGCGAAACAGATGGCAACGCGGCAGCATGTTGGCAGTGCAGAAACCTCAACACTAAACTCACCGAAACCTACGAGAAAATTTTATACTTTCTTTTCCAACTYCCAAGAAATATGAAATAGGCACTTTGCAAAAAGCTAATTTGAGCCTTCTCCAAACTTGATGCACACGCATAAAACAAATCTGAAATTAGGGACAACTGTAAGCTTTGAGCCTCAAGACTCACACTTGCTTTCTACGATCACACTGACTGCTTTATATTCGCTTGCTAACGGCTCCCTCCCGGAGACTAGGAAATAAGTGCCCTTTCCTGCCTTATCTTAAAAGGCTGCCCAGGATCAGAGCCGAGAGCAGGGCTCACAAGGTGGAAACGCCGCCGCCGGGGRACAAGCAGCAAGTTTATTTGCAGAAGGGCCGGGTACATCCGATAACGGGCACGCTGCTTCTCGCGCGCGCCCGCGCTGCCAAACAGCAGCATCCTGTTTAGATGGGCTCTGGCACCGCGTGACGCACTAGCGCCAAACCAGGAATAACCCCACGGTCGTCGGCGCGTCCCCTCCCGCCTCCAAACGCGCTCCGGTGTCGCTGCCTCYGCGCTGCTCCTCGCTCCTGCTCCGCACGGCCACGCCGGCTGTTCCCAGGAGGAATCCCGGGGCATCCAACGTATTGAGGGAATATATTCAAGAAAGAAAGAAAGAAAGGAGGAGGAAAAAAAAAAAAAAAAAAAGGCTTCCCTCAGACGTCATTCCCTGGCATGAAAACAGTGAACCAGTATGTGCAGTTTCGAGTTATTCATGTAACATACCACGCAAGTGAGTTGTTATGATAAAGTTCAGGGTTCGGAGCTTTTCTTTTACTCGAAAACAAAACCAGCYTATTTTATCCTATGAGATGCACAAGTACAAAGCCGCACGCTTTCCAGTCTGACCTCTGAAGGAAAACAGTTGTTTTGAGAAGACTTTAAGCTAAAGAGTTCATACAAAAAGAGACTTGGTGGAAAAAAAAAAAATAGATTACTATTATACACAGCTCAAGGGCATAAAACCATTTGTAATTTATGAACATTTAGATGCTAGATTCCCCAAAGAAGTTAAATTAACTTGCCAGTTAACGCCTTCAAAGGGAAGGGGAACAGTCTAATAAAGCAATTAAAGGAAGGGCCGTGTTGCACAAGGTGAAGCGTGAGCGTGGAGCACCGGCTGGGCGCTCTCCGAAGCCCTGCAGCTCCGCGCCTGCTTCCAGGTCCCTCGGCCACGGAGAGCAGTGCCGCAGTTCACAGAAGGGACAYGCAGATGGAGCTGAGGGGGGTTATCCGGAACAATTAACACCCAGCTTACCTGGGGGGAAAAAGGGGAGAAAAAAGCAACGTGCTCCAGGATTACAGGGCGGTTTGGGGCTGCTAGGACRGGCTGCTGTGGCCCGAGCCGCCTGCCAAGGCGCTTGGCTGAATCCGCACAACGCGGCACGAGCAGGAGCGCTGGCCGCGGCCTCCCAGCCCCAGCACCGGGAGAAGCCGAGCCCGGGAACAGCATTAAGCCAAATCCCAACCGGGTCCTGCTGCTAGCGGGAATCTCTTTCCTACCCTGTTCTGCACCRGCATGGAGGCAATAAATGGATTTCCCCTTTCCAACCTCTTCTTTACTGCATTACTTCCCTCTCTTTCCCCCTCCGCATTTCCTAACCTAACTGAGCAAGGCCACGGGAGCTGCGTCCTTGCCCTTGTGCTTCCCGAGTGGATCCGCGGGGCATCCCACGGCCCCGGCTCCCGCATCCCAGGCCGGCATCTGGTGGTGGGGGGGGGGGTGGGGGGGGGGGGGGGGGGCCGCATCCCACCCAAAGGGCCGGCTCCAGCAGGGGGACACTGCGGGAAGAAAGGTCAAACAAGGACAGGCCATCGGCGTCCGCAGCGGGAAAACACATTCCCGAGAAGTTAAAAAAAGGAGGCGGAAAGGAAGGAAGAGGAAAGAGAGGGGGACAAAGCAAAAAGAGAGGGGCGAGGAGCGAGGCACGCAACGCCCCGCGGCCCGGGGGCTGTTTTTTCCCCACGGGAGCTCCCATTTTCTCCCACTTATCCCAGGAGCGCGGGACAAGCGGGGCGGGAGGCGGCCGGGAGCGGCGCCCCGCCGCCGCGAACACGGCCCGAACGCCGCCAAGAGCGACAAAGCCGCCGAAAGCGCCCGAACGCGCGGCGGCAACGTCCCCGCGGGACACAACACGCGGAACGAGGAGGGGAACGCGCACACGGCGGGGCCGCCAGCAGGCCCCACGGGCCGCGGGGAGGAGCGCCCCCCGCACACACACACCGCCGCGGGAGCAACTCCAAACGCACGCGTTTATACATTTAAATACATATGTATGTAACGTATGGGCATTGTTGCCGCGGCTCCGTGGGGGAGGGCTGCGGGCCGGGCGCGGGCAGAGGCGCCGCCGCCGCCGCGGGGAGGGTGCCCGGGCGGGCGGGATGGCGGTGAGGGGAAGGCGGCCGGGCCGGGCCGGGCCGGTACCTGCGCGCCGCGCTCCGCCGGGTTCTTCATGACCGCCTGGCGGAAGCTGTTGTCCACGTAGGACGCCATGGCGGCCGCTCCCGCCGCCGCTGCCCGCCGGGGCGCGAGGCGCGGGCGCGGCCTGGCGCTGCCGCTCCTGCCGCCGCCGCTGCCGCCGCCGCCGCCGGGGCTGCGCGGCCCACGGAGCGAGCGAGCGAGCGAGGGAGGGACGGGGGGCGGGACGGGGGCGGGAGCGGGGCGGGCGGCGCGGGCTCGGCGGCAGCAGCAGCGCCGCCGACCGGCCGCGGAGGCCGCGGGGCCGCGCTCCGAGCCGGGCCGGGCCTGCCCTTCCCGGGGGGCTGGAGCCGGGCTTGGCTTGGGGGGCGGGATCTATCCCTTTAGTTATTTATTTATCTATCTATTTCTCTTTTCCCGGCCGTTCCGGTGAGCGCCGGGGCGGCCCCGCGAGTTTCCAGCTCCCTGCCGGCGCTCGCAGCTGCGCCCGGAGCGCGGCCGGGCCCCGGAGGCGGCCGGCAGCCCCGTTGCGGCAGCTCCTGCCGCCCTTCTCGCTCCGCTCCCGCCACACGAGAGGCCAGGGGGCCGCGAGGCAGCCCCACGCCGTCCCCATCGCGCGACGTCCCCATCGCGCGGCGGCAGCACCGGGCCCTGGCAGCCAGGGCAGCGCGCGCCCAGCACTGTTGGCTGCATCTGCCAAACCTGTCGCTCTTTGGCGGAGATAACCGGCTCGGCCCCACGCGCCAGGGAAACGCTTTTGCACCCAACACCGAGAAATCTGACCAAAACATTAAGGGGATCCCTTCCTTTTTCCCTTGAGCGGATAGCGTAACGCCCGTTGCCTCCGAAATAACTGTTCTATGTACAGCTCGCGTTCCTCGCCRGAGAGCATCGCTTCGCGTTAACCAAGCCTACAGCGATATGTAAATGCCAGCTTTTCTTAAAAATCCATTTAGCAACCCAGAGCGCTAGGGTTTTCTCTTTTTGTGGGGGCAGGCGCGCGCTGCGGGTGCCGCAGGAATGCCAGGAATGCCGTGCCGGGCCCTTCCCGAAGCACTGCGGGGCACTCCTTCCCTCCCGCTGCAGAGCTAGGAGCTTGCTTGACATGTTCCTATCTCTACATCAAAACAGAGCCACCCACTCCATTTTAATATGCAATTATCTTTAATTTCAGACCTATTTGCCTCAGCAGCATCAGGTGAAGTATTTCACTGCAATTCATTTTTGCTGTGTTATCTGCTAAGGCAGTATCTGTGACTCACTCTGGTATTTAGTATCAGCTGTCGGGTTTCTTCTTTGGCAACAGGCATTTCATCAGTACAGCAGGTATTCGTGCTCATAGAGATATGTCAAGTAAAATAAATTACTGGAGACAGGAATGAGTGAGAGCTGGAAAGTTACACATAAATACACTCACCGATTGCTGAATAATATTTAACAATAATACTTCACACCTTATGATCCAGTGCCTTTCAACAACATATTAGTTGAGCTGTAAATCTATCATTTAAGTTAATTTTTTTGCCAATATTAGAAATATTATATCTTAACTGAAGACAACAGCAAACAATTGTCAAATTAGGAAGTAACAGCAGCTATTAAAAAYACATCTGAGGGGCACTGGAAAGACTAATTTTCATGAAAATACTCAATAAAAGGAAATCTCCATTGTCAGTGTTTCAACCTTCACATCCAGCTGCTCTCAAGTCCACTCAGTTTAAAAGGAGATCAATACATTTTTGAATAAACTCAGATATCAAGATCTGCCATTCATTTTGCAATTGCCTTATGGCTGCTTCTTGCTGTGCATTATACTGCATGATTTACACTTTCTTTTTCTCTGAACCAGCCATGTTGTCATATTACATAGGTTTCCTACCTCATATTACACTAGAAATGAGCTAACCAAACACAGTACAGTCTATTGCTACATTCAGCAGTACAAAAAAGAGCCATCTCAAAATATGGCACCAAAACATAATATCCCTTTGGATAACTATAACTAAGCACTACTCTTTTAAAGTATTCTAGAGGCTTTAGAAACACAGAGTTTTTTCTAGGCGCAGCYTCTGCAGATGCAGTAAGTTTCACACAATAAGCGGGACAGAGCCAGAGGTTTCTTTGGGCAAAGGCTCCTTCTTGTACATGCCCTGAAGACCATGGACAGGCTCCGGCTCCCATCTGCCTCCCAGTTCTCTCCTGGCGCCTTCTCAGCATCCATAAGGAGTCACTTTCTTAATTCCTCGTGCAGCCACAATGCAAAGGAGAACCGAGGTATCCAGCTGGCACTCGCTCCTCAGCTGACCTGCAGAACAGCAGCCAT
The DNA here is from genome assembly GCF_003342845.1 of Nothoprocta perdicaria. Lineage (NCBI taxonomy): Eukaryota > Metazoa > Chordata > Aves > Tinamiformes > Tinamidae > Nothoprocta > Nothoprocta perdicaria. The sequence continues at coordinate 2,359,249 of NW_020455521.1, forward strand.
TTCATTGGATTTTAAGTCAAACATGGATGATTTCAGGTCCAAGTAAGGCCACCACCAAGGGCAGTCTATACCCCTTTGAACTGGATTGGCCTCTACGCTCATTTTTTTGGGTGGCAATGTTTCCAAGAATGCAGCTATATATATATATATATGTGTGTATATATATATATATATATATAAATCTTGCTTAACATCAAGAGCAGAATGTTTTCTGTCTCAACTAGTTCCACACACACCGTCTGAGACCATGGCTGGTAGCATGCCTTAGTTTCAATTTTTTTGAAACTGTAGTGGTAAAAGGCCTTAAGGAGTGTGCATCTGAATGGAGAGTTTAATAAAAAAAAAATTAAAAAAACAGGTTTTGAAGCATCAAAGTCTTTGATGATGCTCTAACCTAGCCTTCTCTGCAGCACAGATTACAGCAGCATCAGGGCCCGGCATCAGAGTACTGCAAGACACCTGGAACACACTATAATGCTCTATTACTAACTGCATGGATAGTATTTTGAGATTTTCCGACCAGAAATGGTCAAATAGCATCTTTTGTCAATATGGGGATGTGTAGCAAATTAAGGGTTGCTTTAGCGGGGGCCAGTGAGCACACACCAGTAAATGTGCTCTGCTTCATTGTTAGCACACYGCAGAAAATATATTTCTTTTTATTTCTTTAATTGATTTGCTTAAAATAATCTTTTRAAATAAYCCAAACATTACATAATTGTGCTGAAGAATGAAAGAGGAAAATGGTCTGGAAGCCAGTTATTACTGTATGACATTTTACTATTTATTCAAAGCTGACCCAGTCTTTAAAGCAAATTAACTCAATTATTAAAGGTAATAGTCAGATGATCTTTAACATCCCGTGATACTGCTTTTTGTAAAACACCAGACCTTGATATAGCTACCTAATATATCATGCAGAAAGTTAAATAAAGCATGTGAAAATCTTCCAGGAAAATGAAATGTATAGAAATAGAATATGAGAATAATTTGGTATAAGATGTGCTATTAAGACCTTTCATTGCAAATACATTATTTGCAGTGTGAGGATTCTGTAATGACTGCCTAATTTTCACCCTGTATAATCAGAAACCTTTATTTAAGAAAAAAAAAAAATGTCTGGTTGTATAGTGCGTTCAACTTCAGTCTATACTATCTGTCTCAAAAATATAAATATATTCATAATTATTCCATTTCTGTGCTATGAACTAATTTCTGTAATAAGTTATTGATTCATTATTATAGATATTGCCTTTCTCCRTGAGCTACAAAACACTGTTTACTGCACTGCCAAATTAGCTTGTGCTAGAGCTGTTTCTTGGAATGAATCCCTGAATGCTGCACACCCGTCATCCTTCAGCTCTTTACTATAATCATCATTTTCTATAGAGCTCATCAATGCTCTTCACTGCTCTCTTTAACACACTATATTGCATCACAAATTGCTTTTAATACAATGCTACCCACAATTATTAGAACAGCATTTACATTTCAATTACTTCCTAATAGCCTTCATCATTTATTCCATTGCTTTGCAATTAATAACCATTGTGTTGACTGTTTATGCTGTTCAGCCGTCTTCATCTTTTCSTTACCGCCTGGATCTGTTCAAAGCATATGGGGATGTGTGGGTGGGAGCCCAAGTGCATGTCTTTATGCCACACATACATAATCTGACAAAGTATATTCACACCTATATCATAATATGACAAGCACTAGGTACCGATTTAAATAGGTAGAACCAGCTTAGAGTTCAGTAAGAAGTAGAAAATAGAAAAGTTTTTTTTTTTTTTTTTTTTTTTTTTACTTACCAATCAACGATGCTGTAATCCATCGATTTATGTTCCATTGATTTTTCCAGGCAGAAACCATCTGGCACCTGGAATGAAACAAATCTGGCTTTATCTTACCCCAGGAAAGCATATTCCAGACAGATCAAAGCCCAAGTAAGCTATCGAGGCAACCTCAGCTTAACACGGACTGGTCCCGATTACTYCTGACAAATTAATGGCAATATGCCCGGCTATGTGTGTGTGTGCACGCAGAGGCTGTCATTGCAGCCATAGTCCACAAATATTCGTAACAGAGAGATCATTAAAAAAAAATAATTTGGGTTCAAAAGGTTGTGTGAGGCCACATCTATCTTCCGTGGAACCTGTGATCATCAGTAATGTCAGCAGTGAAAATGAAGACTTTCTATTGCTTTCTTTTCGTAGGGAACTTTATACAGTGGGGGTGTTGTTTCCATTTGGACTGTCAGCTGCTTCCAYGCTACAAATACACAGTGACAAATTCCAACACTAAAATAAGATGGAGCAAGAAACCTTTAATTAATAGGAAAATATAACGTCATGAAGGATCTGTCAGAATTAAGCAGCACTGCATGGGTGAACCCCTACTAGCCCTGGAGTAGGAGTTTACAGAGTGCAGTGTTTCTGGTACTTGGACCAGAACAACATCAAGACAGCCACCCATGACATCCAAGACGGCCTTAAGACAGCCATCCGCAGAGCTGTCAACTAAGTGGTCACTTTCCTTCAGTTTCTTTATGAAACTATTTATGAAACCGATTCTTATAGCACATTTTTCAAAAGTGGCAGCAGGCTATGATGAGGAGCCTCTTCCCTACATGTGTCACCCTGCTTGCGCCCCTGAACATGCACCGCCACGTCCCGGCAGCGCTGCAGGTCGGCGCCCGGGCACACACGCCGCAGCTCGCGCCTGCTCCCCRGGACGAGCCTGCGAGCCCTGGGAAACCGGCTGCGCTCAGCAGAGCTGGGAGCTCCTAGGGGCGTTTTGGGGGTGAGGAAGAGAAAGTGAAACGGGGAACAGCTGTACAGAACACGGAATTAGAGATCCAGGGGAAACGGTACAGCTCTTCGGAAGGAGAAGGAGAGTTTACAGGGCACATGAACTCTTAAAGACCCTGTCACAGAGAAGTTGCTTACTGGGATTTTTCCTCTTCTTCATACTGTTCATGAATGGAAAGACCTGAAAACAACTTGCAGGCAGATTGATACAAGAACCCTGTTGACCTCCGCGATGTGAACATGAGATCCACATTCAATTTTTGCTGCTCCCTCTACTTGAGGAGGCTGGACTGGAAGCAGCTAAATATGTTTAGTCCTTGGGATCAGAAGTCTTGAAACATCTCAAATGTAGTTCAGCTCAAGGTGGGGATTGGAGTCCTTCTCTATTTGCAATCAGCACTAAAGTGAGGAAGGCAGTAGGAGAGCTAAGCATTTCTCCTGCTTCTGTATTACCTTCATGTTTTTCACCAGCTCCTTCTCTGATTGGAATCAGTACATTTCAATAAGGTCAACGAAATTCTGCCAGTTTACAACAACTAAGAGTCTGCTCCTTCTCTCTGATCCATATTGCAGCTGTCAGGAACTCTCAAAGCATTACAAGAGAAGATGGGTATGCCCCTTTTGCTCTTCARAACATCCCAGTGCGCTTAGGAAGGGCAGCATCAAAGACAACAAAATGATGTTTGCCCTTGTTCAGCCTATGGCAACATCCACGTCCTACTAGCGATGCTTGAGATTTTAAAATAAGTCTCTCAGGTTGAAGTTGGCTGTATAACTTCATTCCACTGATGTAAATAGCTTAGGATTTTGCCTCGAGCCTTTGCATTACTTCTGCATTCAGGCATGAAGTTAGATTCTTCTTTCCATGGGGGAAAGGACCTGAAGTACAAGAGAAAATTTCATCTTTAGTTAAGTTCACCCTGGTTCCCAGTTTTTCAAAAACAATCCCAAAGCTACAGAGCTTAAGTGTTTGCATGGATTTTTTTGTTTGTTATATTTGAATAGATATTCTAAAGTTGTTTTTGAGGTATCTCTAAACATTAGCCTATACTCATCTCCAATACATTTTCAGGGGTGCTCCTGTTCACTGTATATGTAAATCTTTGAGCCAGAGTGCAGGTTGATAGGTAGGTAATGTAAAGCAGTTGATTAAAAACACACACCAGYGCATACTTAACACACTACAAGTGCAAAGAAAGGCCTTTCAAACAATAAKATAAAATATTTGGGGAAACAGCACTACTGATACAGAGCTTTAGTTGAGTTGAATCTGGGCAAAGTATTTTTCTTACCATAGTTAGATCTTCAAAAGATCTGTGTATGTGCAAGCCAAGCTGCACTTTGTTTTGTGGGAGCTTCAACCTTGGCACTTCCAAGTGTTTGTGGGAAAGGAAGCAAATTTGTAGAGGGAAAGATAACACATGAAAGACTGGTCCAACAGTTCCCTGAACTTATTGCACAGCRTTTGCAACTCCTCTCTCTCGTGTGTTTTAAAGAGAGATGGAAGTGTTAAAGACATCCCAAGCCTTTGAGGTACTGCGAGTCTGAGACACCAGCGGTTTTGCCATGAGGGGACACGTCTTTGTCAGCCAAGCCATCTACATATCCACCTGTACAGCCCCACTGTAAATCCTACAATGTCTTCTGTCTCAAGAGGCCTAGAAAAGCACAACAAAAGCATGCTAGACCATCTGAGATGTACTACATTATTATAAAGTGAAATATGCTAGCTGACTTTAAAGGATGTGGATGGGGAATCCATAAAAACGTGATAGCTTGTTCCAGTTGCAATTTCCTATACAATACTATTCACAAATTTCTCTGCCCATCATTTCCACAATTTCATCCAAAAAACTGCATAGCAGTCAGAAAAAAAAACAGAGAAGAGCACTTATTTCCCTTTTYGCCAGGGCAAGGCCTGGGACCAGATACCTTTCCCAGAGCAGCAAGGAAGAAATAAGACACAAATGTGGAATTATTCTGCAAAACAAACTGGGATACCTGTCTAGGCTAAAACAAACATGACTAGTTTATTCCCGTTTTGCCTCCCATTCCTACAACCTGTAGCACAAGATGGACCTCTGCACCACGCCACAGAATTCAGAAATCAATTCTCAAAATCTTTCCCTTTCCTTTTTTTTAACTGTACCTTTATTTGTGTTTATTAAGCTTCTTAGATAGCACAAAGCTGAATGGAAACAGGAAAGAGAACAGAATTAAAATAAATGCTTCCTTTAACTTATCAAGYTTTAGACTTCTCATGACTTGAGCTAGATAGCCTGTTCTCAACCTGGTTACCYAGAAAACACAAGTAGGTGTATGTCTGCATAGCAAGCCCTTGCTGTTCTGCTCTTCTGAGCCTCGTGGCTCAGTCAAGACGAGTGCCTGAYCACCTCACAGCCTCGTTTACAGCTCCTTTTTGGGCTCAGGTGCCCACTGGTCTCTAAGCCAATCTCTCCCAGCTCCCTATCTGCACCCAGGCGCTCGCTGAGGACACAAAGACCCTTAATGCTGATTATTAGACGCCTGCCAAGGGCTCGTTGACCTAGTTTAGAAACTCTGTCTCGCAGGGCCAGCTTGGCCTCAGTCAGATTATGACACTTGGAACTTGTACTGGCTGCTGTGTGCAAGGGCAAGCGGGCCAGCCTAGCCATGCCAGTAAAAGCTCAGCAAAAACCTGTCATTCTAAAGATGCCTTCCATAGCCACAGCTTATTTCGGCCCCCTCACTAAAAGAAGATGCAGCATTGCAAGAACTTGCAGTAGAACTGAGCTCACATTGGGATTTCTGCTGTTACTGTCACTGTTTTAATTATAATCATGTAGTTAAAGTAGGGAGGGGAAAAAAAAAAAAAAAAAAAAAAGATTCCTGCTCTGTTCTTTCAGCAGAGAGTATAGGCATTTTCATCACTCCTTCTAAAATCATTTCCCCGTTTCTGAATATGGTTTGAAGCAAGCACTCCATATGAAACTTGAGTCTCTTTGATGATGTCCTTAGGCTCTCATTCTGCAATATTAATTGAAGCTCACTGCAGTAGGAAGCGTGGCCTCAAATTTTAGAAATGCTGCAAATTTACTTAGTGTAACTACAGCCAGAGCTGCATTCTCATTTTTGATGCCACACTTCCTTGACATGGAAAGAGAAATCTGGAGAAATCTTACCATTTTAGGACAGAAAAGCATAGTGGAAGAACTCTACTAAAGTGTAAAGATTTTCTCAGTTTATAAGGTCTGCTGTGTGATTCATCCTTGACCAAGTTATGAACATATGACCCTCTGTATTACACAGCATGTAACAAAATGCACGTACCTACCTCAGCAAGGTACGGAGGACTCATACTTGTAAAGCTTAGCTGAGGATGAAAAGCAACATCTAGATATTGAGCACTAATCCCAGGCATGTGGGCAAGCCATGCACATTCGAATTATTAAAAAAAAATCTTTCTAATAACATCCATCTGCATCTTGTATTCAAGAAAGAAACTGCAAGACAGCCTGTCAATGATCAAGGCTTTTTCCTGCAGCTCACCCTACCGTTTGGCAGCTGGCCAGCCCCAAGAGCCCGTGGAGGCAAGCGGCTCCAAAGGCAGGAATGTGCATGTAAAGCAGAGGACTGCTTTTGTGAAGGCTGAGAAAAAATAAGACAAACAACCCCCACTCCCTGGTACACGAAGAAATGAAGCGAGACAAAAGGGAAGGAAGGAATGGCAGGAGCCTCCTCGCTGAAGGTAACATCAGCTTGCAGGTGCTGCAGGCTGAAATAAAGCACATTTCTACTCGAGGAGCAGCTCTGCTCTGCATTAGGGACCCCTCTCTGCGGAAAGGCAGGGAGCAGCCAGGGAAGCATCTGTCTGCAGCGAGGGTGCTTAAGATGGACACGTTTGGGCTGCAGTGACTGCCCCCAGCCCCCAGGTTGGGCTTATCTCTGTCAAAGGCACTTAGGCCAGTGTTGCTGACACACAGGGAGCCGGCTGCCCGAGTCCTGCCCTAGTGTTACAAGCCCCCGTGCAGAATCATCAGGAAATTCGGCGCTCGGTACCTATCCGATGTCAGGAGCAGCCCGTGACTTCCTCTCCCCAGCCAGCTCCGTGTCACCCAAGCTGTGCCGCAGCTGTGCCCTGTTGCAGGGCTGTGACAAACATATGGAGCTGCAGCCCGCACATCCGTTGCTTCCTGCACGGCTTTTCCTCTCGTTTTCCTCCCTACCATGCCTCATGCACTGCCTCAAATGCAGCAAGCTTTAAGCATGCAAAAAGTGCAGGGATCGAAGCAATAAGGAAAAAATCTCCACCTATCATCACATATTTAGAGAATTTCAGCTGGCAAGCTTTGCAGTCCTCCATTAAAATGTTTACATGAGATATTTCCCCTTTAATAAATCACAATAATAAATCACAATTTACGTTTAGATAGTGCCTTTCACCCTAATAGCTTGTCTCTGCTGAAAAGTTCATTGCAGGCATGACTCATGTTTTGCCTCTCATTCAAATTCCTGCCATAGTAAAGGAGGGAAAAAAAAAAAAAAAAAAGGAACGGAATTAAATATTTAAGCGGCTTTTAATTCACATTATCTTGGCGCGGATCAATTCAGCGCAACTCATCGACTGCTAACACGCTCAATAATTAATGGGGCTGCAGCCACCCACAGCCGAGCCCTGCTAGCAGCTCCTCAGCCTTCCTGCGGCTCCTGAGGCTCCCCAGAACATAATTCACAGTGCAGATCGCCTTAATAAAAACAATAAACTATTTTATTCGGCAATAAGGCAGTAAGTGCCCTGGAATCCTCCACGGGCTTTTTCCAAGCCAAGTTCAGCCCTGCCATTGGTACCAACAAACATATTCCTGGTCACAGCAAAGAATCTACGCAGTGAGGGACAAGGTGCGCTCCTCAGAGCCAAGCCTTGGGAAGCAGGGCATGACATGTTAGGGATAACATCTTTAGTCCCCCTGCTACAAGGGGGCGTTGCCACCGAATCAACCAAACACTCATCAGGCATGTGGTTCAAAACTGGACACTCTTTTGCAAACCCTGCTGCAAAATGAACCTTGTTTCTGCTAAAAGCTTTGAAATCACACCGCCTAGCCTATAGCCTCCAATGCACACATGCTTTTCTCACACGACTTCTTTCCATGACTTACTAGGATATTTGTATTAAAAAAAAATATTAACTATGACAGCTGGCGTGACTATTCCTTACTTTCACTGTTAAACAGGGAAAAGGGAAGACAGGACAAGCCTGTCAGGGAGGAGCCGCTTGGGGTGAAGCAATGGCCATGGCCCGGAACCAGGCGCTGCTGCTCAGCGAAGCCCTGGTGATCCGGAGCCAACAGCCACCCGCTCGGAGGCCCCTCGGAAGCGTTACCACCCAGATGCCCCTCAGAGCGTTACCRCCCGCCACCGCAGGGAGCCACATCCCAGGGGAGCACCCTCGGGTGCTCCGAGGTGCTCCGTGCTGCCCCTCGAGGCAGGCTGGTAAAACCAGGCACCCACGTTAACTGTAGGCAGACCCCAGCGCACAGACCCGAGCCCTCCGGTGCATTTAGAYAGAGCGTTAACGAACATCACTTCATCTCTGATTATTTGTTAATTAGTAGCCTCCTCAGTTCGGATGCACTTGGAAATACACTGGGCATCGCTGCCGGGTACTAGAGATATCACACRTGTTGCAGGAGCCCTGAGGGATCCTAAGGTTCCTTCCTTCCAGCCCTCATGCCCTGAGGTGCTTCCACAGGAAATCCAGGCAGGAGACAACAGATGGACCCAGCAGCTGCAGAGAACGGGCAGCGCCAACAGCACAGCTCTTATTTTGTTCCTAGGGTGCTTTTATCCCATATCTTGCGGCATCCCCCCCAAATAAACCCCCCAGCAGACGCGCGGGATGCAGAGGAGGGCCCCGGTGAAGGCCGGAGGGCAGCAGCGCTGCCGCGGAGCCCGGCGGGGCTGCGTGTCACAAGGCGCCCGTTCTCAGCGCCCAGGGCGCCATGCGGCCCGCACCCACCGGTGGCAGAGTCCTCTTCACAGGTAGGCCGCCCGCGCCGCTGCCCCACACCAACGGCTACACCGTTGGGGAAAATAACCGCAATGCGTTTGAATCTTCCTTGCACAGTCCATAATGTCTAAATAGAGGGGAAAAAAAGTGTTGTTTATGTTCTTCTCCTGGGAAGCAGATGTCTACACGTATTTCAGCCAGAACGCGGTGCTGGTGTGGAAGACGCACACGGGCAGGCGCWGAGCCCGCAGCGCCAGCTGGGCACATTTTCAATTGGAAAGCTCTTGTGCTGCGCTCGGCAGCCCTCATTCATGGCTTGGAAAGTGTCGCCTGAACCCAGGGCCCCAACAAGGAGCCGTGCGGGATGGGAGCGGGAACGGGATCGAGCGCAGGCCCTGGGCCAGGCCCTCCCGCTTCGGCCTGGCGGCGCCTGCRGAGCCCGGCTCTTGTGGGGCCCATCCGCACTTCAAACGTGCCCGGAATCAAAAAAAGGAAAAAAAAAAAAAAACCTTAAATATTATAGAAGCAAGGACTCGGGAATAAAACCAATGGACTAAAAGGAAAAAAGTACCTTCATGAAATGACTCTAAATTTATTTTGGAGCCTGTTTCAGATTATAGTGGTAGCTTGTGCCTTGATTCAACCTTGATTAAGCAGTAGTTCACAGAATCACAGAATATTCAAGGTTGGAAGGGACCTCTACAGATCATCTAGTCCAACCTTCCTGCTCAAGCAGGCACACCTACAGCATGTGGCACAGGGTGGCATCCAGGCGGGTTTTGAAGACCTCCAGAGCAGGAGACTCCACAACCTCCCTGGGCAGCCTGTTCCACTGCTCTGTCACCCTMACAGTAAAGAAGTTGCTCCTCACCTGGAGACGGAACTTCTTGTGCTCCAGATAGCTGTATGAACTACTGACAGTTTCTTTCTTCCTCAAATTTCAAGACATTAGGAACAATACAGTATRTATACACACTCATGTATTCAGAGCTACTGAAATGTATATTCTTCATATTATATATGGCAAACTTTCCTGCTGTTGTCACGAGAACATAAGAACTGTGGATTTGAGTCAGATTAAGGATTCATCTAATCTAATATCCTGCTCATAGTTACTGTTATTAGGAGTTTTTCTATCTAAGCGCTTTCCAAGCCCTTGTTTTAGCTAATATCACAAAGCCAACCATATGACTCCTCTTGTTTTCAGTAGATGGTGGATTCGGCTCTATGAGTAGCACATATTTCCCCAGGGAAAGCACTTTGCTTGGAAAAGTAACCCTGGAAAATGATTTGGACCCTTCCTGCTGATGGCCCTTAAACTGATAGCACCTTGTGTGGCACAGGCAGGCGCCTCCAAATGATTCCTGCCAGGCTCTTCTAGGGCAGGAGTAGTGGTCAAGGTCCATGATAATAGCTAATTATAATTAATTGCTAATGATAGCATTAATTTGCTATCATTAAGAATGCAGACTTTGCTATTGGTGACACCAGTATGTTTTAAAGCAAAAAGMCTTTTGTTTATAAAACTTTTATCTATTATTTGTGAAGGAATGAGCATATTAGCACAGATTTAAAAGTTAGCAGATTGGCTCAAAATTATCATGATACTCCTATGCATCCTATGACTTTTCATATAAAAACAAGCACTTATATTTCCATGTCCTAATATTCTGGATAGGTTTATGATTATCATTGCATTTATAACAACATAAGGATTGGGCGATTAATCTCTAAAAAATCCCTTTAATAATCCCTGAAAAATAAAATGCTATACTATGTAGGATTTACTGCTGTAATAGGATATGAAAGCGTGTTGGCTGTGACTTTAACCAAATCCATGACCCTTCCCTYCTGATCTAATTCCCGAGATAGGACGTCACTGTGGAACATCCGAGGGGGCTCTAGGAATTCCCTTAGTTCAAGTCACCTTCCCTGACCCAAACAACAGCCCTGAGGTCAAGAGGGGCTTGACCCTCTCGTTTAGCCTCTTGGAAAGGGAGCAGAGACGATAAATGGGATGACAGAATGATAAACGTGACCCAACACCGTTTCTTCCCTGTATCGTTTCTGCCTGTCTTGTGGAGAATCCTGACTTACTGCTTGAATGACTGTTAGCAGGTGACCAAAAAATAAAGCTAGACTTTACTGCTTCCGCTTACTGTGTGCCACAGGCTCTCATGGTGTCTTGAGAACCAAGTTTAAAAGAAAAGAACTAAGGAAATGAAAGGAATTAAATGCCCCCAGCACTAGGCTCAGCAGATACAGGCTGCCTTTGGAAAATGTTAGCCCAGTTAGACAACTATGGTACCAAAATAATGCTTATTGTGTCTTAGAGCATTATTATCTTCATGACACATATATAAGGGAGTAACATGTTAGAGCCCTTCTTACAGGTAGGGAAATACAAGAGCATCACATCACACAAGCCTCACAGCTAAGGCACTGTCTGTGATTTCAGGACTTGCAGGAGGGAAAGACCAAAATATCCCTYCCCACTCACCTCCAGATGGTGGGTTTTAGGCAGGGGACAAGCCATTTGAGCACACTTGTGCACAGGAGAGAGCATGGTCCTCTGCACAGCTACTGCCCTTTGGCCTCTTGCTGCTTCTTGCACCCTTTGGGTCATCGTAACTGCTTTCCCCTGAGGCCGTGGAGAAAACAAGATAACAATACCAACAAAGTGAGCTACGCTCCAAATACCAGAGAGAAGAAGGAAACAAAACAAAATTGTACCATACGRCTGAGAAACAGTTGTTTCAACCCCACAGGCAGTCACAGAAGAGGCAGAACAACTGGACCAAGTATCCCTGCAAAAACCCAGCACCACACACAAAACCACAGCCTCACATAAGGGGGATAAACTCAGAACAGCTCTCCCTGGGTGGACTTTTATAGGAGACAGGTGAGCATGGTGATTGCCCTCCACATGGGCATACTCTGGAGGTCGACACCCAATGAGACTGAAGGCTGAGCTGTTTTTTCTCCTAGAGGCAGCCAGGGAAAAGGCACCAAGTGGCCCTGTCAGWGCCTGAGCTGACTGGTCAGTGCAGGGCCTGGTTATTTCTGTTTGCTGGTTCCTATTTGGTGCTTTGTAGAAGAGGTCAACTTAAAGGGGAAAAAACAGAAGACAATTTGTGATACTGAAACTTCGCCTCCACCTCTTGAAGAAAATAATGCCTGTGAAATCAGCTCCAGATACACATTTGTGTTTTTGAAGTAATGTTTGAAACCGCAGCTTGTGACAGAGCTTAAACTTTTCATTATTTCTCAATTCCAGTTGACTTTCATAACTAAATTCTTATCACTCTGCCAGATTTATGAAAGACTTCACAAAACAGCTTTTCCTAGATAGCGCTGCCTATGGTCACTTATTCTGGAGAACAGCATTGACATTCCAGAAACAGCAAGTTCACACATGCAATTAGTTTGGAAAAGATAACCGAGAGCAAYGCCAGCCTTCAAACCAAATCATGGTATTTGCTGTGTATTTATTTTCGGTCAGTCCAAGCAGCTCATCACTGGGTGACATTTCTGACCTTGATTCTCTGAAGACTTAGGCAAAATATTTGCTTAACTGCACCCACCATGAGCATTGATCCTAAATGCCAGCTTCAGCTAGTGAAATTCTTGTCACTTGCAAATTATTGTTAGGCCAGCAGGATGAACTATTTTTGTTATTGAGGGAAAGGGAGGACACTAATTCCCTAAAGGCTATTCCAGGTTCAAGCAACAATTCTGTATTTGGAAATGACTTGGTTCTCTCTACCTTTGTACGTGCTCCTTGCTGGGGAGTGGGATTGTTAAGAGGCCACGTGACTTGCTATTAAATTTCCATTCAATTTGATCAGATTATTCAACGGCATCGTTGCCTCTGCAGCCCAGATGAAGCAGTAACACGTGTAGTTAGTGAAGGCTCTTCCCCCAAAAATGGAACATCGCAGTACACGGTAGTCCAGACTATGGGCTTGAARAAATAATGAATCCCATTGAAGAGCCAGGATATCATTGCAAGAGATATTTTCCCTGGCAGCAGAGTTGATGGAAGAGGTTCCCACTCTTTATTTTTGCACCTATGACCCAGCTCGCTGCCCCCACAGCTATGCCGGTGCAACTGTGCTGCAGTAAACTGGATTAGCACAACGGATTTAGTAACATTTCCCTATGGCTTTCCACAAGGAATGAAAGCTCTTGTAAATTAGCACAGCCCCTTTTGTGCAGCATCCAGCAGTTAACAGGGAGAAGAGGCTCGGCCAGGAGCTGCAACCCAGGTGCCAACACGATGTGGTGTCGCATGGGCTCCCCGTACGTCAAATCTACTCTGGGGGTCTGAATCTGTCTTTAACGGGTGTGAATCAGTGACAGCAGATCCTTCAGCCTTTGAACTGAACCACCGCAATCTTTTGTTCTGAATGTCTCTGCACTTGGTGATCCTTTTCCAGTTAATCCGGTGGATCCCRAGAAGGCATGTGCCTTGGAAACGAATCCCTGCCCAGGAACAGGCGCCAGGGATTATCTGCGCTTGAAGGTTCATTTGGATTAGCTCAGCTCATAGCAACGATTCCTGAATAACTCCCCAAGTATTTTTATGGAAAGGCTCCTTTTTTATTCTGTCTTTGCTGGACCTATTTCCAGGAGCTGCTCTGGAAATACTCCCAGTGCAAATTCCCCTTCCTCTCTTGCACCTCTTTCTTTCATTTTCTGATCATTGTGATAATTTAGAGGATTTATTTTATTTTATTTTATTTTATTTTATTTTATTTTATTTTATTTTATTTTATTTTATTTTATTTTATTTTATTTTATTTTCCCCCATGCCTAGGCAGTATCAATACAGCTCTATTAGCTAAACAAGTCACATAAATATGAGTCGACCAGCAGGGAGTCAGTATAAATCTCCACCAGCAGTGAAGTCTTCTGGCATCGCCAGCTGCCACAGCGGTAGGAGACTGTGTCAGCACRCTAGTGATGCCTTGTCCTTCAACTGAAAACTAACTTTAACTAAAACCATGGTGTGTACCTTTTCCAGAGGTCTGGACACGTACCAGCCTTCACAGTCTTGCTCAGTGGCAAGGGTGGGTGCTGACTACCTTAGAAAGGAAATCCTGTGTTCCAAGACYCCTTCATGCCCAAGGACCTGCCTTCCACTATAAAAATTAAATAGTTATAAAGTGATACTTTTATTTTTTTCCCCAAACGTGTATGGGAGATATTTGCTTCTTAGCTGAAAACTTGTTTGGAGTTTGTCTGGCTAAATGGTGCTTCATGGCTGAATCCCTGTCAGCTGCCAGTTTTTGAGGAGATGGTAGAAATGGTAAGAAGATTGTCCCCTTAAGGAAGCCTGATTTTAAGGACTTCCTAATACTAAATTTTGGGTACCATTTTTGGAGGTGTGCTCCAAATGCTTTGTAATAACTATTAAGGCAGAATCTGCCTCCATATGCTGTCATGCTCCAACTACCCTTAACTTTGCATGTAAAAATATCAATACTAATCTCAGGCTGTAAATCAATGTTACTGGGTTTTTCATGACTTAAGAGTTCCCATTTTTTTTTTCCCTGTCTGCATATCTGAGGGACACAGTTTGCCATCATCAGCCTTCAAGTTATGTTCCCAGCTATCTGTGCTGCAAAGGTAGCCCTCCAAGTATTTATTATACCTGCTTYTGTGTATGTAGTCTGGAGAGCTCATAGAGCAGCCTAGGTCGACCACTGCTCTCCTTCCTCATCCCCACTTTACGTGCTGATTAAACTCCATTAACTAAGGAACAGAAATTGCACTTCTGTCAATGAATTCAGACCCTCTGTTAATGGATGCTGAATTTCCTCGCAGACACGTCTCTTGAGTGACCTCAAGCAAGTCGCTCAAAATCACTGGCCTCCTCATATAAAGTGACTTTGCATTCAATTACATTTTAATTTGACAATGGGCTCAATTAAAATGAATTAAGGCCACTCTAACTCTGAATTCAAATGCCTGCGCTAACTTAATAGAGTAAACTGAATCTGCATTAAATTTATATCTTCTGCCAATATATACTCATCTTCTGAGCAGGTTTATGCGGATAAACTGAAAGCACCATCTTTAAGGGTAGACACCCAATGAAAAACACCAAAAATCCACTTTTTAACTCAAGGAAGGTATCTAATGCCATGCTGTGATGTACTTTTTTTTTTCAAAAAGCAGGGTTTTAAGGGCAGTATAAGGGAATGGTCTAATGGAGAAGCTGGTAGGTGACCCCTTGCCAGGGGACACGGCCTAGCAAAAGCGACGAGAGGTACAAGAAGCTCGCGGGGTCGCTGTATGAAACCGCTGCATCACAAGCAAAATAAGGGAATACATGAAGAGAATATATATATATATGTATATATATATATGTAAATATAAATATATATACATGCAGTGATTCAGGTCCCTGTCCGGCTCCCCAGGCCCGGACGGCGTCGGCGACTACCGTCCCCGTCAGCCGGAGGACACGCACTACGTGGGAGCCACGCGCCCGGCGGCCGAGGGCACGAGCGACGCACGCTACCTGTGGCGCCCGGCGCCCGCCGCGGGGCCGCCCGCCGGCCTCGCCACGTCGGCGACGTGGGCTGGGCCCCGGCACCGCCGCCATCGCCGCACGGAGCGCACCTCCAGGTGGGCCGGCTTCTCCAAGGGAGCGCGGGCGCTTCCGTTGGGAGGCGTCCCTTCATGCGGGGGTTACGGTCGGCATCCATCTTCAGAAAGCAGCTATTTCGTTCGTCATTGTTGTATGTTACACACTGAAATGTCTAAACACTGAAAAAAAGGCCAGGACGCTAAASGGAAACCATCTCCGGGGACCCTGTGGCGCCATTTGCTGCAATCCAGGAAGCTCCTGGAAGGTTGTTAGGCCAGGAGGGAGCCCTCCCAGGAGGGTAAAATATGTTTATAGACCTCTTAGTGCCTGTTCTGCACCTGAGTCTCTGCCAGTTGTACGCAATTTGCCTCATGGAAAACCAGATCTTGAGCTCCAGCGGTCTCCTGTACTTTTTGCAGTGCGTTAAAGCAAAAGCTGTGAAAAGAAACAAATAKGGCTGTGTGTATATGTATGTGTATTCTATATCTTGGGTGTATGTATACAGTGCCAATGCACTCGGCTTGTGCAGCAGGACCCRCTTGCTTTGTAGGAAGCTCCAACCGGCAGCATCAAGGGCTCCCTGGTAGGCTGGCTTAGAGCTCGGTGCTGTCAGGAAACGGGACTCATTCCTGGAAGGAGCTGTCTGTCCTACATGTGTCCCTGCAGCCCAGGGGCACAGCCGCGTGCCAGCACCGCGGGAGGGTTTTCATGGCACAGAAGGGAGATTTTGCGTCTCACCGAATTAGGAAGCAGATGTATGAAACATCATGTCACAACCAGGCCCATTCTGCATCTCTGGCTATGGCCACGGGGCCACATAGCTGACCGGAGGTCCTCCGAAACAGGTGCCCTGCCTTCCCCCTTGTTTCTGCATATAGCAAAGAGCAGTCAAATCCAGCCTGCTACAGCAAGCTTGTTCCAGAACCCCTTAATAAATGACCTCTCTAATGAGAGTAATGAATGAGCTGTCACTATGTACAATGGGGCTTCTTTCTAACATGCTTTATATTCAACTCTGTATCTCTAGGTGGGCTTTTCCACAACAAAAATTCTTTTGAACCATTTTCTTTACATAAAGCCAATAGCCAGCRTGGATGCCAAGTTATTCTCTTAAATATCTAGGAGTCCTAAAATAATTTCAGTTCTCACATTTCTGATTTATAGCTGTTGCTGTCAATCCAGATTAAAACAAAAGCAATTCAAGTCACTTGCTGGAGTTAGCATAAGAAGTCTTTAGAAGAGTTTATTAGAAAAAGAAACCTTTTAGCTCATATACCGTTTATCAGACTGAAGTTAAAATGGAGGGCTTGTGTTTACTTTCCTTTACATCCCGGATGCCCTATTGATACAGCCCAACCAAGAGTGCATAGGGCTTGTCATAGAACCAGGTTTCCAGACGTGTGGTGCGAGGTGACGATGCTCATTCCCGGTGCTGCTGCCAGGGCCRACACTCCCGATCCCCGAGCGTGGAGCACGTTGGGTTCCCAGAAGTGGCCTTAATGGTCACCACAGCAGTGATGCTCCACAGCCCGTCTTTATGTCTCTTTGATTGCACCAAGCAAGTGCGCTCCCCTGGCAGGCTGACGCTCTGGGTTTCTTGAGGATGACGCCCTAGATGCCGCTTTAATATTAGGAGGAAACAGTGCATTTTTCAAAACAAAGAATACACTATTCTTTCTGAGACAAGAAAAGCAACAATTAGTTGGGATAAATGCAGCAAAGCCTTTAGATAGAATGACTGACAGAGAGAACAGAGAGTCTCTTTGTCTCCTTAAAAAAGGATCAGAAAAATGGTTATTTGTATTTGGCCAATGAACTTGAAAACATGGGGCAAGAAAATATTTTGGATAAACCAAAACAAAAAATATTCTGCTAGGATTGAAAAGCCAGACTACTTCCTTTTCCTTCAAAACAGGAGAACAAGAGTAATTTTGAAACTGTTCTGACAATATTTTTCATTTTTTTCCTACCTATTTCTGCACCAAGGTTTGCAAAATTCACCTGAAATTCATAAATAATATTAGCCGCTTTCCAGCAAATAAAATAATTATTAAAATAACACTCCACCCATACTTTGCAATAAACAGACAGTGAAAATCAGCATGAGCAGAGGGGCTACACTCCCTATGCTATTGCAGCACTTTAGCCTTTTGCACTGTACAGTCTTAGTGCAAGAAAA
The DNA here is from genome assembly GCF_003342845.1 of Nothoprocta perdicaria. Taxonomy (NCBI): domain Eukaryota; kingdom Metazoa; phylum Chordata; class Aves; order Tinamiformes; family Tinamidae; genus Nothoprocta; species Nothoprocta perdicaria. The sequence goes on from NW_020455521.1 coordinate 2,376,825, forward strand.
AGTTCTCCGATCAGTAAAGTATCATGCACATTCACTGTTCTACCTAAGAGCAAGGAAATTAATAAGTAATAGCAAAAGCCCTGCTGTTTTTCTTCTATTTATTTGTTTGTTTGTTCCCCAAGGAAGAATTGCTTTTAATAAGGATTAAGCATGAAGCCCACGCCTGTGCACTCTGTATTACCGCAATCCTGGCATTATTCCCAATAAGCCTGCGCTGGTCCCAGGGCGCAGCCTTCCCTGGCTTTGCTGTACGGACCGGAATAGGTCTTTGCYTCTGTCTTTTCTCTTTCACTCAAGCTTATTATTTCTGGAATTATGCTGGTTGTCATGACAGCCAGACCTTAAAACACACACAGATTTGGTAGGGCACTATCACATGAGAGCAAAATGCTGCTTCTGAAGAAATCCCTGCCCTCTGAAAACACAGCACCGGGAGCCAAGGGCCAATTCCAGACTAAAAGACACTTTCTGTTCTTTGGCTGTTGGTGGAGGCCACAAGAAAGGCACGACAGTTGTAGCCCAGACCTGGAAAATGCTGAGGAGGAGGAGAAGAGGGTAGCAAGCAGAAGAGGGAAGCTAGAAAGTGGAAACTGGGGCTTCCAAGCTGGAAACTGGGGTCATGGGCTAGCCCAAGGCCTGTGTTCAACTCGGACAAGGGAAATCTAAAAAGTAATTCCTATTGATGACTGAACCTTGACTCACTGACTGTGATACTTGCTACCCCAGCTGCATCTGTGTGCTGTGCTCCCAGAGGTCCAGCATGTCACGAACTTTTGCTGTCACCCACTTTCTGTTTCCCCTTGGTCACCTTCACACACTTAGGAAATTATCACCTGCATTTCCAATAATTGATTCATTACTTAAAAAATGTGCAGGAGTCCTATTTTATAAGCAACATTTTGCTACCTCTCTATGTAATTCTTCCCAAAATTGCAAGGAGTCAAAATGGTGCCGGATCACTCCCCCCACAAGCCTTGCACAGCATGCAAGCAAGTAAGGTCCTATTTTCCACATACTCTAATTTCTTTTTCATATTGCCACCTTTACGTGTTCCAGACGGAAACGGACTTACTGTTCCTCCCAGTACCTTTGGAGAGGGACACGTCTGCCTTAACACCACTGAAATTCTGTTTCTCTTTGCAGCTCGGACCCTTTCGACAGGCTGCTGAGGATAAAATAACCCATCGATACCAAAATCCGTGGTAAGCACCTGCTCATCTTTGAAAATTGTCTCTACATGCAGCTCTATAAGGATACTCTCTGAGAATACCTGGAACAGGCAACTCACTGGCATCCTTTGTAAAGATCTGATGAACCTCTACCCCTGGGAGCTGCTGCTGCAGAAACCACTGAGAATAGAGTCTTTAGCAGGTATTTTGCAGTAAGTCAACAGAAGCATTGCAGGGCTGAGCTGCCACATTTCACGCAGTCAGAAGAGCTCTCTGGGGACTATTTAATTCCCTTTGAGGAGAGAGCCCTGCTTCACAGAACCCCAATTAGTTTTCAATATTAGAATTATTTGTTTTTCCAGTTCCTTTGATTAATGCGTCTTCAAAGAGACCCCAGGTCTACAAAGCATTGCTAATTAGTGGTAATCATCTTCAGCTAGGGCTGTGCTGCAGAAATTGGTTGGTAGGGCTCCTTGGGATAGGAGACCAGCGGGAGGGAAAGCCCTGTGAGATGGACAGCGTGATCCCAGCAAGATGGGGAGGGGAGAACAACTTTGCGCTGTGCCAGCAATATCTGAGGCTTGTCAGTGTCATCAGGATGAGGAGCTTTGCCAGGATTATGCGCTGCCCAGACGCTCCTAACAGAGACCTTGGTGAGACATGGAGCGGTGGAAGGAGCCGTGGGGATTTATGGAGAAGGGCAGCTAGAGGAGCTCTGCTGCACGTGCTCCGTCCTTCCCCCGCGAATATCCCACTGGGAAACACAGCACAGCATTAGGGAGCGTGCGGCAAAGAACTTACGGCCTCCGATGGAAGCAGGGAAGTGCCCAAATGCCCCCGGAGCAGCCGGCGGAGCAGCGGGCAGCGGCCTGGGGCCACACACATGCACTGTCTTCTTATTATTGTTGCTATTATTATTATTACTCTTATCCCCTCGCCCGCTTGTACAACCTTGAGTGGTACCCAGGCAGCCACAGCAGCCTGGAGCTCAAGTGAGTGCTCTATATATGTGTAAATATATATGTATATATATGTATGTATGTACATACATGTATGTATATCTACCCAGTAGATGCCCAAGCAGTAGCTCCTGCCAGCTCACTTCTGCGCTGGCAGTGCTGGTGGGAGCACCAGGAACGGGTGGGCGAGCTGGTCTCTGAAAGCCGCGTCGCTCCCACAAAATCTGGGTATTTTCAGTCCGCCTCCGGAGGCAGCCAAGGCCGCTTTTGAAGCAGGCGTGTGGCAGGTTTGTGGCTATTGTGCAGCTTTCATAAAACATGAATCTTATCAGGCGCTTGGAGAGTAATCCCTGTGTAAAACGGCTGTCGAGCAAACAAGGAGCAGTCTGCAGCTGGGGACTGCTCTGTTTGCTTTGCGCCACGGGAAGGTACGTAGGGCAACAGCGGCCCACGTTGTAAGCAAATAAATTGAATGCATTTGATTAGCTAATGGAATATCTCATAAGAGGCCACAGTGTTACATAATTAAGTTACTTTCCTCCTGATATGGAGGATTCCCTCAATCATTATGCCTTTTTTTTTTTTTTCTCTCCATAAACTGTCTGAAATATTCAGGGGATTTATATTCTACTGTGGCCTTTTTCTTTCCCCTACCATAACTTTCAGTCCTGACTCTTTCCAGTCTCATGATCAGTGTTCATTTGTGAAAAGCATTTCTAAGCTGAATAACTTTGCTGGAATTCCCAAGGAAAAAGAACATATTTCAGTTATTTCTGACCGAACATGGTGTTCAGGAATCAGCTCCAATAGCTATTATATTATTTAGCACCATTTGTTAGAAAAAGACTTGACCCAAGTTCATTCACATGTGGTTTCTGATGCCAATTTACAGCAAAACTATTGGAAATGGGAAAAAATATATATTTTTTTTCTTTTTTTCTTTTCTTTTTTTTTTTTTTTGGTGAGGCCAGAAAGGCACTTCCACAGGGAAGCATCACTTTCCCGGGCAAGCAAAGTGCTGGAGCACATATGGAGCTCTCCTAGCTTCATGCTTGTGCTTAAAATGGAGCGCTTTGCAGGATAGAATCTGGCATGCCCTCATGTGGGCAAATTATTTTTATCTGCCTCTAGCCTATTAGAGACTTGAATAATTTGAGAAATCCTGTATCTCATCTCTATGGAAACTAACTCTGTATCCTCAGGTCAGTCTTGCTATGGGTGATCTGCAGAGGCTGCACCTCATCTTAAAAAAAAAAGAAAAAAAGAAAAGAAACTTGGTTTTTATTTTCTTTTACCTTTTTTTTTAAGCATATTATACATWGGGAAAGAAAAAGATTGACTGTTTCTGAGTGAAAGGGTCAATATATGCCTGTATTTCATGGCCTCTGGGAGCTTTTCTGCCTACTTCAAAGTCACCCACAATTCATGTCCAATTTGTTTTTTTAAAGTGATGKAATTTTACAACTGCTGCCATGCAGAAAGGTTTGGGTGCTTTTTTTTTGTTCCTACAACAGTTGCCTCTCATCTCACAGAAAGATTTCCATAAAACAGAACTATTTGGGTTGTGATATGCTCCTTTTTGCTCCTRATTAGGATATATTACAAATGTGCTCTGATGTAGGAACAACACTTTTTTGACAAAACTCCTATGTTTCAGTTATGTAATGCCTAGTTTGGTTTGGTTTTCTCCTTTTTCTACCAAAAAGAAGTGCTTTTCAGTAAAAATGAATGATTTTCCTCCCAAATGCTAGGATATATTAATGCTTAGTGTGTAGCTTTCTACTTTAGCACGCACAATCTGTAGACCTTAGTAAAGGACAAATGTGCCTAGTCTGGGCAGCAAGGGCAACCAGCAGGGTCCTTCCCACACTGCTCTTTATTCCTCTTTGCTATTCACAGTTGTGCATGGAATTTTTCCTCTTTGGGAGCACATTTCTTGTATCTGCTCAGAACTATAATTTTGGAGGAAAGTTAAGCTCGTATTAAACTGTACAACTCCTTCCTCTGGAATTTTCCCCCCCCACATGACTGAAATCACCCTCTTGCCCTGCTTCCTCTCCAACTAAACCAAACATTAGACACGTAAGATCACATGCAGGCAGCCARACTTTTGGAGAAACAGGATTGTGTGATGGTGAAAAATTAGAAGGAAGCATTTTTTAAAAGTCAAAGGGAATTCAGTAGATGGAGAAAATCCCACAAGCCTAATTCTTGTAACGGATGGCAGYGACACACGCGCTGCTCCCTGGGATGAGTGCTGCTCCACGAAGGAATGCAACATGAACCAGCAGTTAAACTAGGACAGATGTTGCTGGAAATATTTAAAAGATGTTTACGTTATATTATTAGCGATCAAATAGGCAGTGTTCTTGGGTATGTCACCCTCATGGCTTCCCGCAAGACGTAATATTTTCCTCACTGGGAAGGCAGAGAGCTGAGCTGTAGGCAGCACTCAGCTACTGCCGTATTTTAGAGAGGTGAGGGAGCTGCTTGAGCAGTACCAGCAGCAGCTATCGCAGCGAAACCGCTGCCATCTCCTCTGCAGACACACTTTTAGTGGCTTAGGGGACAATAAATAAATAAATTGCTGCAGGGCTAATAGGTTGCTGCGAAGTTAAAGCTGCTTTAGGCCTGCTCACAGGGCTAAGTTGCATTAGTGTAATCCTCTGGAAGTGATCAGGTGCCAGTTGTGTGTGGAGCGTCGCCAGGGCCGCGGCTGCGGATGAGGCACAGAGGGAGCACACACCGCTTGCCATGACCAGCCCCGTGCCACACGGGCACTCGCTCCTCCTTTATTCCCTTTATTCCCTTTATTCCCTTTATTCCCTTTATTCCCTGCGCTCCTGGTGTGTGTAGGACAAACTGCTTCACTCAGATGCCCTGGAGGGCGAGGTAAGGGCATGAACTCCCACTCCACACGCAGCCCTCGCTCAGGTCTCCCACCTCTGGGAGAGGAACTGAGCGTGGCAAAGCCGTCTGAAATACGGACATTGCAGAGCCAGCCTTGCCCGGATGAGCTCGGGACCCACTGCTGATGGCTCAYGGGGATGTGCCACCAGTGAAACGAGTGTCCCCACCATCACAGCCAGCACACACAGAGTCACAGCCAGGAGGTTTTCCTTGTCCCACATGACACAGGGGCTTGGACTAGATGATCTACAGAGGTCCCTTCCAACCTCAACCGTTCTGCGATTCAGTGATACAACATGTTTCTGTTCTGAACAACTAGTTATCAATGTTATGCTCCATCTCTGCCTTCTCCTGACACGTTCCCAGACRCAGCCACGTCTCCCCCATCCCCTGTTTCTCCCAAACCGCTGGGTTCCCCCTGGCTACCCTGCTCCCCATTCCCAGCTTAGCAAAGCCAGGAGTTACAGCTGCACCCAGCAGTGCCGCGTGGGCAGCCACCATGTGACATCTGCCCTGCAGGTCCCTCGCCTGCAGCCCAAGGGAAGGCGGCACCTCCGTGGGCATCGCTCGCAGGAGGGGGCTTCACAAGGGACTCGACAGCCTGCTCTCGGCCAGCCCTGGCTCATACCTGCACATCAAGAGATTTGCAAGCAAAGGGGTCAGGATGTAGCTGGCCTGACTAAACCTTCTCACTATTTCCAACAACAGGACAAAACCATCCTGCGGCTCAAGCTCCCGCTTCCCTTAGGGCGCTGTGTCAGGATTCCAGGCTATTCTCCAGAAAAACAGGGGCAGTTCAGACCAAATATCTCTAATTGCTGGGCAAAGGCGTTCCTTTCACAGAGGTACCGGATAACCCCTAACTGGAAGAGGAACCAGATTCCCAAACAGAGCCATTCCGATGGCACAAAGTGACTAGCACAGCACAGTCCGCATGGAAGAGGAGGACGGAGTCGGAAGCAGCTCAGTCCCTCCATCTCCCTCGCAGCGCCAGCTCGAGCGAAAGGCAGCTCAGTTTCATGTAATCACAGCAGCAAGGAGCTATACCAGAATACATTAAGCACACATCTGTTCAATAAAGCAGTGCCATTTTACAAAAGGTCAGGCTTTCGGTTTGGAGGAAACTGCTAGTCGCAAGCCAAATGCCAATACATCCCCTCACGAAGCACTGACTTGCCTATTCCCTCATCACCTTAGCTACAAAAGTGAGACAAATAGTAGCATTTACCACCTCCTGTGGTGCTGAGATTTTCAGTCGGAAAGCAAAAAATACATTTGCCAAATATTTGAAAAGCGGCATGTGTAAAAGGGGCATGTGTGCCCCCCCTGCGAAGAGGACAACATAAGGGAAAAACAATAACCATGGAAAAAAMCAGTAGTTATGCTGGAAATATTTCACTGATTTTAGTAGTGTACCATTTTATATGCAACATGCCATAATATTTATTTAGAGGATAGTTACCTGATAGTTACCTGCTAAGCTTTATTATTATTATTTTACTGCCATTTCTTGCATTTTGGAGAGTCTCCTCCCCACTGTGGTGTCTGCAGCCCTGGTGCTCAGCTTCCCAAACGTAAAGGGCTTTTCTGCAGACGCAGGAATTATGCAGCGTGCAGAGCCTTGCAGTGCTAGTCCCTATCTTTCTGGCCTGCATTCTGTAAAGTTTCCAGCAGCTTTGAAAGATGACTTTCTGCTAGAAGAAAACTTCACTTCTAACCCAGGGGTAAATTTATTGCGTCATTTAATCCACAGCCTGCCATAGAATACAGCAGTCTAGCTCTCAGTCCATTTATCTCTTGGGCACTTAGTTAATGAAGAAAGAGAATTTTGCTGATTTTATTGGCTAAATTTTTTGTCCTTTCAAAATGTTCTCCCAGCAAAAAGATGAATTCTCATTAGATGGGGAGGAACACAGTTCTGCCAATAATATTCATTCTTTTCTTTTTTGTCCTTTGTGGTAGTTGGAAGTAATTCAGAATTCTGTATGTCAAGTGGTGGAGGCAGCAACTATTGTAGTTATGATTGCCCAGTACTTTCCTTTTTAAGGAAACACTTTTTGGTGATTTTTATCTTTTACAAAGAAATCATTCAAGTAAAATAGCTGCCCCTTCCAGTGGGAGTGGGTAGTCTGACTTTTGTAAGGTTCAGTTATAATGGATCCTCTTTTTCTCAGAATAAGGGAATGGAGAAGTGTGTTTCTTCCCCCTAAATAAAGAGACTTAACAAAAGAAACAGTTTTCATTAGTCCTAATGCCAAGTAACTCCAGAGAGGAGACCTGAAGTTTCTTGAGTTTGCCATAAGGATGCAGACGGGCTTTGGCAATTTCCATGAATCCAAGTCCTGCGGCTTGGGGCAAGCAGTTCATCATCTCAGAAGAAATCCGTAAGACTTTGTCATATAAATTAAGTGGATATCTCCAGTGCTGCATGTGTTCTACGTCCCTTGAACAGGCAAAGGACCAAACAGGCACGGTGAGGAGGAGGAATGAAAACAACATGACAGGAGAGAGGGTGGCAATGAAAAGGATGGAAAAAGAAGAGAGCAGAAGAGATCAAAACAAAAGCAAGAGCAAGAAGGGGGAAAGGCTGCCAGCAAGGAGGAGGAAAGGAAGAGGCTGGAGCTGAAGAAGTCTTTAATCAGTCCTCTTGCACATCTACTTGCTTTTTCTTTCTGAATTTGCCAACAAGTCCCCTGTTTTTGAGCCTCAGCACTCTGTTGCTGTCCATCAAGCACTTGTAAAACCCAACAGGGAATAAAAAGACCTGCTTGTTTGTTCCCCTCATTTTCTACCTTTAAATATTTCCTTTTGCACCTTAATGTTATTTGAATTTCTTTTCTTTTTTTTTTTTTTTTTCTTAACATAATAATGAATCTCTGCTGTAGCAGCATTGAAGGACAATCAGATTTGGCTGTTGGCTGAAGCACAGTGGGAACACAAATAACTAACCGAGAGGTGACAACGTAAAATTCTGCTTCTGTTGCTGAATGAGTGTTAGGTGGGCATTGTTGTGTGCTTGCATGTATTTTAAGCACTGACTGTGCAACTTATTAAAAAATCCTAATTGGTACTCTTTTACTCAAGGCAAGGCTTGAGAGAAAATTAGGGTTGATAATGGCAAAATATTCAAGCAAGAGAACTAATTATAGAGCAGTTATTGATATGAGGTTTTAAATGGCACATGACATCCAAATTGGTTCAGGAAGAAAACAGGTTTCGGCTGGATAGTGGTTAGGGTCTCCTTTGTTTGCATTTTGTGGCTGAGGATGGCCAGATGGATAAGGATTTTATTATAGGCATTGGCACACAAACACTGCTGCAAGCCTGACATGTGATGCATTGACTCAGAGTAGGAACAGGAGGTTTCACCCACCCTAAATTCAAACAGTGTTTTCTAAACCTGTACCTGGATGTGCCACCGCAGTGTCTATGTTACCCACCTCAAAAGAAGAAAACCCATGAACATTAGGAATTAGTGTGACTTAGGTGAAAAAAAAAATATGCAGAGCATACACTGCAAAAGGAGAGCCACAGGTAGCCAAATACATCGGTAATAGACTTGATTTTCTAACTTTGGAGGCTATAGAGTACGGGAGAGAGCCAACCAGTCTATTTGTGGCCTTCCAACAGGACACTGGAAACTTTATGAGCACAGACAGGTGCCTTCTCGGGAAAGCCAGTCATCTAATTTTGGATAAGTCAAGATTAACAAGAGAAAGAAAACAGAGAGGTAGGAGAGAGCAGTGTTAGCAAGGAAGGGATTATGGCCAGGAGGAGCTGGGAGTATCTCGATCCACGAGCATCTGCACAGCGGGATGGTGGATTATTCACTATTCTTCCACGACGGGGATAAAACTTTGCTATCAGCTGTGATTAAACATCCCCGTGGAGTTCCTGCTCTCCATTAAAAGAACTCCTCCCAAATCAGGCCTCGTCCCTTGGCCAGCTTCACAACAGGCCTTCTCCATCATCCCTGAGTCGCGCTGGCGGGCACCTAGCGCCTGGATCACTGCAGAAGGGTTATCCGTGCTGAACASCAGGCAGCAACAGCAAGAGGGAGCTCAGAAAAAGCAGCAGAGAGCTCCCATGTTTGAGATATAACAGAGAAGGCTAACGTTTTCCTGAGGCGTTTTGGGCAGGAGACGTGGGGAATGAGGTAGCTTTTGGAAGCTGCAGTTCCCAGCTCTGAGTCCTGCCCCAGAGAGAGGCCGAGGGTGCTGTGAAACGCTCCAAAACGGCGGTTTGGTCGCGGCGTGCATGTGTATCCCCCAGCAAGGACATGCCCTGGCGCAGGCGCCATTTTGTGCCCCGTGGGAGGGACACGTAGGCGCCATTTTGTGCCCCGTGGGAGGGACTCGTAGGCCATGCGCGCCCGGCTCTGCCGCCTCATGGAGGGCCGAGCGGGCCCGGCGCGGGGCCCCGGCTCCGCACCATCTTCCCAAGAAGTGGGGTTACAAACCTGTCCCTCCAGAAGCAGRTCTCTAGTTGGGTGCAGCTCCAAGTACTGGCGAGAGCTGCCCATTTAAAAGGCGCTCTTGGTTTTCAAATCCTCAGCTAGTCACATTTCTGCATGATTTTAGATAGAATTTTGCACTGCATTAGCAAGCCTAGGTGCTTGCAAAAGCGATGGGCAGAAAGTAGCTTTATTTCTATAATAACTGGACCTAAATCTACAGTTTTTAATAGCTTTCAGTTAACTTGGGCACAGGGAGTTTGATAAAGCATATTGCAGAAGCTTAAGATCCGTTGCACTTCACGCATAGCTAAAATAAAAAATTGCAAGAAGTACAACTATTACTAGCAGTCAGTCACAAGTGCTTTACTGGAGGAACATGTGACCAGGATAACTGAGGTCAAATCCAGGCAGATGACACAGAAGTACCAGTTTAAAAAACAAGCTAGGATGATCTTAATAAAATTTTAACTAGACTAATGGGATGATGAGTGCCAGTTCCAGCAGGACACCCCTGTCTCCAACATAGCACGATGTTTTAGGATCATTAATGCTCTGCGCAATCAGTCCTCTCGATGGGCACTTTTGCAATGCCTGGTGTGGAGTTTTGAGCTCACRTAAGCAAAAAGCTTTGAAAAAGGAAGTCACGTTTTCTCTGCTTGTGGCTGTCAGCAAACACTGCCCTTTCCCACACTGGACAGGGTTTAATTAACGGARTGGACTCTGTCTTTCATGCACTTGTGAGTGCTAGGGTCTGATTTAAGAGCTTTGAACTTCTGGGCAAACTCTTGGTTATTCAGGCATCRCTTGACCTTCGTTCCCCAGCAGCTCCTGCTCCAAGCCTGTGCTTCCTCCTCAGAATCGCTCCACCTCCTGATGGATTTTTCCAGCTGACCCCTTTGATCCTATTTGAAGRAGCTGAGTGGGAGCATTTTCTCCCCTGGAAGAATATTCAGCCTGAAGAACAGCAGCTGTAGCTCCAAGAGAAGTTAGAGCCTTTTACGTAGCCCCTGCCTTCCTTCTCATCCTTACGGAGCTGCTTGGTACCTGACCTGGTTTCTCCGATGACTTTGCTTTCCCAGCTAGCCAGGACAGCGGCTTTGCTGCTGCTCCTGATTTATTAGCAGCTCCCCTTGCCTGTGCTCTGAGCACCAGCGGTCCTCRTCCTTCCTCCCTCCCTGGCTCCCCAAGGAGCTCTGCTTGATCTCCCATTTCTCCTGACCCACCATGGCTATGGCCCTGGCRCAGGCCCACCCGGAGGGTGAGACCCAACCTCACCAAAGCCTATTGCAGTAAACAGAGATGGCAAAAAAAAAAAAAAAAGTATTTTCACCCAAACAGTGTCTCTCCCCACAGCAAAGACCTGGCCTTTTCTTTCTGTTGTTGTTGAACGTTGCATTTCTTCCCGTCTGGGAAGAGCCTTAGTTAAAAGGCTCTTTTAACTAGGAAACCCCAGGCTCCAGCTGGGGTTGGCACCTACTGCTCTTCTCTTCAGAAGCCTGTGGCGCATCTCAACCGGTTGTCTTGCAACAAAAGCCCTGTTTAATCTCAAGCAGCATTAAGAAAGCATTTAAACCCTTTGTTCTGATACCCAGCCTATATGTTTGCCTAATTATCCGAAAGGTGCCTTATTCCCAAGGAGACCCATCATCCTCAGACACCCGGCAGCTGGCCTGGGCCCAGCGAGCTCCAAGCACAACGGCCACGATTGCCATGGCAACGCATCCCCCTGGAGAGCCACGGTCATGTTTTGTCTAGTCACGGGTGCTTTCCATCCTCCCATCCCTACCTTTTGGATATTCAAAATGAATAGCACCAGGATTGAATCAGGAACTCGTAAACGACATTGCAACAGACAAGCGGGATTTATGATCCGTAATTTTACTCTTTTTTATTTTTTTCCCCTTTGCTCATGCCTGAACTCCCTCCCCTTGTGCACAGCTTAAAGCCGTGACAGCAGTCGCAGTGTTTGAGATGATGACACGTGCGGTTCGGTGCAGAGTAGTGACACATCGTTTCTAGCAGCCTGCAATGCCGCAGCAGAGCGCTTGCTGCAAATGCACCAGCTCTCACACGCCAACGTGCAGGTGTAAAAGCTGTTCCTGGGGAGCAGTAAATTAACACCTTGCATGCTCTGCAGTCCTCCCTGTCACACCTTCCCACCGCCTCAAACAAGAAACCCATCCAGATCTTTCACTTCTGCTTCTATTTTCCTGAAAATTAGCGCTTCTCTCCCTTGAGTGGTTGCCTGCTCTTGCTATTTCTCATTCAGGGTCATTCAGCAGCTTGTCCTGAGTTATTTTCCACCTTGGCAATGCATCCCAAGGAAAAAATAAAGATGCAAAAAAGCAAAGAAGCAGGTGGCTGGAAAGCAAGATACATTTCTTTGGCACCATCCATCTGGTAGACGCTTTTAGCTAAACCTCTGCCCTTGTGTACAATTACAGTTGTGCCTATAATAAGCAGTAGAGGCAGTGTAAGAATGAAGGAGTATTCTTTTCCTCCTTCTCCCTTTCCCCAAAGGGAGGCAGATGCCTGGGTGCCAGATACAATTTCTCTGACTCCTAAAGGAATTATGAGGAAGGGAAAGGGAAGAGATGGGAGATTTTTTGGTGCTGATTAAAAAACCTCAGCAACTTGTCCAGCAGTCTGGTGATGAACACACCACCTTAGGATGCAGGAGAGCAGGCACCGACCTCCACCACAGCCTCCCCACCTACCTCTGGAAATCAGTCCATCCTTCTGTAACCAACCATATTAACTACCAGCAGGTAGAGAAAAACACACAGGTTCTCTCCTGTTGAGCCACAGGCAYGGGGCTGAAATTCCTGAGCTGCCATCAGTCGAACTCACTGTGCAGTTAGGCACAGTTTAGTCACGGTGGTTAGCTCGGGCTAGCTCCGAGACCGGGCGACGTGTTGCAGAGCGGCCAGGGGCTGGTGCTGCTGTTGGGTGGCCGCAGTGGCACGTTACCTGCACGGCACCCGCTGCCCCGGGCCCTGCGCCCAGCCCTCCAGCCGGCCAGCTCTCCTGGGTGCAGAACGGAGCTTCCTGGGATTTCAGCTCGCGCCCGCTTTGCTGGGGAGCAGTGACACTTAGCGCTGCCGAGCAGCCTGGCTCCACATGCGCTTTGTYGCTCGGCCCTCCAAGGCCGGGCTTGCAGGGACTCCCAACCCTTGCACTCTGTCCTGGGCTCCTGCCACAGCTGCTGCTCTCAGCACAGCAAGAACTGAAGGCTCCTCAGCAAGAACCGCGAAGCTCAGAGCAGCTTTCACTGGGGCTGCAGCCGGCAACTACAGATGTAGGGAAAGAGAGGTTCTGAACAAAATATRTTTAGATATATCTAGAACAAAAGCCAGGGGAAAAAAAGATCTTTGTAAAAAGCAAAGTAAGCATAAAGCAGCTTTTCTGTCAGGTGTGGTAGGAGGCCCCTGATGAACTATGTGGATGCGCTAAGCAGCCGCCGGGAGGCCGAGGGCAGGGTGAGGATGAGGGGAGCCCAGYGGGAAGTGCTAGCTGCCTCAGCCTGTGCGCTGGCCTGGGACAGCACCGAGCAGCCCCATGGCAGCGCCTGTGCGCTGGCCTGGGACAGCACCGAGCAGCCCCATGGCAGC
>NW_020455521.1:2390340-2426456 GCF_003342845.1 Nothoprocta perdicaria
GCAGGGCCGAGGGACACGGCACTGAGCAGCCCCTCGGCAGGGCCGAGGGACACGACGAGGCACGTTACTCCTCAGCACTGCCGCAGCCCGACGAGCTACCCGCAGTGCTCAGCACCTAGGCACCAGCAGCGCCAATCAGCCTCCCGTCGTCAGCTTGTCGCGTCGTCAGCTTGTCGCGAGGACAGCATTCCTGTGGGAAGGAAACGGGGCGTGGAAAACCAGAGGAGGCTACATGCCTAAAGAGGTGTAGCCATAGTTAGGCCTAATATTATGGTTTAAATACCAGAGGCTTGACAAATTCCCTTGTAGCTTTAGTGTCTGGGCTCCGTCCCCTGTTGCACCAAACTGACACGGTCAGGCCGGTCCCTCCCTCACTTTGGGAATGGGGAGGGCATGGGGCAAACATGCAGAACACCCTGCTCCACAGGTCCTCCGACTGGCTCGTGGTGTCAGTCCAGGCACGACACCCTGCAGGAGGCTGCAGGCAGTCACTGCCGCCAACGGGGCCGCAGGAAGCAGCCGCCTTTTCCCCAGAGCTCAGTCGGCTTCCATCTGTGTTTCAGGCAGCCCGCGCCAGCTGTGCTGGAGCAGCAGGGACACGGAGCACGCGCGCGGCTGGCCTGGAGCGTGGCCTCGGCCCACACGCCGAGCGCCCGGCCCGAGCATGGTGTGACCCACACGCCAAGCGCCCGGCCTGCGCACGGCACGACCCAGCACCCGCCACACGTGCCACTGCTTCCCAAGCAGAAGGGTAGGATATTTTCCTCTGTTTGAAACGGGCCTGAACTGGTAGAGGCTGCACCGAGGCTGCAGTAGCTCTTTTAGGCCATCCCTCACAAAGGGAAGGATCTGGTGGGGAATACAGTGCGTGTTGCTCAGTTTTACATCACCTGTGGTGAGGCCACGCTTTAACAGGAAGAAGGTGTGCGCTCTAGGGAAGCGCGAGCAGCTCAGCAAAAATCACTTAATTCAAAATGGGTATTTTCCAAAGCTGGGGTGAACAAGTTCAGGAGACCAGTCCCTCTACAAAATAGAAATCAGAGTCTGTTCAGATCTTAAAAAGGCAGCATRATAATGTTGAAAAGAAACATGAAGTGTGCCAGGGATGAACTGAACAAAAGAGCAGCAAACCCTGCAGGTTTCTGGGACAAAAGATGAGGCACCAACTGCAATTAACTGCAAAAGGCCGTATTTGGGACAAAACGGGTGGTGGCAGGGTTGGCATTTGTGAGGCAAATCCCGTCCTCGACTCCGCAGTCTCCTCATGGGTGAGGGCCGCCCCACGGGAGGAGCTCAGAGCTCAGGCAGGCGGCAATCGGGGCTTCATGTTCCTGCTCCTCAAGGGGTTGTTCAGCGGGAACGGAGCTGTCCCTCCGAATGGGGGAGCAGAGCTGGCCTTCCTAGTGGGATCAGAGCTTGTGCTCCAAATGGGGGAGCAGAGCTGGTCCTCTGAATGGGGGAGCCGCCTTGCTCAGGGGAACGTGGTAGTCCCTGTCAGACACCATCTCACCAGGCCACTTATGGGAGCCCTACCGCTCCCATCACAAGAAATCCAGTTTACGAGATTATACTTGCTTTAAATGCCCCGCAGTCTCTCCTAAGCCCTTTGGCCTTGCCTTGACCTTTAGGATTTCTGGATGACATGCAGCTCCCCTTGTTCTTCTAAGACTGTTTTAGCTTTGGGGCTGTGCCAAGCGGACAACTGTTAGAGGGGTAGTTTTCGAGCATGTGGCTTGCTAGCATGTGGCCACTTAAGCTAATTTTATATGGGATCAGAGACCTTGTAGGTCAAAGTCTCGTGGCTTATCGCTCAGCTGTGCATCTTCTCAGTCTAAAAGCCCATTACATATTTCTGATTGCATCTTCTTCATCTGTACATATACAACCAGAAAATGAAAATAATGTATAGATTATTATTAGCCCAACTTCCCCATATTATAGCTCCTCTTCAGTAAGAGGAGGAGGGGGAAAGGCCGGGGCAGAAGGTTGGTTGCCCTCTGACTGTTCACGCTCCCCTACCTATGTCTCTTGTAACCTTGAGCTCCTTGTTATGTGTGAGAATCTCGCCCCCAGTTCTGTGACACTCGTTATCATTTATTTAAAGGGAAAAATGGCTAAACCAGCTATAAACCAAATTCCAGAGTTTTTCAAACAAATATTTGCTATTTTACAGTCATCAGTTTTAAATCTCCTTGGCAGTCCACATAAATTATTATGAATAGAAACCTACACCCTCTCACAGTGCTTGGTCACTGTGCACCAGCAGCCAGCGCACCTGCCTTTGCTAACCTGCCAGCCAGTGCACAGAGCCACCTCGTGATCACAGAATTTATACCAAAAAGTGCCCTTTAGAGAGGACGCRGAAGCAGCAGCTACAATCTGCAACTTAACTGTATTTTTCCTTTGTGTTTTTAAATAGCATCACARCCGAGGAACAACATGGAACCTTCCAAGGCTCACGTGGAAGCAGGGGCTGCTGCGCGGCCCCAACAGTTGCGTTAATCCAATGGCCCACAGGTATCAGATATAGGAGGGAGGATAATCTCACTTTCTCCCCCATCTCTAGCTGTGGAGCCCTGTCTCTTCCCTTGCGTGACAGCAGCGCTCAGTGGAACCAGATTCACCTCCCTAATTARAGAGACTGTCGTCACATCCCTTTTATCCCTGCAAACAGCTCGTGAGGGGTCCAGAGCAAGCTCCAGCAGGAGCAGGGAGCAGCCGCGGCACCAGCTAAGGGCGCAGGGAGCAGCTGCGCCGCACCGGGCGCTTTCCCCAGAGGAGCCCTGTTCCGCACGGGAGCGGGCAGGGCTGCCGCAGACGAGAGCAGCGCTCGGCTACGCTCTCTCGCCCCACGCAGCCCTTGGGAAGCCTTCCTGTTGCGCCTTCCTCCTGGTTCCCACACACCCCCAAACCAGGGTAGTCGAGTGGCCAAGTGTTAAGCATCAGACAGCATCTCCACCAACAGCAGCTGCCTTTTTAGGGGAAGGAAATCTTAAAAAAAAATGCCAAATACCATGTACGTTCATTTCAGAAAGTTTATTGCACCAAATGCCGCAAAGAAATAGACCAAAATGATAGTGTACATAAACAACTATAAGAAAAGAAAAACAAACATGTAGTTTGACATCGGTATTCAGTCAGTCCTAAAAAAGTCTATGCTCTCCAAACATGCAATAGCAACACACATTTTCTACTACGGATAACTTAARGATGTCAATTTAGCCCACAACTTCAGACAAGTGTCTGGAGGTTATTCAGCAGTTTAGACTCTATTTGATCTGGGTTCTTCCAAATGGATTTGGAACTTCAGGGATAAGCAACCACGGTGTAAACTGTACGTAAGAGTTTGGCATGCCTGGAATGAGACTCGAGTTTCAGAGAAAAACAGGCAGCGGGGAAGACCAATCTGTAGTGTGAATGATAGAATGAATTACTGAATTCTATCTGAACATTAATTTAAGTAGAAGAAAGTTCTAATCGTTAGTTTGGAAAGTGCCCAGCTTAAATTAAAAAGTTTAGACATTAACATTGTTTCAGGCTAAAGACAGTTCATTTAAATACTGCAATGCAGCAGTTTCCATTTATACCCCCCCGCCTGGATGTTTCCTTTTGCCTCAAAGAATACATTCGTTAAATTGCACTGTGTAAACTGCATTTATGTGGGATTTTAGAAAGACTCTTCACTCCCACTTAAACAAGAAAGTATTTAAGATTAGAAAAAAAACCCTACATAATACTGATAAAACCCCAACTTTGGAATATTTGAAATTAAGCTACATTATCAATTTTAAACACCTTGGTACATTCATATCACTTTTCATTCTATTAAAATAAAGACAGAAACATGCCTTAAAGATGACTAACACAACATTTGCAAATATTTACTGCTCCGGCATGCTACGCTAATTTATATAAACAGCAAGATGCTACCAAAAACAAATTAAAGACTTAGAGTCCAAAAAAGCCCTAGAAGGTGGTATCCTGTCAACTGAGGTAGTATATTTAGTGGAGGGGAAAATAGTTACTCAGACTTCTTCGCACTAAAGCCCTAAGAGTAAATGACTTGAATTTCAAATCCCCCCCACGTCCCCCAAAACTAAAACTGCGAGATCATCCTGTATTTTTCTGAAGAGCAGCAAAATGTTACAGAAAGCAGCAAGAACTATAAGGTTTTAGCCTGGGCTGAAGAACATCCAAGTGCTTTTGACCATCACTTCACACGCTGCCGCCGCCTGCTCCAGCAGCTCACATCCTTGCCAGCAGGGAGACTTCCGTAGCTCCAGCAGGGAACGGGGCTGTTGCTGATCACAGCATCGGCCTCGAAAGCCCCCCTGCGCCCTGCGACATCGGCCTCCCAGCGCTCCCGGCAGCCAAAGGGTTTCCAGCCGTATTTCCCTGGAGGACCCCTCAGAGCTGGTTCAGATCCAAGCCCAACTAATACTTTCAGTAAACTGGAATTGACTCTTCCCACTTGGCTATGGCTCCGGGGCAGCAGGAAGCAGGGGGAGCAGGAGCCCCGGAGCGTTTCTCTCCATGGGCAGGGAAGGGGCTCCCAGTCCCGCTCCGCGCTCACCCCGCCACGGGGAGAGCCAGGAATGTGTTGCTCGCTGCCTGGTCCCTCCCTGGCCATGGCCTTGCACCTGCCCGCAGCTGCATGCGGAGGGACCTTTGCTTTCCTGCAGAGACACCCAAGGATTCACAGACCAGGGAAATGGGCAAAAAAAAAGAAAGAAACAGCTCCAGTACAAGCAGCAGGAGAAAACCGGGTCCATAGCAAGATGCTAGCCTGCCTTGCGAGGCAGGACAGCCGGCATGACACGCGTGTGGCAAAGCGGGTTCGGAGCAGCCCGGAGCGCGGCGTGAGCCCAGCGCCCGCTCCAGCTGCACACCAGCCCACGGCTRCTGAGGAGAAGTCCAAGCGCCAAGGTAGCACGGAATAAAACACTTGCAACGCGTGTCCCTTCACTGCCCAAAATCCGGGATCACCAACAGGTGACCACGAGATTCCTACTAGGATTCACTCTTCCAAGCAAGTGCTGTCAGCGGCGGCCCCCATTCCTACTCTGCCCCGGCTCGCCGCTGCAGACTCCAGTGTTTAGCTTTCCTTTAAGGACTTGTGTTTTTATCCTTTGTTCTTTCCTTAGTCTGGTCCATAAATAGTTTCTTATCCAGCTTAACAGTACTTTATGCAAAAAAAGTATTTTTTACATTCATGCCATCAACCATGTGAAAAGAGTAAAGTACAAAATTTTATTTTGCTTTCTAGAAACACAGAAGGCCAATATTAGCTAGTGGAGAAGTAGTTTCTGGTCTCGAAGCAATTTCTCTGTTAAGGAAAGGCACCGGGATGATAGTTTGAGAATTCTGTAGAGTTGTAGAGGGTAACTGAAAACATTCATAGTAACAGAGGGGTCTGTCCCCCTTTGCGTTATCTGTGAAGTTACCAAATAGCAGCCAAAAAAAAAAAAAAAAAAAAAAAAATTGATTACAGAATTGCAGGATTTTGGTCAGATTGTCTTAAGTTTATGCTGATTGCTTGCTGGAATGCTGAAAGTCACAGCACTGATGCCGTCTGTAGGCTTGTCCGATTCAGAGCCCTCAGAGACAGCAACACCTGACGCCACCGGAASAGAGGTCGGGCAATTCCCAGGACCAGAGTCACAGAGAAACTCCGCAGGGGCATCCAGGCTGCRGCAGCAGGAACCAACGTAAACGTGCAGCAGAAATCCCGCCCGGCTTTCCCAGCCAGCGCCTGGCGCGGGCGCTCACCGCAGGCATGGGCGGCCCTGCTCCCAATGGGAGCGCGGCGCTCGGGCTGCCCGTGCTGGAGCAGGACGCGGTTCTGAGGCGCCCGCGCTGCGAGGGACAGGGCGCCCCTCGCCTGGGCGCTGCGCCCTGCTCCCTTACTCCGCGCGGTCCCTTCTGCCACACGGAGCCCCGCTTGCGCCCCACAGAACAGAGGCTGCCGGCCGGGCACACTAGGTACACGGATCACAGCTCCCCTCCCGGGCAAGGCCCTCCACAAGCCCCGCTCACCAGGCGGCACGGGAAATCCTGCCTGCCCCCTTTGTTCTTGTAACTGTTACTTCACCGTTTGAGCAGCGTTTCCGAGGGCAGCTTGCGGGCTGCCATAGTGTTAACTTTCATCCTTTAAACAGTAGTAATAATAATAAYAACAACAACAATAAAATGCAAGGATGCAGTCACCTTCTTGGTGAAGGTCAGAAGTGAGCTTGTTAGAAAAACCTGAATGCTTTTTACATTATGTAAACTGACACCCCGCTGGCATCCGAAGCTGGAGGTGGCAGAAGGCGCAGCCGTCRCCCGCTCTCCTCACTGTTCCCCTTGACCAGTGTTTGGCACCTCTGTTCTTCGTTCAAGATTCCCATATTCTTTACTTTAAGGGAACGACTATCCTGAGATTGTGATTTATAAGAGTATTTGAGCAACGTACGGGGAATGAGTACTTGCTATCGCAGCCAACAAAGGCAAGTCATTGGATTCAATCCTAGAAATTAARAGAGAGAGAGGGAGACAGACTTTAAAACAGGCAGTCACCTTTCACGGAGAAGGAAAGCACAAGAGGGTTTTCTTCATCCATACTTCAGAAGTGTCTTGCTGCTGGCAAGTTTATCATTTACTAGTATTTATTGTCATTATTCATAACATACCAATAACAGTAGGTGCTAATGTTTAAAAACAGGAGCTGCGCTACCTCTTAAGGGAAAAAACAGTAGCACTACCACCTTTTTGTGGTATATAATCTTTATGCTTTAGTTTGTTCACTAGTTGTTAGCTAACAGTCTTACCATTCTCCCCCGTCAGTAGGTCCCTGCAGGCCTGGTCTGAAGTACCACCTTACAAGTGCTAACCAGCACCTTATGGGAGACCATGCAGCCCTGATTCTAAATATAACCCCAGCTGGTCACACGGTAGCACCTTCTTATCAAAAGATAACCAAAATGTGCAGTTCTTAAGCAATCAAAACAGCAATGTCTCTCAGATTCAACACTCAGTCCAAACCACTTCTACTCATATATAGAGCACACACAAGAGAACGTGTGAATAACCTCAGAATGATCCAAATATTATTTTAAAAAAAAAMWWYATGTTAAAAAACCCACATCCTTTTCAATCTGAAGATTTAAGAACTGCTTGTAATTTGCTCTTGCTGCTCACTCGTAAAAATGCCAGCCTGATGCCCAAGATGGCTCAGCAGAGYCACTTCTACACTTTGAGGCACAGGAAAGAGGGAAGCATTAAGCAGACAGYAAGAAGGAAGCTCCCCCAGAAATGAGATGGTATTTGGCAGCTGAAGAGGAAGATAAATGGCCCAAGTTTTGCCAGACATTAAGACTGATATCTGCAATACTTACCCCAATACAATTCCTAGTTCTTTTACATGCACTCTTGTATGTCCTCGCAGATATTCTGAAAGCATTTTGCTTTTGAGATACATCTCTTGCAGTCTATCCTCAAGATGCATTATGCACTGCAGACACAGACCACAGAAAGAAGTTAGCATCCCCATGCACAAACTGCACAAAGAGAAACATTCTTAAAAAAAGAAAAAAAGTCCCCTGCTATCCTTGTGCTGGTGACATTAAAAAAAAAAATATACCACTCTTTCCCAGCCCCCATGAAAGAATTGTGGCACTTTTTATTTTCCCAAATTGCAAGTTTGCTACACAGGTCAAAAAGCACCCAATTCACACTCAAGTCAGCCAAAGCGTCCAACATACAGAAGTCAGGCCCAAAGACGTTCAAGACGTCTCATTAAGAATGGAACCAGAATATGTGGACCATGATTTGCCCRCTACAAGTAGTACTATTTTTCTGAAAGATGCAATTTAAACTACAGTTCCTAAAACTGAGCATCTTTTCAGCTCAGAGAAACTGCCATTCAAGGAAATAAAACTTAAAAAAAGGGAAATCCCTGGTATGATCTATAGTGTTACGATAGCTCTTTTGCTTTCTAGCTTGCTGGAGAAGCTGGGGGAGCTTTTCCAGGCAGTTGCCATTCCTAGTACTGGACTCCCAGCCTAAGGTTGCTCAAGTTGAGGTTGCTGACTGGACCGATCACCTGTTGGCAAACAGCATCTAGGTTTAATCACTCCCTTTTCTGTCCTCAGGAGCATGGCAGCAATGCCACAGCATGCCACACTTCTCTGTGCAATCATATGGCATGGGGAACTTTCCTATGCAAAAGCTGCAGGAGAACACATAAACCTTAGCTTCAAAATTGCTGAAAAAATTGTGAAAATTACCCCTTCTCGGTAGCAGAACCTGAATAGGTAGGATGTCTCATCAAATATTTTGTTCTAAGACAAAAGGGATGTTCAATTTAATATATCCTTTCTTTCCACAGTGACACCCACTTCAAAGGAAAGTTAAGCTCGGCTCTCCRGACTCCAAGAAAGGAAAGCCAGAAGCCCAGGCAGAATCCTGCATTATCAGATGTATAGTCATATGGCAGGTGGAGACAGCAGTTAGAAAGAGCAGCTGCCAGCTGCTTGAGGCCATCATACAATGTACTTTTCAAGTCTGGTGACTTGAAGTGATACAGGTAGTATCACTTCTGCCAGTTAAAAAAATAAAAAAAATAAACCCTCATACTTGTATTCTTAACAGATCTTAGGGAAGACTAACACACACTTCTACAATCTGCTATGTTACAGCACGAGCAGAATGAGGTAGCTGCCACGAGCACAGGCAGGGCAAAAGCTTGTTGAGAGCAGGTTGATCTTGGTGCTTCCTGCAAGTTTCCCCTTCAGTCACTACAGTCCCAACACTTCCGAACCCAGCCTAAAGGCAGCATTCTTTATCTCTGTCATTACAGATAACTGCAATGCAAAAAGCCTATTAAAACTTGCTCAGCAGTTGAGAGAGGCACACAGCAGTTTTCCAAAATAGCAGCTCAATGTATTAAAACTTCRTTATTCGTGTGCTACAGGATTTTGGAATTGCAGTTGAGCGTACAAATAACTCCTACATTACTCTTAGAATAGAGACATTAATATATAAAATTATCTGCTCCTCCTGAATGCTGATGACTGAATGCAAGCTGAAATCAAGAGTGTCTTCCTCGTAACGTCAGTACAACTCAGTTAGAGTACAACTGAGTTAGACAGCTTTGTTCCAAATGTCTATTGCACTTGAGGTCCTGAGATTAAGTAACTTGTCTCACTGATTGAACGAGAACAACAAATCCCAAGTTGGTTTTGACATCAGGAAAAGTAGCTCAGAAAGTGTTTGAAGGTGCAGGTGGAGGCTTGTGAGGGGCTGCTGGCAGGTAGCCGCTGCAGWTGGATGTGCCCTCCCCTCCCACCGCAGCACGCTGCACAGGGACGGGCCCGGCAGGACCGTGACCGAGCACAGCCAGAAACCAAAACCTGCTGACCAGCAAGTGGACGTCATGAAAGGGAAGCTGGGAAAGGGAGCTTCAAACACGCTGCATTACGCTCACGTCTGCTCTACACAGGAGGCTCGTCTGGGTCAGACCTGAAGCTGCAGGAACCATTAAGTCACACACACCCCCTACCCTGAAGGGACTGATGAATATTTGAGCTTTCCCCACTGATCTGCGGCTGTGAGCAAAGACCTGTAAAATCCCCTGACAGGAGGAGTGAGTTGCCATCTACCCGAGGTTACAGAAAAKGCTAAGCTACTAGCATGGGCATTTTACTGTTCCTTTCTAGGCTGTGAAACAACCCGCCCTGCAGGCCCAATCCCTGCCCTCTGCAAAGTGCACAGGCATTGCACACACAATCCCCAAGACAACACTGCAAAGCAAACCTCAATGGCAGTCAACTGGTCGGCTCACAAACAGCAAAAGCATCAGTGCTGGCAYGCAAGCCCTTTAATTCTCCCTGGAATCCCATGACTTTCAGCCTTCCACACAAAAAACTGCAGAGGTCATTGCTGGTGCGCCCACTTATTTGCCTGGCACTGGACTTCCAAAGAATTTCTCATGCTCTGTGCAATTCATTCAGATGCCCCAAGCTGCTGCCAGAGAGAGCAGGTCCCCGCGGCAGCCGTGACTGCTCCTCAGAAGCGCGCGGCGACTCGCGGGGCCGACGGGCTGCGCCCCGCGGGGCGGCCCCTGCTGCCGCAGGGCAGCCGGCTTCCCCGAGCGGCCACGAGCCCGCGGGGCTGGCACGGCGCCCGCGCTGAAGCCAGCGGTGAGGGGAACAAAGACACATAACCAGGGGGCAGAGAGGAGAGGCGCCCAGCGCCCAGCAAGATCCCAAGGCCAGTGATTGGCACGCTAACAGCGCAGCGGAGAAAGCCAGGAGCTTCAACAAGGGAAAAAGATGAGGGAAATTCTACAGAAAAAAAATAACCTGAGCCAAATTTAACAACCCTCGTCATAAACATGAGGTCCATGCCTTAAAAACTTCATTTCTGGCTTATCTGTTTTAGAGCAGTTGACTAATCTTGATTACATGTAGAATAGGCTAAAAACAGTACCTGTAAATAGACTGTTGCAGAYGTTCTTTTAAGTATGTGATACTGACTCTACGTTGTCTCAGTTGTTAGTTTTTTGCTACAAGAATATCCAGTATAAAAAATGCTGTATTTGGTACCTCAGCTAAGCAAATTTTCATTATTTTCAGTTTTCAATAAAGAAATACTTACAAAGTCTGCTGGGAGGTTGAGTTTGTAAAGCTGCAAAATAGATTGCAATAAGCTGGATACTTGACTAGACACCAAGACATCCTTGCCCAGCTTCATGTTGTCCATGACCTTCCTCTGGCTCGTAGCCACCTGCACGTTCCATTTATCCGTGTCTGCAATAATGCAGACAGCTTCAGCGATGGGCTCATCTAGCACTGGATGCTGCAACAGGTACAAAACACAAATAGGAAGTGACATTTTCATATACTTTTCCACAACTAGCCTAAGGATCTATTTATATTCGTGCTGGGACAGGGAGTGAGAAAATGGTGCAAACAAGTGTTTTCATCCAATAAAAAACCCAAGACATCACAATCAAAAGTAAGCAGCAATGCTAACCTCAGCACCAGTTTTTCTAGCCATTAACACKGAGTCTGTTAGGTCACACCTGCCAATTTGACCAAGTATTTTATTTTGCATAGGGAGGGCCTCAGACACACYGCTCTTTCATGAAGTGTTCCTGCTTCCTTACCAAGGCAAGTTTCTTCCCAAAAGAAGATTTAGACTGACTCAGTGGTGGTGAAGGCATAAGCAGTGCTTCACCGCCAGGGTATTTTGTGTGGGACTTCCCTAATCCCAATCAAAGCAAGGCACGTATGAAGAGACAGCATCCCACTAGCCCAACTTGATGCTGTATGCAAAAGCACACATATGCAAACACCACAGCTTTGGGCAACACGGGAACTCATTCCAAGATGTTTTTTAATTGCCATACACAATTGTGTTGATAATCATCTCTAGACAATTAAATACTTATACGTTAAGAGCATATAAAGTTATTTTAGTGGAAGGAGGCTATGAATTTCCTTGAATTTAAACTCAATCTATATCCTTAACTTACTGCAAAGTCCTTACCTACAGCCACCGACTTTCCATAGCCAGTTACTTATGCTACTAGTCTAGTACAATACAAGTCTTTACATAACTCATCTCCCTTGCCACTAGGCAGCTAGGAAGCTTAGAAGCTTCAAACAATTTGAAGGTCATTTTTGTAAAATATAGATAATCATTTGCTATTTTGACTGAAAACAGAAATGATTTGAGAGCTTTTTTCACTTGCAACCTGAAGTTGCTGGCAAAAAATATTCCCTGTGCTTATCTTTCAAAGAGAAGACCTAAGAGCGCAGAAATAGAAGTGAATATTGTCTGAACAGGCTTCTCTCACTGAAATAAGGAGCAGTCTCTTCCAAGACAGACAGACATATCAAGAGGYGCTTTTAAGAATGGGTTACTGGAAGAAAACAGGCTCCATTCCAAGCATTGACCCCTGTGCTCCTGCAAGGGCTCAGCAGCCTCGCAGCTCCTGCGTACAGCAGCATTTCAACTCACGTGCATCGAATGAAGCAGGTCTGCTAGCAGGCATTGCTTGAGCTTTTCATCGTTATTTATTCCATGCAGCACCAGATCGGGCATATAGGTGTGACAGTAACCACCCAGCAGGGATCTTCCAAAATTTTTCATGCACTGACTGCTGATCATGTTTGACCTGAAATACAGAATACAAGGTGCCTACGGATCTTGCTTGACAAACTGTCCGCTGATTTTCACGTGAAATGAAATGTTTGCCTYGCCACGCCTGCTCTTCAGCAGCAGTTGTACTCAAAATACAGTGAATCAGTTACTGGTGCTCTCTGAAAGAGTTAGTTTAAAAGCTAAATTTCATTGATTCCTACAAATTTCAGATAAGACAAGTCTACACGTATTAGAGCTTGTGCTGTAAGTGACCTCCCCATTCTGCACCTCATAGGTTCGCTAAGCTTGAGGGCTCTCAGCCTGGGCAGCAAACTCCTAGCTACCTACTTCATGCACTGCKCATACCTTGCGCACGGTACTTACAAGCCCCTATAAAGCTTCTTTCTTAAGTAAGATGCTCCTACTAAGGTTGTGTTTGTCCTCTGAATTATGTCTAGATTAAAAGCTTCAGGCAGTTTCATACTAATTTGGTATCTTCTCGTTAAACATTTGAGCAACAACTTTGTTAGCAAACTTGGACACCTCAGGCTACTTAGGCTTGACTTTCTTTCTGTCAATACYGCTAACAAGAATCTTAACTGCATTAACCAGTGTCTGCTCGGAAGACTTCAGCTAAGAATTTAATTAGGATTCCAGAATTTCAGATTTGAAATCCTGAACACCTTTAAGGTAATAGCACTACTTTACCTTGGTAAAGGAAGCTCCACTTCTGCAAACTCTTCTAGTCTTTTGCCGATGTTGTCCTGATGAAGTTCAGAGATACAACAATCCCCTTCTTCATCACTGGCTCCCAGAGCACTGTCAGAGCTCTCATTCCTTGGAATGTCCCCTTCCACTCTGAACGGAATTTTCCTACCAGTATCCCCATAGGGGACATCTTTAGCACCTACGTGAGGAGAATCCTGTCTGACAGAAGCAGCTACTTGTGCACCATCAGGTGAACAGCTCTCTGGATTGTCAGAGCTTAAAGTTCTAGATTCTTTCACATTTGGTATTTCTATAGTCACGACATTATCTGCGCCCGAAAGCGGTTCACTAGATGGGTTTGCTAAATCAGTTTCCATTTCTTTACTTTCTACATGTTGGTCATTAAGTTCACTCTTTCCCTCAGAAGGTGGAGCCTGTGCATAACAAACACTATGTTTAGTGCAGGCAATGAAAGCAGCTTCCCCACTTTCTTGTTGATTCTGTAAAATACCCACAGCCGGACTGGGGGGACTTGAGGCACAGCACATCTCCTCCGGATTTTTTCTGAATGCCGTCAGATTCTTTTCCATTTCTCTTCTATGAGCTTCCAAGTCTGACTCCGGTGATGCAGAGCTTCCGATCTGAAAGGTGACCTTTTCCAAGTGTGAACTCCTGTGGTCAGGCCTTTCAGGACAAGGTAAGGCAGATGACCTACTAGGCAGCTGCTTTTCCACTTTGCTTTCCATATGATTCTTCTTTAGATCCAAATCCTCCAACTTTGATGGTTCCTCAAAGTGGTAGGATAGGATGTCCGTCTCAGCAACAGTCCTTCTCTTGCCATCAGCTGCTCCTTTGTGGAAAAGGCTGGTCAGAGAGTCTGCAGATGCTTCAGAGCTCTGACTGACCTTTCCCGCTGCATCAGTCTTCTCCTTGGAGGCAGCTGGTGCAGCGTGAGCACCTTCCGAGGCTCGCACCCACTCAGCACCTGAACTGCTCTTACTTCCATCGTTCTTTGGAGGTAGGATTGGAGGCACCAGAGCAGGTTCATTTTTAACAGTGACAACGACATAGTCAGATTCTTCCACCTCTCCCTTTTCCAGCACGGTGGTGATTGTGCTTCCGTTTAGCACTTGCTCTCCCTCCCCAACCTTCTCGCTCCACGTCAGCTGGTTTTCCTGCAGCTCAGAGCACCGAATGAAGTAAGTTAGAACATAGAGCAGCCGCTGCACCAACTCCTTGCGCTTTCCCACAATAACAGTCCGCGTCAACCTAACTGGAGAGCCTATGGCACCATAAAGATCACCTACAAGGGAAAAAGAAGAATTTTGTGTGCTCTTATACAGCTGTCATAAACTATACTACTTAAATTCAGGAAAAAAAAAAAAAAAGCAACGTTTATTAGTGACAAATGAGGCATTCATTTTCTTTAACAGTAAATTCATTACATTTTTAAAGTAACAAYGGAAGAAATCCCCTGGCATTTCTTCTGCCTGGCATGCATTCCCAGGGTGGGGGTTGCTCTTTTTAGGAGGGTTTGTCTGCTACTGTTCATTTCCTTTCAAAAGCACTGCAGGTTTCGTTTTATAAAATGGTCAAAAGATACCATCATCACTTGGAAACCGAGAGCAACATGGGGTGACGAGGAATATTCAGGCTTCATGTTCATTTGCACAAATGACTTCTATACAAAAGAAAGAAACAGAATACATTCCTATTGAAATACACTACTGCCCACCACTTGGCACATCAGACTGAAGCTGAGGTTAAACAAAGACAGAAAATGAAGSCTCACTTGCAGCGTTACCTACACTTGTACCAGTATTTATACACAACTAATGCATAAAAGGTAACAAGAACAAATCACAGAGGTTAGAGACAGACACTTCAAAATGTTTACCTCAATAAAAAGTAATTTTCGTTTTAAAAGCACTAAACTTTTTTTTTTTTTTTGAAGTTTTGTTTTAAGGCAGCAGCCAGCAGAGGGCAACATCTTACTTTGCAGTCTCAGTGGAAGGACCCGATACTTCGAGCCACTCCGAGTCTGCTGGAAACAAATGCTCATCATGACTAAGGCTGGGGCGGCGAGAAAGGAAACAGATTCTTGACTGTTTGGCTCCTGCAGTCTCCTTCAGTGGCTCCTGAAGGAGTGACTGCAAGAGCTACTGCCCATCTCCACCTCTGTTCCAGCTGGCTGTTAAAAATCACAGGTCTGGCTCCATTCTCAACACCCTGAGCCAGTTTCCATTTTCCCTTTCCTAGAAAATGTAATCCATTGCTCCTCATAAAATGTTTTGAGTTCATCTTGGAATSAGAACTGCATTTTTTTACAGTTTGTAAAAATGTACAGTAGTATAGTTACTACTATTTGGCCAATGTAGCAACTCTTAGTGCCATGAAGGCTACTGAGAAGAACCAACAGGASTACACTAGACCATAAGACAGAAACACAACTAATCGCACAACACGAAAGTCCTGCTACTGCTTTAGAGCTTTGCCACAGCCTGCAGGTGTATTATTTTACATATAATAAAGCACAGAACTTAAAGTTAGGCTGAACTGATACCACACTCACAGCTGCTGCCAAGAGGAGGAGGAATTTTCAAGGATTTACTGCTGTCAGCGTCATTCTCTCAGCTCTCACTCATCTACTCATTTGACAGCTGTCATTTAATTCGCAGTATCAAAATAACTTACAAGCAATATAATATCTGTTAAAAAACAGCCCGAGGAGCTCAGTCTGGAAAGAGAMTCTTGGTCCAAGCCCGCTCAAGAAACTAAATGAGCAAAGGTACYACCAGTTTCAGTTTTCTATTCTATTCTCAGGGTTGGCATAAGAAATAACATCCAGCTCCTCTCCTCCTGACCACAACATCCAGCTCCTCCCAGCCACAAGYAAACTCCTGCTCCAAGCAGCTCTCGGACAAGAGCAGTGCCTGCAGGAAGGAGCTGGTCTAGGGAGGGCTGAAGATTCCCATTTGCTACTGACCAAGTTGTGCCCAGAGAGGGTTGTACGGGTGGGATTTTGCCAGCATGTTCACAGACTGTGATGTGCGTTTCTCAGAGAAGGCCTTGATAGGAGGATGGTCAACTGGCATCACGGTTGGCACCCAAGCCAGATGATAGGTCAGCACCGCAGTTAACAAAGCAGCAAAGAACCTAGGGGAAAAAAATGACATTAACAACATATTAGCAAAAGAATATCCCATTAAATGCTCAAATGGATTGTGTGTACTAGGCAGCACACAAGCTTTTAGGAAATAAGGGAAAAAGCTTACTGGTTTTTGTTGATCTGTTCTATCAAAAATGTAAATTCTTTAAGAAAACGCTGGCATAGCTGGTTCTTTTCCAAGGTGTTGGACATCATATTAAGCCACACAGGCTCTGCAATCCTTGGAACAGAATACAGGTTCCAGATGGTGATTCTGCTCGGGAATAAGAGACCCCCAAACAAGTGTTAACATGTAGCATTGCAAAGTAGCACACACAAGCAGCCCATTTCCTCTTTTCCTTTTCTATCACCTACATTTTATTTATTTTTTTTTTTTTTTTTTAAGAGTGAGGAGACACTGAGCAAATTGGAAAAGTTTTCCACACACACCAGTTACTAGAATGCCAGAACACTAGTCTGGTTAATCATTGTAGTGATAACTTCTGAATCACTGATGTACAGTGATGCAGAGTGATGCTATGCAACATGAAATGCACATTCTTCTTCCCYTCCTTGCCTTCTCCTGAGCAGGGAAGCACACACAGGACACAGCTGCATGGGGTAAACAGAGAATTACAAATTGTTCTGAGGAGGAAAAAAGCAGCCATCCTATTCWTGTTCTGGTCACTACTGAACCTTGTCCCTCCTGAGCTGTCCCTCTTGGATTCTGGCCGTCTCCTCCTTTATTGGAGACCAAAACCCCGAACAGAAACTTTCCCGTCGGTTGCGCTGCTCAGCGCCTACAACTAAGAGTAGACAATTCAACTGCTTGAACAAAATAACTCAAGCAACTGCACAGATGTCAGCAAGAGCCAGCTTCTGATGAAACCTTCAAAGGTGCCAGGCAGGCAAGCAGAACAGAGTACTGTGCTCACTCTTGTGCTCAAAAGGGCCGAGACAGGCTGGAGGTTTCCAAAACSATTTACCCAGCACAGAAACCTCAGTCACGCTACCTCCAAGACTGGCTGAGTTACAAGAATTTGCATTCAGTTGCTTGYAATTGAAAGCGGGAGGTAACTTTAGAGGGGCCTGAGAACAGCTCTCATTCTAAACGAGAACTCCATCAACTCACCTAAATTCTCCCAGGGCATCCATGACACGGCTGATATAAACCTGCACTCTGTGGCTGGATTCCGCTATTTTTCTACAGCAGATCATGGCCTTGATTAAAAGTTAAACACACAAAACAGCTTCTTAAATGAAACTTAAAAAAGAAATATAAATCCTTAACTTGTCAAGMTAATTAATAATCCCAGTGCTAGACAACCACTCAGGACAGCAACAGCTGTTAGTCTCCCTCTATCCCACCATGTAGGGGGAAGGAGTAAACACTTCCCATCTCTTTTAATGACTGCATGAAAGGATAAAATACAATCTTATCCACTGCCTGTAGATGGTCAAGACAATCTCAGYGCAATATGAGGAAGAGAAAAGAGAGACCTGCAACATACAACTCTCCATTCTCATCAGCTAGAAGAGAAAACCACTCATTTTCATCACCTGCTGCTAGTTCAGGACAGACAAGTGCTAAATTTCTATGCTGGGCCCAGGGTCAAGGCTACACATGCAAGGAGCAGGTGAAACTTGGAACTGCACAACCTGCTCCCACTCCTCCCCAGACTTCACCTATCAGATTCTCAGACTGTCACCTATTTTTCCACATTTCCACTGTGCTGCTGTACCTTTTCTATTGCATACTTCAGTTTGTTCATGTGAGATTCAAAAAGAGGAAAGTGAGAGAAAAAGAAATCCTGGAAGTGTCTCTGTGCTTCTTCTTTTTCAGGCAGCGAGAAGATTATGCTGACTGCAATTTTTTTCCTCCGAACCATTGCAGGATTGGAGCTGCAGCTTTCATCAGCCATACTAAACATTTCTTCAGTGGACCTGCAAGAGATTTGTTAGGTGAGTTACCCACATATTAAACACAATTTGTCTTCTACCCACCCAATACTTCTAACATTTACCCATCTACTCTATAAAGAGTTGAAGTGAATTAATGCTTAAGCCTCCCTTGACTGTCTACACAACAATTTGCTGTCACCTCTCTCTGATCAGAGAAAACAGCCAGCATTTAGATGGACCAGACCTGTGTTTATTAAAACAGATTGGAGAAAAGCTACCCTGGAGGGATCAGTAGTTAAAAGCGCAGTGAAAGCCACTTTCTAGAAAAGAGCTACAAAATGCCTTCTCCTGGATTTATCTGCATTTTATAAAAATAAAATGGGGACACAATAGATAGTAATTTGCAAAGAAAAAGTTGAAGGGAATCTGACAGAGCTGGGGACTCAGTCTACTTGTCAAGCTCCTGCCCAGCTCCTCAGCAGTACACCCATGCTGCTCTTAATCTATCCTGCTGTTTATGACAGAAGCTGCAAAACGCACCACTTATCCAGCATCTTAATACGTCTGCTCTAAACTAACCATTACAAAAATGATAGTTCAGAATTCAGTAACAACTGTGAAAACACATTTTATTGCCTACAAATAGATGTATGCCTAGCTCAAAATATGCCATAATTTAAAAGTTTTGTTTTTTGGGGTGGGGGGGGGAATACAGTGGCCATTTACAGCCACTCTTGTTTCCCAAGCCGTTTTCTCACGTGGCAATCCTGTCACATTTCTCTCAACAGCAGTGCCAGTTTCCAGTACTACAGGAGGGGCCCAGCGCTGCTTAATGTCTTCAGCACCAGCCTGGCCTAGGGGTCAGAACCCACCCTAAGTGGCTTTGCAGTTGGGCCTGCTGTTCCCATGGGGGCTATGGGGACAGTGTGGGGCTGAGGGCGCAGGCAGCATCTCCAGGCAAGGCCCTGGGAACGCTCCAGGCACCCAAACAAACAGGAGGCACCCTGGAAGTGATGAGCACTAACTGTCAGGCTGCACAAGCAGAAGCCCAAGGCAACAGGTCAAGGCAAGTCAATCTTCCCCTCTGCTTGGGAGGCCACAACAGGAGAACTRTGGCCAGGCCAAAACTGGAACATGCCCAGTGAAGGAGCAAAGTGGAAGGSAGCCTGAAGCACGTGACGTACAAGGAAAGCCTGAAAGTGCTGGGCTTGTTCAGCAATCTTCCACTATCCGGGGAGTGGTTATACAGAAGATGAACACTTCTCAGAGATGAAGAGTGACTCTCATCCTTTAGCTGTAAATTAGATGCAGCACAGAAATTTCTGGTTGTATATTAAAAAAAAAAAGGAAAAAAAATCACAAAAGGATTAGATAATGGACCAGCTGTACAGAGAGGCCRTGGAATCTCCATTCTTTGAGATTTTTAAAATTCAACATGACAGGTTCCTGAGCAACCTGATCTAACTTCCAGGTTAGTCCAGCTTTGAGCAGGCAACTGGATGAGGTGACCTCTGCAGGACTCTGCCTGCCTAAAACTTTCTGTGATTAGACAAAAGGGTGGCAATTCCCCACCCATTCCTCTACAAATACATGCACTGTAGATTTAAGTTTTGATGATCCTGAACTTGCAGAGTTMTTATTTTCTCATATTTCATGTGTCTGAATCAATTTTGCCATGGAAAAATATAATAAATAAATATGATTAAAACAACATGGTCAGAATTTCTTTTGGAAGGAAAATTCGATAATGGTGCTTACTCCATATATTGGAAAACTGTAGGGGGAASAGGAAGAGAAAAAAACCACGAGAACACAAGTGAACATGTTCAGAGCAGCAGCTCATGGGGAAATAGTTCAGTTTTGCGGTTTCTTTGAGAGTTAACACTGCTGTAGGAGTTGTACAACTCCTGATTTTTAAGGCTTCCACATGAGAATTATTTTGTAATGGAGCCTGAGGCATTTACAGATCACTGTGAAGCAACTAACAAGAGGAAAGCCTGAATACTAAGCTTTCATTCTAGAGTTCCTTCTAAGAATAAATAGTTTACAGTGTAATTGGTTTGACAAAGTTATGATTAACTAGAATTTTCTCATCATAGAGATATGAGTGCAGGCATAGAGGGAAAAACAAACAACAAGAAAACCCAGAGGGGAAAAAAACAAAAGCTTGTGGAAAACAGCATTCAGGACAAAAACATAACCTCATTTGAACTTCAGGAACTTACATGCAGAGACAGAAATTCTCAAGGAAGCTGGAAAAAGATGGCCAGTCAGCATCTAAGAAACATCACAAACCAAGTTTTTGTACTGCTTCCCAGGAACAGAGATTAAACAACTAAGGTCTGTCTGTGAAAGAGACCCTTTCAACAAAGCTGCTATCTCGCTTGTCTGCCCATTGACTACCCGGAGTTCCRGCCAGTTGTCCCATTGCCTTGGCGCTCGGGGCCGAACTGGTCAGCTGGAGTCTGTGCCAGTTTGGTTGTACACACTGAAGAGCAAACCCTGCTGTCCCAGCAATGCTCAGCCAGGAGCCCACTGCTTCGCTAGCACACGGTCAGAAAACCAATACCTGAAGAGCCCTGGGCTTAGAAAGAGTCTCAGGTAAAAGCAGTTGCAGACAACAAATTTAGTTTGTCTGCTTTCCAAGATCTTTTCCAAGAACGGATTCTCCAACACGGAACAAAGACAAACTATTCTCTTCAGCGAATAAACAGCTTAATATTGCTAGTTTACTTTTTTTCCTATAACACTCGAGAAGTCTCACTGTGAAACTTTGGCTACTGCTTCTACTGTGCCGAAATTGTTTCATTTCCCTCTCAAAGTTTTAACTCATTTGCCATACACTGCTCTCTTATTTCCTTAGGAAACTAGGCTAAAAAGTACTATTGATTGAACGTAAAAAAATTGCTAGGTCGTTCCTGCCTGTGACTTGGAAAGCAACACTGCTCAGCTTGACTTGAACTCATGCATGATGCTTCATGTTAAAAATGAATCTGTGGGAATATTCTAGAAAGAGATCCAAGTGATGTTCCTAGGAAAAGTAAATTGCGACGTAATTATAACATATTTGCAATTGGCCTCTTCCAAAAAGAGTATATTTTTTAGAATGACCAGTTTTAATTAACAGTTTTTTAAAGCTTGTTTGAAGATAGCACAGAATGAGAAAGCATGYGCAGCAGGAGGTTCCTGCAGCCCCTCACTAATTCGATGTTCTTTCTGGGTGCAGGTGGATGAGTACATGTGAGCCAATACTCAAGATTTATTTGCTATTTCGCCACTGATAAGGGAGGAATTTGCTTATTAGCTACAAAAGGTCTGTTGCATTCCCTGCTTTGTTATTCCACTGAGCTACAAAAGCTAATAAAATTCCAAAACAGAAGCCAAGCTTTTTGATCACAGCTCTTTTTCTTCCTGTTTTGGCAGAAGTCACATTAGGAACATCCTGTACCAGCCAAGAGTCGTCATGGGCTATTACTCCAAATTTTCAATAACTGCTCACTAGTCAGACTTCATCACAGTATAATGGAATTACAGCAGCAGTGCTCTTACAATCTCTTTCATCTCAACAGGCTACCCTGCTTTTTCAGAAGTGGTTTAAGTTCCTTTTCAAAATGGGGTCTTTTGATACCTAGCCTATACACCTTCACTGTATTTCAAATTCAGCCTTGTAGCTCGTAGTCAGTCAAAACTTGATCTTTCCTCACACTGGCAGCCTGGCACAACGTAAACACAAGTCAGTCTGAAGTAAGAGTTCCTTTCAATAACASGATTTGCCCTTTTAGAGTAAAGAAGCTTAAGCTCTGTTTTGCTACTGCTGCCAAACAGCTGCTGYAAATGGAAAGCTGCTGCACTCACCACCTTGGGATAATCCCGTTCTCTAAACTGGTTGTCTGACTTCGAAGCCAGCGGCGCTGATAGCTGCTAGAAGATGATGATGAAGAGCTTGGAGATGGAAAAGGAGTGACCAGAAGACTGCTCAGAGATGCTATCAAGAAAGCAAAAAAATGCAACATACACTGAATTATACTGAATGCTCGTTAAACATTTTCTTTTATACTCTAACTTGAGACAATTTTCCCCAYGAATATTGGTCTTGCTTGCTGACTTTTCTAAGTTAGTAAAGGAATTTTTCATATAACTAACTCTCAAAAGGAGAGATGATAATCATTTTAAACAATCCCTGCTGCCCTAAAGCTTTTTCTTCTCATAAAGCCATAGGTCTTCTCTACTAGAGCACAGCGAGTCATCTCACCCCCATGAAAAGCATTCTGTCCTGAGAGGTGTTAAGCTCATATTATGACACACAGGTGGCTGGCTCCTATTCTGTGCAAAAAACTCTGCTCTTCCCWTGTTTTAATGAAGGCTTCTGCCAATTTTTCCTCTAGCTTATAAATTATTGAAGTTCCATGGAACTATGTGTGTAAACAAAGAGTACCATTAAAAGTATTCCTACATATAGACTTGCAGGAAGAAAAAAAAGGCAGAAGGAAAATTAGCAAATTCAGAAAAGTTCAGACTGAGGGGCCTTGAGATACCTAAAGTTTCAGGTGACCTAGCTAAAGGTGGTTCAGGTGAGCCTAGCTAAAGAAGTGTAGCAGTTACATAAGTAGGCAAATAAGCGAGCAGATACCTGACCGAGCAATGCCGCTGTCTCTGTCCTCATTTTGTCCTCTGCTTGGCATATCAACAGGTGTGCTGTGTGCTAAAACAAACAGGTCAGATCAACAGAAAATATTACATAACTCAGACTATTTGACATTTTTAAAAAAAGAGATGTTTAAGCTTAAAGGTCATACAGCAGCAAAGTTGCATCCTATACTGCTACTCCGAATAAGTAGAGTATGGTGCCCGCAAGAGTAAACAGCGTTTCCACATTGAGATCCACATCACTAACTCGAGTTAGTTACTCGCCCCAGACTACAAACATCCAAGCACCCTGTGAATGTGCCCGCAGCCTATGTTAGGGGGAGTCAGATGGGCTCCGAAGCAAGGACTGCTGCCACCCCACCTGTCACTCTGGATTACTTTTTTAGAGGGGWGAGGGGAAGGAGGAGAGGGCAAGATTGCCATTTTGAACATGGTAACACAATAACAGTCAAGTACCACTTCCATTAAGCTTCAGATCTGCTCCCCAGGTCATTCTTTTACTATTTACAAAGCTTCACAGTAAGAAACACTCGGCCTATGCTGTGCTATATTGAAGTGTTAGTAGTTCAGAGTGCAAGATTTGCACAGGCTGAAACTGCACTGGTGTTCTAGTTTACATTTCTGCAATTAACAGAACTAATTAAACCTACGATCTACCCACCTGCATGGGTCATCAATATGCCTGCAAAAGGAGACTTTACATAAAGCAGCAGTAAGTTTTGAAAATTCAAGAAATTTACACTGTTAAAAAGAAAAAGCCTTAAAGGATCCCAAGGCAGCTCAAGAGCTGGAAGAAGAAAAAGCTGCACACCAGCAAGACAGCTGCACACAGCAAGAAACCAGATACGGGTAAGCCAGGAAACATAAGTTCTCTAAGAAATGTAAGGGCTCATTTATTTTCAAACAGCTGTTACAAAAATATCCTTAAAATTGAACTCAGAAGTTAAAAGGCTGAGCTAATTATTAGTGGGGTTTTTTTTTTGTTTTGTTTTGTTTTTTTTTAAGGACAGAATTAAGTATAAAGCCAGTTTTGTCTCTTTTCAGTCTTAGCCCTTTCTATTTCTAAGGAGTATTTATGTTTCTCCTGTGAGGCTTGAGGAGGAGCTGGGTTTGTGTGCGCATGTGGATGGGTCACACTGTGGCTGGCATTCCACACAAACCTGCAAAGAAAGAAGCACTGCGGATGAGCCGGAGGGGGCCTCCTTCAGACACACCCTGCAGCAGCTTGCTGCTGCACAGCTGTAACACACCTAGGAAACAAGAGCAATGGAGAGAAAATGCAATGCAAAATAAAAATAATAAAAAAATAAAAAGCCAAACTAAGTGAACAGATGGCCTCATGTTGTGAAAAGGACATAGAACCTGAAAATATTTACCTAAATTACTTCCACTGCGACAGGTTCCCAAACCATTCTGATTAGAGCTCAGCTTTCCCAGGCTGGGATCTTGGTTGATGTATTCAAAGCTATCTTGTAAGCTAAAAAAAAAGGGAAAAAGCCAGTGTTTCTAAAGAAGCTGGTTAACAGTCAATATCAACTTGAAGCTCGTTTTAATGAGCTCAAGGACCAAGAAGTTTTCTGAGACATTAAAGCAGCAGGCGTTTATATTCTGCAGTAAACTCCCTCTTTGAATTACTGTAARCTTCTCTACATCTTATTTAGAATTCAGTGTATTCATATTTCCTCATCTGAGGGACAAGTAAAATGGGAACAGATGAGAAACACTACATCCCCTGTCGCTGCTGAAGGAAACAGAGGTGAGCACAAAGATAGCTTAACATAAATCCATGCTTTACCCTTCTGACAGTCCAAAGGGGCAGTCTCAAAGGCTTTGAGTGTTTAAGGCATCCAACCTCTCAAGTTTGCTGCACATTCTGAACAAATTATGCAGCAGAAAGTGGGTGAGCTTTCCCTTTATTTTTAATTCGGGTGGGCTGGCTAACATCTATCATTTGCACACTTCTCCCCTTCTTGCATCCTCCATTTCTCTTTTTTATTTTTTCCTCCTGTTTGCTAGATCTTTCCACTTTACCTAAGGTAGGTTTAGAGGCAGTGGCAGAAGGCCAACAAAAGAAAAGGCAGCAAGAAAGAAAAGACGACAGTATGGGCAGGAGGAGGGGAGAATAAAACAGAACGAAGATGCTTACTTATTGTTGCTTCCACTGAAGCTTCCTACCCTGGCTGAGAAGACTTTACTTATCATCAGTTGTGGGGGAGAGCTGCAAGGATAAACAGTCATCTGAGTCATCAGCTCCAAGCGCCTGACATGAGCATCACCACAGAGAAGGGCGCTCCGCTCACCGTATGTAGTGAATTTTCAAGGTGGAGCCTTTGTAGCTCATTGCCACCGAGCCAAACATCATTTCTCCCAGCATGTTGACATCAGAGGCCGGTCTGGTATACTAGGCAGACAAGAGCAGAGTCAGCAGTAGCCAGCGTACAACTTTAATTTAACAGTGCTATAGTACTATATATTGCAAAGGCCCATCATAATAGCAGATGTGAAGAAAAGTCTGTTGTTCTGAAGGAAATTCCTTGCTTTATAATTTAAGTCCCACCCTCCATCCCCCCATGTTAACCTATACATGCTTCAAATTATGTTATTCTGGATGGAGTAATTGCACTTTTCCTTGGGGACAGCCAAAATACCTAAAAAAAATCCTGTTCATAAAGAACAAACTAAAGGGACTCTAACATACCATTTTCTACATCTTTTTTTCAGAACATACATGTAGCATAGACAGATTTCTTTTAAAGGGAAAAAAAGAGACTGTGAAGTATCACTTTGACTTAAATAATGCTGTTTTTTTACTAAAATTTTCATTATAAGGTCAAGACAGACTAAGCGCTGAAGATGTACCCACACGTCCTTATTCTATCATACTTCAAAGATTGGATAGAAATTTCACATTTCAAAATTTTTAAGATTACCTGATACTTGGGTATTTGCTCTTTGATATTTTGCATACAACCTATTGAGGGACTACGTGAAGAAGCATTATTGTTCCCATTGCTTGCTTGGCAGTTCTTGGCAGAAGCCTTTGCAGAGGCATCCTCTGTCATTTTCTGAGTCAAAACAGAGCAATATGATGAAAACAATTAAAACAAACATGGAAATTTCCATTATAAATATACTATGGTAAGATTTTTGTTAAAAAATTGCTCAGCAACAAAAATAAAATGATAATATTTAGATAAAATGTTAAGCTTTTTAAAAGAAAAAAGAAATTACACAGAAAGAGCAGAATTCTTCTGCTATTAAAATGCTTTCTAGAGAAATAAGCATAATATCAGGCTCAAGCTCAAAATAATTACTGAAATAAAGCTCGAGTGGAAGATCACTCCCACATGTTATGAATGAACACTCTGTGCAACATTGTCAAAGTTTATATAAACCAATCTAAGCTTACGGGTTGTTTGCAAATTACTTTCTGTAATCATTTGCAAACTTAGTTGCCCAAGTTGTGCATTATTTTTGTTCCTCAACTGATAATCAATTCCTAGAACAGAAGAACAGACAGCAAAAACAAATGGTGAGTAATACCATTCATTTGGTAAAATTATCAGGTTAAAAAGTCCTTTTTTAAAGCCTGCATGGAAGTTGCAACAAATAAGCAAATGATTGTTTAAATCTGGCTGTTTAATTCAAAGTTTCCCCTCAAGCCACTCTGGTGTAACAACCTCCCAGAACAGCACAAAAGGAAGGAAGCTTTGCAGAGATATTGATTACATTAGTACTATTTGTATAGGTTTCATGAGAAAAGCAGTATTAAGTTTTTGGAGGTTTCCTTCAATAAACAAAGTTATCTTGAATAAAATGCATCCTGGTTCCTGTTTTCCTTAACAGTTTTTTAAACTCAAGTCCATTAGATATTAATTGAAAAGTCCATTTACAACATGTTTTACAACRGCATGTTTATTTACAGCATACTTGTCAGGTGCGTTTGAAATCATTTATTAAAAGGGAACAAAACTGCAAGCCTGCAACAATGTAAACTTCTTAGAGAATCTTAGAAAGCTCACCTCACATGAATAAACTTTATATACACACCTCAGAAAGCCAGAACAACTTAATGAATATATACTGAATGGAAATCCATATACACACACGTTCCTTTGGTGTAGAGTAGAGCAAACAGCAACTCTCTAAGTCTCATCTCGGGCCAGTCTGCTTTACCTCACTGGAAATGTGCACTGGCAGAGTTTGACTGAAATAGGAATAACCGAGGTGCTACTACAAAAAGAAGCTGCAGCCCGGTTTAGGTCACGCATTTTGGGTTCAGTAAGATGTGACAGGCACGTAATAGCAAATAATATGTAATTTGCTGTAACAGCAAATGAAATGGAAATGGAACCCAAAYACCACACTAGAAAGAGCCCCATTTTCAAATGAACACTTTTGAACACTACAACTCAGTAGGTGTGGTAAGTTTTAGAATATTCAAGATGACCAAGAAACTGGAAACTTCTTGGTGAAAACTTCCCTTCGTGAAAGGGAAGATACAGAGGAAAAAGTGAGCCAAAAAAAAGTGGGCTAAATACACTTACTATTTTTGTAAAAAGTTAAGCTACAGTGACTGTTCAGGCTCCTCTATTAATTTAAGAATAGACTTAGCATGTTACCAAAAAAAAAAAAAAAAAAAAAAAAGCAAAATCTTTCATGCACATTTGGACTGAATTGTCTCATTTACTTCAGGCCACATTTGCACTCCTTCAGTGCAGTTTTTCTTGGCGTGGCCAGTGTTAACTGCTAATTATCTAATCCCAGTGTGACCATCATTAGGTGGTTACAATTGCACAAGTGTTAGTCATCACATGCTTGACAAGTTATTGGCTAAGAGTGCCCTAATACAAGGTCTGGTTTATGGCATCTGCAGCAAAAGCAGGAGATTTGATTAAGAACACTGAAAAGAAACRGAATATACTAAATAAATATATGATTAAACAGAATATGGACCTGTAAGTTCTCCTAAGTAAGTCTATTGCTTGAAGGTAAAAATAGCATATTTGAATAGCTGATGTAGAGAAGCTCTACTGTGTTTTGGAAGATGGAAGATGTTCTGGAAGATGGATAAGGGCACAGTACACATCAATTCTTGATTTCACTTTAAACAGGACTGAGCTTAACAGTAACTTTGCCTTAAGTTTAAATGAATTCAGTCCTAGGCTCATTGTAACATTGTAATGTAACATATCAACAAATAGGGTTAAAGATATTAGAAGCAATTTAAATGTATGTGCCTACTTGCCATTCAAAAGCATTCAGTTTATTTAAAAGATACAGAGATTACTGTCTGACCAGGAAACAGATTATATCCTGTATCAGTGTTATAAGGCCAGGTATAACCTGTTTTATGCCGGTGTTCCATATTATTTTTAATGAGATTTTGGAGTTCAYCTTTGAAAAGTATTACCATGAGCAGAATGACCTCAGCATTTCTCCTTTGCATGCTGGAAGTTTTACACTAACTTTAAGACACAAAGTAATAACTGAGGCCTGTAACTCAATGGGGGCAGGGTGGAAATTAACAGTCCCATCTGACCTATTTATCCTGATAAGCAGATGATCAGTCAGCAGATGCTGCTCAGCCTTACCAAGGCCGCTTAAACCCAAAAGGGCATCTTTGCAGTGTGATTGAGATACTTAGAAGTCAGTGCTACTTAAACTAGAAATTAAGAAATTAATGCTTGCTGTTACTTAGGCATCTTCCTAAGAATCATTTCTACAAGTTCTACAAGKCACTGCTATTTCTCAGCTTTACAGCTAGTGACCAGTGAGCACTGGTCTCCAATAAGCACAGAGCTAGTAGAAAAAAAAAAAAAAAAAAGCTATCATTTTACTTGACTTATAGTCACCTTAGTTTGCCAAAACTTTACTCCAGAATTGTGTGCCTGGAGAGTGGCACAAAGATTTTGCACCTTGGCAGCATCTATTCTTGCTTCTGTTTGTGTCATCAGAAGTTTGCTGTGTGATCATACGTTATCAAGCATCAGTCTTGCACATTAAGTGGTTACCCTAAGTAGAGTAGCTTTAAATTCATACAAAGCCAACAACTTTACTGATCCAAACACTAAAGGAAGACAAGCGCTGTTAGAGGCATATGAGGTATCACCGGAATAATCGGGCTGTGCAACCAAGGCTAAGAACAAAAGAATCCTACGCAACATGACAGGAAACACTCAAAGGAATATAGATTGCTTTGCTCAAAATAGACACAAGGACTAAATTGTTCAGTACTGGTACCATATTTATATCCAAAGATGCTAAATACCAGATATTTTCACTTACTTTTTGGAATCTAAAACACTCTTCTTGAAGTTATCACAGAATTCAGATCAAGTGAAATGCCACAAGCACGATTAAAAGTTTCACATTATCATTTTAAAATTCTTACTTCTGGGGAAGGAAGCAAGAGATTGACAGAATGGGAGCAAAATTAGCATTTCATACCTGAATCACAGCTTCATCAATTTTACGGACTGCTTTGGAATCAAACAAGACCTGTCTGCCTCTTCTCTCACAGTCTTGGTAAACTATCAGGCGGATTTCATTCAAATCAAACTCTGAGCAGGACCAGCTGTAGATTATATAAAAAAAAAAGTGGTTTAAGGGTTAAAGATACTTGCAAGCGTATTTAAGAGAAGAAACAGGTACCCAGCACCTTTTATTCAGTATTCCCAAGATTCAGGCTATAATCACAGCACTTTAACTGAAAAGGAACTCCAAGTGCTCTCCAAACCAAATGTCACTGATACACAGGCAGGTACAGCCAGACCAAGCTTACATCCATCCTTTACGCAAACTCCTCCATAGAGGGAAGACCAAACTTTGTCTCAGCAATCTGTTCCAGCACTTAACACTCATTAAGTGTGCTCCCTCCCCCCCAGCCAGGCAGAGTCTGGATCATATTTATTTCAAAGCAGGTGTACTATTTCTTGCAGTTCTCTTGGTAACAACAAAGAACAAGTGATTACCATCCTATAGCCTTTTGTATGCCAGAACACTATGAACTCCTTCATTCTTCTCTTTCTTAAGCAACACAACCCCGTTTCCCTTCAACCTCTTTTCTGTCAATGAGCATTATCTCAAAAATACTTCACGTGACACTGAAGGCTGAACACAGTGCTCACCCAGGGCCCTGCCAGCAAAAGAATATTGCTGCAACTGTGTTAGGTATGACAACTTCCACGAAGTGAACTTCAATTGACAGTTCCTTCTATTGCACTGGCACCCCAGTTTCAAGCTAATCAATTTGTGGTAACTGTAGCACTTAGCGCTACTCCTCAAGCATCCCTGCAGATCAAGCCTGTCTGCCAGGTCTCATAGGYAAAGTTATTTCCAAATTAACAACCTAAGCCAATTTTGTCCTTACAGTTCCTCAAATACTTCGGATGTTTACTGAAGGACAATAGTGAAGTTGTTATGATTCTTCCAYTATTTAATTCTTTTAAGAAAATTGC
The DNA here is from genome assembly GCF_003342845.1 of Nothoprocta perdicaria. Taxonomy (NCBI): domain Eukaryota; kingdom Metazoa; phylum Chordata; class Aves; order Tinamiformes; family Tinamidae; genus Nothoprocta; species Nothoprocta perdicaria. The sequence goes on from NW_020455521.1 coordinate 2,420,335, forward strand.
AGGGTTTATGCTGCTTCCATATTTTACCTGAACCTTCTCAGAAGTGGGTATTAAGAGCAATCAGATTAGTGAGGCCTGATCTCCAGCTACAATGAAACAAATAAAATGAATGATACCAAGATGCTGCTGCCATTGCAACCCTCCTAACCCAGAGTTTGCCCTCTTTTCCAAGATACTCTGTAGCACATGACTCTGTCTCCTCGAACTGCTATGCAGAGGTGAGGCACATGACTGATGACGGCTGCAGGAGCGAGGGACATTCTTTCCTAATTCCAAAGGGAGTCGGCCTGCACGCCAGGGCATGGGGTTCAGTTGGCGCTGCTTTCTGCCACACAGACCACTTTGCATGTGATGGGGCTGACAAATGGAAAAATACCGGCACAAGGGAGAGCAGGGCAATGTCGCACGGGTGGCTGTCAGGGGCTCTGGCATCTGCCTCAGCCCTGACCAGCGGAGACCTYCTTGTGGGGCTGAGAGGACAGCTGGTATTAAGAGTTGTTGGTTTAACACATTGCATAATAGACTCAGTCAAGGCCACACTGATTTTCCATCAAAAAAGAGGTTTTGTTTTGTTTGGAGGTTTTCCCATCAAAATGAGGTTTTGAATTTTCCCAAACTGCACCTTACAGAGGGTGAATGTGGGGAATGGTTGGAAGGCCACAAAATCCCTATGCAGTTGGAAGACAAGAATGTTCGAAGCTCTTGTGTTCCAGATGCTGTTAAAAGCCATAGCACTGCCAGCCCCTGCTAAAGCCACAGTGAGCTGCCACGGGCACCTGCGTTACAAATACACTCAGACTTGCACGTGGAAACCAACACAACAAAAGCCAGGGTAATTTCTTTGTGCTTTATCTTGAGTTTCAGAGATCAGCCCCCCTTTCAAAACAGTAAAAGACTGATTAGGCTTTTTTCCCAAAGCCGAAAGACTTTTTTCCAAAGCTGAAAGACAACTTGGAAGATTTTCATTTTTAACTACCTCTTGTCAGAAATAGAAGTCAGCTTCCTATCTAAACTGCAAGATAGGCAGATGCAAGTAGACTTCATGTACCGGTAATATGTGAGGGTCCAGTACACATCAAAGCTGGCCCATGGAATAGACTAAGGGCTATTTCACCACGAACAGTGAGGAAACAGCTGATAGCTTTGCAATACGCTGCCCTCGGCACACAGGGAGAGCMAGGCACTGCCTGTCAAAGCGGGCAGAGCATTAACTTAACCTGCAGGAGATCAGACCTGGCATCATTGCTCATAGTTGCCCAGGGATCCTACAGACTCACATGTGCAGAGTGCTGCAACTATACTATGGACTTGAAGTTTGTTACTGGTTTTTAAACCCTCTGCCAATGCAAATTTCTTTTTTCTTTYTTTTTAATAAAGAGCCATAAAGTCAGAGCCATTAACAGATTTCCCCCTCCCCCTCTAGTTTGCCTCATGAATCCAGTATCCTTTTCTAAGAGCATTCCTGGTCGGTTATACAGCTGGCCGTTTACACACTCCACAACACGCAATAGCGGAACCATTTCTAGAGTAACTATGTTTGCTTATTGAAAAGGCAATGGGTCATCCTTCCTTTCAACAAAGTAAAGGAATATTTCTACTATACCCTTAATTTAAAACATACATAAGAGTTTCAAGCACAGACTGAGATCATCCAGCCCTGTACCCAGCCACCAAAGACTACCAGCAACTTGATACTCGTGTTGCAGGAATTCAAGTTTCCCGGCGAGCAGCTAACTCCCACGTTCAGCACTGAAGGCAGTGTGATTAGGTGCTGTTGGTGCCAACTGCCCTACAAGGAGCGAACAGAGTTTTACAGACCGAGACTGCCTTGTGCTGTGGCACGTGCTGTGGCTGCGGTGCCTTCGCTCAGCACTGGCCCGGGCTGCTGCAGTCTTCACTGCCGCGGGGGTCTGAACGACACGGACAGTGCTCCGCGTTGCTCAAGTGATCCATCCTAGGAAAGCCTCATCTGGTGAGATCAAGCCTATTTACAGGCAAGTTAGAGGCATAGATAGACCACGGCGTCACTACCCCATGAGGGAGCTAGCACCAGGCACAAGACTAATCAGATGACCAGGATTTTTCACAGAAGCTGATGAGCAGAGCCATGACGGGACTTCCAGCCTTCACTGTTTAAGCCACATTACATAACATACAGCCCCAACAGGGGCCACGGCASTATTCAACTATTCCCCACAAACAGAGTGTTAGGGAAAAGTACAGACAGGACAGGTGCCTTCTGGCAGGTCCACTGCAGGTATTTAGAAATCAAAACCCCAATGCTACTTGCTCATCTTTAGCAACACTGAAGATAATTCTTTTTGGTTGTTTTTCATGTACGATATTTTAGAAAAGTAGTAGGATTCCTTTAATTATTTATTCATATATTAAAAACACAAGCACACTTCTAAAGGTGTATTAAGCCTACACAGTGCAGATGTTCAAAAGTAATAGCTTAAGGGTTTGACTAAGAAAAAAAAATCCCCTTCATCCATTTATATGATTTTTTTCTAAAAAAAGCAAAACCAAAACATCAGATATAGGCAACAGATATTTTAGCCCAACTCCAAAAAAGGCTTAGATGAGCTCTGGTCACCTTCATGCATAAGCATTCACCTCACTCAGTTAAGGCACTAATCAACTTCAACCACCGGATCTGACCAAGGGAGATGCAGTTCTAAGCCCTTCCCAAGAACATCCTGCTGAGAAGACGCACTCTGAACCTGTTCCCATCCACAGCCACATTAAATATTCACACTAGCTTTAGTGAAACACAAATCAACATGATGTATTTGCAAGGAAGAAGTAGAARATAAGAAAGATTCTATAAATGCTGTACAAAAAGCTTCTATCAGAACCTGCATACTATAAAATTGGATTTTCTACGATCAAAACATATCTGTCACAAAAAGCAAGCTTCAATTCTTCTACTTCTGAAACTGAAAGCAGCCCCTCAACACATGCTGCAGAATAAGCCCTTATTTCCTGCCCACAGTACTTGGCAAGTTTTCCATGGTCCACTTCATGATGAATTACTTCGATATTGATGTTTAATGAACTCCAAAAGCATGCTCTTAACTCTTCACCCCCCACTTTGACTCTCTCCTACCACATGCCTCAAGGCTCAGTTGCTTTCCTTATGCTCAATTGCTAAATCTCTATTCAGCCACCTTTTTGCTCATTCACTTTCTGTTCAAAGCTGCTTTCTTAACTGTAYGTAGCTGCTGGGGGAGCCATGCGATGGCAATATGGGTGGTTTTGCCATATACACCTACTAYACATCTACTACTGACAACATTACCTCTGAACATGGAGATATAATTCCCAGCTTAAGCTTCACATTTAGTATGAATGTTTGATGAGAACAAAAGACAATAACTRCCCTTGCAGAGCAAAACAACTGTTGCTTCTTTCAATCAGCTTAGACGCCTCTTCCAAAAATAAGAATTTCACAAYACAGTAACTGAAATATCATCTGCCTTGGCYCTGTTTATGCAAAACTTGTTCTCTTTTGCTTATATAAAAACATTYAAGCAAAACCAAAATATTAAAGTGTCTCTTGTATTCTGTGCTAAAGGCACCTGTATTCCTAAGTAAATTTGATAACGAAAGTTAAAAATACAATGAACAAAAGGAAAGTTTTTGAAGCTACCTAGGTCTGAATTTTTTGCAAAATGGTTTTAACATGAGAACACACTAGAAAGATATGAAGGYGATGAGACTGAAGTTCTAGAAACATTGCCAGCTAACAAATGCTTCAATTTGGCTAAAAGYTAATACATTAGACTAGCTTCTCCACATTTTAAAAAATAGCTGAATCCATTAAATGAATGCGGGTCTATGTGGATATTCATATTTCAGATTAGACATGGCCGTTCTGACTGAATAAAACACCTTATTTGATAACAAAACCAAGCAATCCCACATACCATTTCTCCCCTCTTTGYACAACCTGTGCTCTTGCTCGTGTCAGTCCCGATAACTGCTGGGCCCTTCAGAAGGCCACCCGAGTTGTCCGGAGCAGCAGACGGCTGCCCAGCGCAAGCAGGCCGACCAGAAGGCAAGCAGGAAAAGAGGAGATGTCCACACAACCTCCTCCTCTTAGCAGCGGCAGCAACAGTTACAGTAATTCACTTTCCCCAGAGCTGCACCTTTGGGAAAGGGCACCAAGAAAAYGTTTCCCACACATGACACCTTGGTACAGAGGCCAGTCAGGATGAGCACTGCAGGTTTGTGTTTGCTTCTTTTCCTGCTGTGGCTTCCTGCTGGCTTAGCGAGCTGCCTCCCTATCCAGGGGCAGGTAAAGGTACCAGGAAGAGCAGAGCCAGCACTAGGGGTGCAGGACAGGCCATGCTGGCAGAAAGCTGAGGAAGAAGGGAACGCATCAYGGATCCTTTCAACATTAGCCACGTTTTTGAACCGTTAAGCCTACTGAAGCTCACCTTCAAACAGATCTTTCCAATGCCTGCAAGATGCTAGAAGTAAACGTGAGATCTTCAAGACAAAAACAAGCTTTCTAATTCTATGCAGCAGGAATATCTGCTTTTCTACTCAGAAAATGTCCACTAATTAATAATAAAATAATCATAATAAAACACTATGRATAATATATTTCTGAAAGCAAGATGCAAGTTTGAAAGAGCTTACAGATACCTGACAAATTTTCTCCCCAGATTCCGTAACAGAATTATGTTTAAGATTTGCTTAGTTTTCTCCTAAGGTAGCAAATAAATCACTTTGCTTTGACTTACCTGTTATGAAAGAAATTATCAGTATGAGGCTTGAAGGCAAGGAGATCTTTARCTAGAGAAAAGCAGCTGGCTTCTGAAAAAGCTATGCAAGCTTGCCCCATATTGAATCAATATTTTCAGTTAACACAGATCATGTRTACAAAGAAAGCTTTCGGCTCATTTTTAGCTATCGGCATGTATGCAATAACTAGTCACCTATTTGCTTATATCTGAAAGCTACTTCAGTTGGCCTTAGAAGAACTTTAGAAAGATACTAGCTCATATTTCAGTACAACACCACAGACTAAATAAGGACCTTAAACACCTATTTATATACACAAATATGCATTTTACTGTTTTTCAGGTCACCAGCCCTGAAAGCACATTTTCTACTGGAACACCCTTGATGAGAATTTAAGAGCTGCCCTGAACTGTTTTTTTCATATTACAGCAGTGCARCAATAGAGACTCAGACATGAGGACATTAGAGATATGCCGGCACACGCCTGGCAAAGGTATTACCAAAAAGTTAAATCAATCCACATCCACATCGCTGACAGGATGCTCTAGAGATCACTTTCAAGTACTGCAGGTGGTGGCCCCTTTCCACTCTTCCCCCTCTTTCACTGCAGACTATTACTACTTGACCCATTAACACAGGACATTAAAAAAAAAAAAAGAACTAATTAGAAAATTAGAAAGGAAAGGTAAGGTTATCTCATCTTTATTTCACCTTAACCAAAAAGGAAGCCAATTACCCTTCAGACCTCAGTTAACAGGCACACAGAAAGAGTCAAGAATGTAGATTCAGTTCCAAAAGGCAAGAAAGAAATATTTCTGGAATATCAGTCACCACCAGCAACAAGACTATGGTGCTAAGAAAGTTTTCTAAATTATTCACAGTCTAACTTGTTAAGCACATCATTATAAACTCAGCATCAGCTTAGAATATCCACTGTCTGTCAAAAGTCATGTATACAAAAAAAAAAAAGTTACATGCATACCTGTCTTGCAGCAGTTTAGTGTCTCTGCTCACACGGCTGACATTTTGGTCTCCCAAAGGTTTTCTAATCCTTTTATCCAGTTTGGTATGAGAGAGAGTATTTCCGAGTAGTACATCGCTGTTATTTCTTGCTCTTTCTACTCGTCCCTCCCTGCCATTCGTAGCTTTTGGTGCACCACCACACATTTTCTTATTCTAAAGATGCTCTTGTAAAGTTCCTTCAAAAACACAAACTGGAGAGATACAGCCTCAAGCGGGTTTCTTTACTATAGATCAACCATTAACAGCAGTAATTAACTAGCAGCTTTCTTCTTCAAATAGGAACTCAAGTCTCCCAAATTTCTTGTTAGCAAGGAGAGAGGAAAAAAAAAAAAAAAAAAAAAAAAAAA
>NW_020455521.1:2427525-2430792 GCF_003342845.1 Nothoprocta perdicaria
CCTAAGAGCTCTTTTCCACCTGCAGAGCTTTAGACACTTTGCAAGATGGTAACAATAGCTGGGCTGTTCCCCTTCCAGATTTTAAAGGGGGTGACTTGGCTAATGGCTTTCCAGAACCCCAGGAACAGAGTTTGAAAGAGGAACAAGTTTCCTGGCCCAGTTCCCACACGGACCTGCGGTGCCTCCTGACTCGGAGGATTCTGCAACACCTCTGCACCCCAATCTCTGCCCTCCTAGCCAAGAGGGTAACTACAGCCCAGCTAAGTCACACACCTTGCTCTCTTGCACAAGAGGCCCATAACAGCCAAAAACAAAGCTTGGTTGTAATTCCCAGACTAGTGCCATATTCTAGATCACAATYACTCCTCTCCCCAACTGTCTGAAAGAAGGGAAAAAGCTTTGGCTGACTCGCAAGACATTCAAATGATTTAGCAGGGGGAGAGTGCTGGCCTTTTCCTCACGGACAAGCACTGCTTCCATCAGGAGCATTCCCATTTATCTTGGCAGCCTGAATGAAAAGCAGCTGACGGCAGGTCCCACTATTACAGTATTCAGTTCTGTTCTATCTTTCCYCCAAGCAAAACAAAACACAGTTCAGAAACATTTAGCTGAATTACTGCATTACCAAACTTGCAATGCTAGAACTGGGAATACTCATAAGCCAACTAAGTAGCTGCACTTTGTGACAGTAGTGTAGCATTCAGCTGCAGAACACTAGATATTTCAAAATAGTTTGCAGATTACCACTAGGAGGGAGAGAAAAGAGAGAAAAAAAAAAAAAAAAAAAAAAAAAGAAAGAAAGAGTAAATCCACAGAGGGAAACACCCTCTGTGAATGAGGGTGATGAATAAGATAATACATGGAATGGAAGAAAGTGTTCTGCCCTCCAGATATAGCCCTCTGGGAAGCAGGGTTTAATCATTCTTTTTCTAGGCTGTGTGACAGCRTGTCACCTGCTCTCTTTGTAGGTCATTTCCTGCCCTTCATCTTGACTCTTAGACAACTGCCTAAATGTTTTCAATTTAAAGTTTGAAACAGCAAGGAAATTTGGGATAGAGGGGAGAGAAATATATATGATGGAGTTGTCTAGTTAAGAATAATTTTCTGTATGAATTACAGCTTATCTGTTAAAACCTAAAAATGTTTTCAAATTTAATGCAATCTTTTCAAAGTCTCCAGTAATATTTTATTTTCCACARTATAATTTAGAAGACAACTAGAGAAACAGAAAAACACCTGAAAGACATAATTTATTAAAACCAATATACATACAAACAATCCCAATCCCAGACACTTGGGATGAGTGCCAGAAAASCTTATGTTTATAGGTGAAGTGGAATATATTTTGCAATGCATAAGGATGAATTTCCTTTCTTCAGTCCGTTGAACAGTTCATGTAGATATGGATTTCCCCGCCCTGCCATCCATCCCCATTTTAAGTATTTACCTAAAGTTACTGCTCCTCTTTTAAAAGCCTTGAATACGGAAGAGGTGCTGATGCCACACAGCATTCTTTTTCCATAATCATTTAAAGCAGTCCTAATATGGTAACGCATTATTTAACCTCAGGTGAACCACCTTGTTTACGTATGATACATAGTTACTAGTTGCACACTAGTTAAGCAGGATACATTAGAGATTAGTCATGCAACAAGTGAAGAACATGTTATTTACAGCACTTCTCTCAGGTCAGATTTTAGTGCAAGAGGAGTTGTGGTGGAGAAACGCAGTTCTCCATGTCGAATCACTGCAAAGAAAGGAGTTTTTTTCTTTTCTTTTTTTTTTTAAATAAATAAAAAGTAGTCTTACACAATGCTGTATGAAAAGTAAAACATTAGATACCCCCCCCTTTTTTTTTTTTAAACACAAACATGAAACTCTACAGGCTTAGTGAGGGATGTTCTATTGAATTTTTGCAAAGCCGCAAGAGTTTTTCACTAAACTAGTTACTAGAAAGCAATACCAAACAGCCAACCACAAAAACCACAGGCACCTGATAGCAGCTAACACAAGTGCTTCTATATACCAAGTTAATGTCACCATAAACACACAGCAGCTTGCTACAAATATGAAGAATAATCAGTTTCAGAACCCGGGAATCACTCAGAAGTTGAGACATGAAATTCACTGTACTTTGCCTTATCTGCAAGTAACAACTTTGGGAACTGAGGTGCTCTCTGAAACATAGGGCTAAAGCAAAAGACAAAAGTAGTATGTTTGAAGTTGTATCATAAACTGCACAGAAATAGAGCTTTCAGCAGCTGGCCACAGAAATGGGCTTCCTTCTAGCAAAGAGATAAGAAATCAAAGCTCAGAACTGCATAGAGAAGTGAAATCCATGTATTTCATTGAATTTTACAAACAGAAGGGTATTGACGTCTATTGTAAAAYTGGGACTTCAAGCAGAACTTTAAAAAGTGCAAAAAGATAAGCTCCCCAGATCCACTATCCAGTCTTTTCTCACAGAAATCCTTAGCTCTAATCACCCTTCCCAGCTCAGTCCCACAAGAGCCATTCTCCCTAATCCCAGTAGCTTCTAACAGCCAGGAGACCTCAGTTTACGGAAAATGAAGCCAAGTATTTTCTACCAGCTGCTCCATAGGCAAACCTCTTGACAAGAGGTTTTCCAAGAGCGGGAGGTGGACCTGCTAATTTGTCATTCTTGTGGCAGGGGGACAGGGCAGGGCAGAGGCACGTCCCAGGGTCGCAGGCGCCGCTCGTGCCGCAGGCAGGCAGGCAGGCAGGCGGCAGCTCCGCGGGCGCAGCAGCCACTCGCCACTTGCTCCCGCAGCGCCCCGCGAGCGGGCCAGCTTCCAGGAAGGCTGCTACTCAGCACACGCACTGCCAAGGCACGTCTGAGAAGTGCGTGTGCCAGAAAACGAGATGAATAGAAACCTCTTATCCCAGCAGCTTCAGTGAGGATGCTTTTACCACCTTCTTTTGAACAGAAGGAAGAATGACACACTGAACTTTTGAAGGAGGATTTGGAGCGGTACAGTGGGAGTATGTGCAGCACTGTCCCAATTCGTGCTGCATTTCAAAGCTATACAGAAACACTGACTGATCTCAGACCTTAATATCTCCTCCATAAATCAGCAGGCCAGCACAGACATCACCAACCACACATTAGGGGTAGGATCCTACAGCATGGGTTTAGTTGCCTGCTCTTTCCTGTTCTTTCTCCCTCTTCTGTAAAGCCCTGGTTTTGAGTTTCATTTTCCTCAAGAGAGACAGAGAGAGAGACAGAGAGAGAGACAGAGAGAGAGA
>NW_020455521.1:2431314-2779280 GCF_003342845.1 Nothoprocta perdicaria
AGAGACAGAGAAAAAAAGCACTCCATTTGCAGCCTTCTTCTAGCCCCTGTTCAAAGGGAGTGTTTCAAAATATGAAACAATAAATAACAGAACCGAGTAAGAAATATCATTAGACTTAAGCAAGTATATCTTGATGCCAGCTGATAACAGACATAAAAACCACTGGCATCCAAAATCCCATACCACCTCTGCTTCTGATTAGGTGAAAAATATTCGTTTTACTTCAAACAAACAAACAAAAATTTCAAAGTAATTAAACATGTCCACAGAAAGGCCCTGGCTCCCAGGAGGGCTCTGTGAAGTCGGGAAGAGGTGGCACTCTCCCTCGGACCTTACAGCCACGCAGGGTAGGGTGCTCTCCAGGGCCATGGAAGTCGTTTCCAGTGCCCTTCTCTTCCCTGTTCCAAACAGCTGCTCCCACCTCAGGGGAGAGTTCTCTGGAGTACAGACATCCAAGCTCTGCCTAGACATTTCCTTCTTCCAACGAAAACCTCTTCCCAAGGAATCAGCAGCTGCCACCAATCCAAAAGCAAATTTTCAACAGCATGCTGTTTCTTTCTCTCTGACATACGTGCACAAATACAGTTACCTGGTTCTACACATATTCTCGCAAATTCAAGGTGCTGTTTAGGATCTACTTCCAAAGCAAACCTTACAATTCACTTAAATATCAAGCTGTTAAAATCCAAATTATATGCAGCAGCATGGTTTATAGTTCTCAGTTTTTATTTTAATAGATTAAGACCTCCAATACATAACAACAAAGATACAAGCTGTGGCTACTTGGTGTTGCCCTGGGCTGAAACTGTCCGAGTCTGATTTGTTCATCAACTACAGAATATTAATGTAAACACTTATAGATGGCTCAAAGTCTTGCAAGAATATCAGGGTTGCAAGTCTTTTAAAATAGAGATTAAACAGATAACTGGAAAGTTACCCTGCAATAACACATTGGCAGATCCAAGAAGGAAATGAAGAAAAATTAAATACGTCAAATAAGTATGTAAACTTACCGATTTACCCAAGTGGCAAGAGAGTAGGAAAGAACGCACACACAAGAAGCCATACTTGGTCACCCCAAAATTGCTACAACATCAGCAGTCCATCGCCTCTGCCGAGATGAATACCAGGAAATCCTGACTTAGATTGAATGAAGCGATAACTGCAGACGGATATAACGTCAACTCCGGAATCTTTTTTATTAGTTACAGACAAAAATGTGTTTTGTTCCCCTTGTTTTGTGCTTGTCTACTCCATCCAAAAGGCTCTCCTTAACCCTCTGTTGCGTGCAGTGTTGAAGGTAGCTTTCCAGTAACTGGTACTGAATCTTCAAGGCTCGTATACTTTTACTTTCCAGCGTCACTGCAAAGGGAAGGCGGAGCCCGCTCCTAAAACCCTGCAGAGGAGATCAGGGTAGTTAAATCCAACTGTAATCCTTCAAACCAACCAAGCCACAGTTGTGCAGCTGACAGATATGGTCGGAGCCAACCTTACTGTATGGGGCTGGATGCAAGGCAGGTGTGTGTGTGTGTGTGGGGGGGGGGGGGTCTGTTCACCCCAATTAAGCAAGGCTTTGAATGCATAAATAGTCATTAAGTTATGAAATACTCTTGCTTAAAGTCGGTCAACTGCAAAAACTATTTTCATATGGTATTAAACATTTTGTTAAAACATACATGTACACTTTATGTACATAGACTTAAAATTTATACAGTCAAGCTTATCCATCAAGTTATCTACACAGAGTAGCATGCTAAAATTTGAGTGGCAAGTAGAAATCTATGCCAATCACCAAATATTTAATATAAAATATTAGATTTAATATAAGTCAGTAAGTTTATATAGCAGTTACGTACTTAAACACATTAGAAATCTTTCTTCTTGGGAAGAGGTAAAATGGACAAGTTTCATGCATTTTGCAATAAAACACTATATGAGAAAGGACTTGATAACTAAAAAATGGGCCGAACTTTCTCACAAGTTGAAACTCTAGTACAACAGGCTAGCTATGCCTTCTTTACAATACACCAAATAAAACCCAAACTTCTCTCCTTCTTGTCCAGTCAAGACAGGACCCAGTGACAGAACTCTAGTTAAGCCTAGTTTAGTCCATAACTAACTACTAGTGCTTTAGTAATGCAAATAAATACCCACTGTTTCACTCAGATCTCTAGTTCACATGCCAACACCATATTTGAACACAAACAGGCAATAACTCCTTCAAACAGTAAACACAGTTTAATTCAGTGTTCCAGGTTATCCTTGGCTCAATTGCTTCTTACCCATGACAGACAAAGAAATCCGGTAAGTTTAGCACCGTGTATACAAGTTCATAGATTCAACTGAATGAAAAAAAAAACAWAAACCCATTCCCATTTTCCTCTCCATTACTAATACAGTACATTATGCAGTCCAGCTATACATTGCCATTTTAGAATTATCATATCACTGTAAAAATGGCATAAAAACCTATTTTTAATACACATTATTTTTTCCTACTTCCAGCCAAAAGCATTCCCATACTCGTATATGCAAGACTGAACACAGGGAGTTCTGAGCACAAGTTTGTACCCAGATTGTTTCCTGAACTAAACAGTAATCAGCGGATGACACTTACACCCTCAACGGTCTCAAAGACTAACGTCATCAAGTCATCATTATTCATTCACTCTGGAATCTGGACTCGTGTGAAATGGTTTTTAGTGCTTAGTAAGCAAGTCATTTATATCCACAGCCAGATATTATATATGATACCTTGATAACCAAGGAGGATTAATTTTTCCTACTCTTTACCTTGCCATGATTTAGAAACTCCTTTATTTGCTGGTAAGGCGGAGTTTGGCACTCCTGAAGCTGCTTCAGCTGACTACCCTGTAAGCTCAGCTTCATCCAGGCGAAGGGCCAAGCTCCAGTAAAAGCACAGACACAGCCCACGTGGTTGTCTGCCAAGCAAAGCCAAGTTGCCCCCAATGCCCAGCTCTTCCTGCAGCCCGCTCGGAGCTCAGCTCTGGAGCACACGAGCCCTCTCAGCCACCTCTGCGTGAAGTCCAGCAGCCTGGCACAGAGCAGCTCTACCAGGGTAGAGCCTCTCCATGGAGATGACCGCGGGCAGTTTCAACACACCAGCAACTCTGCTGGGGAAGCCACAAGCTCCAGCTAAGAATCAATTCCCATAGAGCGTGGGAGAAGGTCAGAGGCTAAGCCATGTAGCAGTTTGCCAAAAACCAAGCCTTGAACTTCAGAACAGACATGAACTTTCCTTGTTTCCCTTTCAGCAAACTTGCTTCTTCCTCCTGCCTGCACTAGAGGTAACCAACTCTCCTTTCTTGCAATCTAAGAGTTATCTGCACAGCTTGCTTAACTCAYTTCTGCTGAACAAGACTGAATTTCAGAAACAAAAGATCTACAACCCTTCTTATTGGAGAATTTGTTTCTTTTTTAAAGCACAAGTCAAGTGCAAGTTAGAGAGTTAAGTGTCAAACCTTAGAAAATGGTCATTTTGTGAATGTGAAAGGAAAGGCAAAGGAAGGTAAGCAAAAGCAGCTTCTGCAAGTGCTCAACTTATCTGTAGCAGCTGGGTCAGTTCTCATGCCCACACCACCAGGCAACAGAAGCATCTGGTCATTAAGATGTAGATTAATTGGTCTCTGTTGACAGTTACAAAGGTTAGTGAAAGTTTGCTTTTCCAGAGCAGACAAGGCTTCAACTTCATGACATTATATTAACTTCTGAAGTGATTCATATTTGGTGAAGGTATTATCCAAGAATAACCCACTTMCAACTACACAGGAGAGTCTGTAGGAAACCCATGAGAGAATGACCTATCTATCCAGTTTTCCTGTATCCTGGATCTGTGCATTCACATATCCAGCCTCAAAAGCTGACATGTTTCAGGTGTCGGGTAATATCCTGATTCAGAATTTAGTGTAAAGACTCCTAACAAAAATCCAGAGTATCAAGTTTATTTATGCCATTTTTCTTTAACAGTCAGCAGACATGATGATAATAAAGGCTAGGAGTGATTATGCAAAAAACTTTCATACTTCACTATAAAGTGCTATACTATAGTAAACTGTTCAGGCTTGTAATTTGAAGGTGCTAACATCAAGTCAAGCCTGTTAGCACCCCTATTAGAAGGGTAAATAAATACTGACAGCTTGTTTAMTTAAGACACCTGATTTCTTTAGCACATGTGAAAATTCACTGAGCACCTTGGAGGACAGAAGCTGAACAGTAACACATTTAAGGGAGAACATACTGCAGAGGAAGYTCCAGACTGGTTCAGCAATTACATCACACCGTGTTCAACTTTCACCTCATTGTAATTCATGGAAGAAAAATCATGAGCTAGCTCTAACAACAGTAAGTTTAATGTAAAACTCTCATTGTGTCTTGTACAAATCAATGCAACCAAGAATATGACCCACACCTTGGAAGTGCTCTGATGAGTAAAACAGAAACACTTTGGCTGTTCACTAGGTACAAGCATCAGAGAGCACCAGTACTTGCCCCAAGTGTAATTGAGAAGGTGCAGGCATTACAAAGGAAACCAAACCGGACCTCTCATGCCTCGGCAGTTTGCTTTGCAAGCTGCGCTGAAGCTCGTCTTGTGACCCTGATCTTGTACACGAAACATGACATTGCTACAGTGCCCGAGCGACAGACGCATACAGATGGGGTGGATGGAGTGATGTAAGCACTGCTAGAGGAGGAGAAGGCAGAACAGAGAACAACTTCAGCTTCAGGAATACAAAGCAGAACACACAGGAGAGATGATTCATGCATGACGGGCAAGCGACAGTGAACAGCCACGTTCAGCTTGCTTGCCAGAGCCCTAGTAATCAGACACTTAGCATAGGAAGGGCGTGGGTAGGTGCAGACAGACACATCTTCTGTCTCCACAGAAGAAATGTCCAATTCAGAGTCCTCCTTTTCTCACTTATTCTCTCTCTCCAGCAAGACTGTTAACCATCCTACAGAATCAAACTTCTCATCTTTCACCTAACAAATGGAAACCTTTGTATAGCAAATACTGAAAATTAAGATACTCTAAAAAACATTYTCCTTACAACACCTTGTCTAAGGCATTACAGTTACAAATAAYATGGTTTTCATCAAGGATGCACTTAGTAGAAACACCCATTGAAAATACATTGCACATAGTTCTCAAACCAGATCTTCCATTYGTAAGTTATCTCTGAACACCAGAAAAGACACGAGCAAATGATGGTTACTGTCAGGAAAAAYAGCTAAGGCAGCAGGTATCTCTCTCGGTTTGCAACACATGCAGCCAGCATTCATCCAAGGAATCACCTTTGCAAAGAAGAGTCTTCAGCAGCTTCACTGCAGCAGCTTCCAAATGTCACAAGAAAAAAAATAATGAAAGGCCAGAACAAGAAATACTCTGATTTTATGAAAATAACTACTCTATTTTCTGTAGTACACAGTAGTTTAGTGATGTTTGCTTGCATAAGGCTTTTGGTCTACTGTCACTGCCTGCTGGACCAAAACTCCAGCGAAATGCCACTGCCACACACATCTACATCCCACTAYGTCAAAGCAGGGTAACATGATAACTAACAACTACAACATTTAAGTCAAATCCCTGCCATCTTCCCTCTCATTATATAAGTTTTAATAAAGCTATTCTGTTGCTTCAACTAAACTTACATAAAAGTCTAGGGAAATCACACACTATTGGCAAGGAAGCTCTGCATCAGCTTTTAAAAAAGCTCCCCATGAAATCATATATTATGAATGAACATCCAAATTTTGCAAAGACAAAGCAACTCTGTTTTCTCATTCACRATCCATTTATGTCAACAAGCAAGTACTTGCTTATACTACCAGCAGAATTGCTTTAGACTGCAGTGCACTCTCTTTATGGACACGCCACTGATAAGYGTAGGAAGCCCTGAGGCTCCGTTCACCACACTACCCTGAAGCTTTCTCTATGCTGGGCTCAGTATGTGGCAGAGTACTCACCTGTGCAGACAGACATGCCAATGGCAAATGTGCCATAAGAACACGGCATTAACTGCCTACTATCCAATTGTACTATCCAATCAAGTTTAAGATTCAGATGTGTAGAAACATACAACTAGATGGTTACACAACATTAATTACTCATAAAATACAGCTTATTTATACATTTTCACACAGCTTTTTAGATGCCCAAGGTAAAAAAAAACAGAAAGGACCTCTTCCGGAAACCTTATGAGAGAAACTCATTCTCTTTTAAGAGGGCTAATAGAAACCAAGAGGCTTTTCAGTGATGGAGGTATGGAGGGGGAGCAGAAAACAAAACAAAATTTAGTAGAGAGAAGAGCAGCCTTTATTCCTRCAAAGCTCAAAAGCCAAAGGACTGGGCTTTTGCTCTTTTTCTTTGCAAATAGCCCCAGGCTGTAAGTCTAGTTTCCACGAATGGTCTTTCTAGAAGATCACACTTTCAGTCACTTCTTCACCACKCTGATGTCTTGTTGCGAGATTGTAATAAATATCTTTCAGCAAAACTTACTTTTTATCTGTGATTACTAAAGAAAAGGTAATGTAAGAACAGAGGTATAATACAGCACCATAAGGCCCATCTTCAGCTGTCAGTAAAGAGGCATACAGCCAACATTCGATGTTTSATGTTCCCTGCATCCACGCTCAGAGTTGATCCAGAACTTAATTTCCCTTCCTACAGCACATAAAATAGTGATTTTGTGATTTTGCTTGAAACGCTTTTAAATGGATTTACAACCACATATAYAGAGGTATAGTCCATGTGTGAAGAGGTACATAGGTGGTTAGTAGTTTTATTGTTCTTTGGATGTCTGCTCAGCTGCAAGAAGCTCAAAACAAACCCAACGAGGCTGCAAGCCTGCACAAAATGGCATGCAAGCAAACTTACAGCTTGCTACTGCTTCCTTTCCTTTTCTCAGAGGGTGGAATATTGCCAGGCTGCTAATAAATACTCTGAAAAAAATGCTCAGAGAGTGGGATCTCACCAAGCATTTTAGCACTATGACCAAAGGAATTACTAGTATCAACTGCCAAACAAATGATCTCATACACCGAAGCTAACAAACTGCTACCAGATAGATATCCTGCAGCTACAACATGACATCCGTTCCATTAGAGACACCAGAAGGAGCAACTGATATTTAAAGTTGAAGTAATAACCTGTTTGCAAGTTCCAAACCCAGCTCAAACACCAAGGTCTCACATTTTACAGAATTCATATGAAGTGAAATTGTTTYCTATTTTCGACATTCCTTTGCTGCATATACCAATATCAAAGAAATCTTACCAGAGATCAGCATGCAGAGACAACACATTTATAAGTGAAAGTCTAATCTTGCAAGTAGTCTGAGGCATTTCTTTTCATTCTTACATGCCCTAGATACAGGCTTTCTAGTTTCACCCCTTGTCAGGAGATTTGAAAAAAAATCTTCGCTTCAGTTTAAAGGGAACTTCAGTCTTTCGTGTTGAGAAGCACAGTAAAGCAAAACTCATCAATTACACATGAACTGCTGTAAATTTAAGTACAATCAAAAGACCCGCAACCCATACTTATTTCTTTAAAGCCATTCCCCAGTACCTTCCTCAAGAATTCAGTTAACATCAGAGATATGTAGTTTTAAAACACTGTGCTTATTAAATACTCTGCTTCATCCCTAAAACCTAAACATCTAGGAGATTATGATGTTTTTGAAGTAACAACTGGCTTTTTGCTGGGCACACAACTCTGGTAGCACTACAAAATACGTGCTAAGATCCACTGTCTCAGTCTTCTAAGGGAAGTTACAGTTGCTAAGGGGACATGAAATATTTTAAGGCAATCTTAGCTACACGTAAATAGCTATTTCTCACAAGTGAAGTAATTGGGGTTTCTCAGAATGAGARGTAAAGAGAAAGCTGTTAAACTAAAGTCAAATAAACTTCTCTGTTGAAAAGCACCCATACATATTTTTATTTAAGAGAAGCAGAAAGCAGCAATAATAATACAAAAAAAAAAAAAACCTTTGCACACTGTGCACAAAACTTTTCTTGAAAAAAAAAATAAAACACAGAATTACAACACAAATATCTGAACTCGCGGCTGTTTTCTTCTTTCTCTTTTTACAAGTAACCAAAGCATTCTACAAATGTAAACACTACCATTCTACCATTAAATTCAAGCCCAATATTTCCATTATTTTGCAGRAAGGCACAAACCACTAGAGAGTTCCACTAACCTAAGAGCCCTATATTAATATAATAGCTTTATACTAATAGCATCTATACCTCATGCTTATGTTCTCCTCATGCAACAAGTAAGGGCTGTATTTACATCGGCATGCAGAACAGWCTGGGTCCACAGGGTGGGTCAACGGGTACGAAGGTCCCAACAGCCACGCTGCCTCTTTTGCCTGCTGCTTGCCTGCTCCCAAGGTCTGAGAGCCCATTAGCGGCTGAAGCAGTTTAAACACTCCAGGTTTGCTTAATCCAAAGGCATCCAGCCTGCATGCTGAAGCCACTCAGCTGCATGAGCCCAAGAAAAGGCAATTGGGAGGGTTTTTGACAAGCACACTCCTGATCCAAGTGAAAATGCTAATGCACCCAGGAAACCATTCCCTGTGGCTCCACACTCACATATACACGCCATGACTCTTTTTCCTACAAGCACATGCCAGCTTGTCCTGGTAAGGAACATGGAATTTGAAGTTTGCTTTTCTCTGCAGAACCAAAGASAGGAAGAAGCTCCAATACCTGGTCACATTTTAACTTGAGCTTAAAGGAGGGCAGGATGGTGGAACAAGCAAACAGAACTTCTTGTGGGCAAGTCTCAACCCTCTGCAACACARTATCTAGGCAAGTAGCCAAAGCGTTAAGAAGCAAGGCTTCTCAGCTGTGCATTTTGGGGGTGGGTCCAGAGTAAATCAAATTAGAGGATGTAATATCTAATAAAGATATGCTCAGCATTTTTATTACAGCTTTGGGGGAGGTGGTGTGCAAGACACGCGCTTCCAGGAGTCTCCCAACAACGCAAGGTGCAGAGCTACACATCATCAACACAGGGGCTCTCCCAGGGCCGCTCAGGAGAGCCGTGTGCAGCAGGGCTGATGCTCAATGTGACGGGATCTCCCTAACCAAAGCACAGAGAAGGGCTGGATCCTAAACATAAGCTTGTTGTTAGACCAAAGAATGATCCCAATGCTCTGCCTCTACCAGTGACCAGAACTACATGCCTAATATAGCGGTTACTGAAAGAAATCTTTCTCTTTATTTAGGTCCAATCACATATTTTCATCTAAACAAAGATTACTATTYAACGGAAAGCCTATTAGAAAGCCTATTTTCTAAGGACCAACAAGTATGCTTCTGCACATCACTAAAAGATCACTGGAAAGAAACCTTGCAACACATTTAAAAATCATTAGGAAAGGGAGRAAAAAAAAGATAAAATATTAAAAAGAAAAACAACCCACATGCCAAATGCTTCTAATAACTTAGAAGAAATATGCAAAACAGACCTTAAATATGCAAAAAAGAAAATGTGGATKATGGAGGATGGCGAATTGCTAAATAAAGAGAATGATTACTTATAWTATTGTTTAATAACAACAAAAACGTGTCACATAATTTAAATGCTATTCAACGTGTGTGTGGGGAGGGAAGTGTGCCATATCAAACTTCAGGAACAGAGGAGGAAAAAAAAAAAGTCCCCCCCAACCTTTCCATATACTCCAGATTGAGCAATTTTCTTGACTTAAGAGAGGATACATGTTGTGTATAGCATCTRCCTGCACGGAGCTCCTCAAAGAGCCCAAGAACCTAAAACTAATAACATTAAGCTGTTTTTGCCTCTCTGATACCAGGTACTTTACTTTCACACAAAAATATTGTGACTCAGAAATTGTCACTGGCTTTATATGTGGAAAACAGCTTGGTTTTCTTTCAAACTAAAATGATCCTGAAATCCATGAATGATATAAGGAATAACTAGCAAACACAGTGCGTAGCTACAACACATGACCAGGTTTGAAGTCCCACACAAAGGTGGCACGGGTGCTGTGCCCCATCACTGGGGCAGGGCTTCCCTGCAGGGATGATGCCACGTGCAGGCTGATGCCACTTCACCTTCCACCACGATCTCGTTGCTTTGGCCACGTGTTCGGCAGTAACCTGCACGGATCGCCTTTGAAACTGAGGAGGCACCACCATGATGGAGATCCTTCACACCTGCCCTRCGGCCCTTGCTCCGGGGATAAGGGACAGATTCTGCCTCCCCTTGTGCTCCTAGCAGTTCAAGCAGTGAAAGTCCAGGCTCCACTTGAAGCCCGTATGTTATGTGACCACGAGACCAGTTGGCTCATGCTGGATGACACAGAGGCTACGAGACATTCTTATGACAGGAGTGACTCTCAGCWGGCTTTGGTCACGGCAGCAGGACAGATGCTAAGCAGGACCATAGCTCCAAATGCCTAACCCGAGCAAAGTGCCATCCCTGAAGGTTTAGGGAGCAGCAGCAACCCACATGGGATAAAGATTACATAAGCCACGCGGGAATAAGAGCTGGTAACTCCCACCGTGAGGGCCGGTGCGATGGTAAGCAGCGCGCAGCGGGAGGCCCGGAGCTGCCCGCTGCTGCCCAGGCGAGGGGCGCTAATCGGGGTCACGCGCGCGGGGCCCGTGCCCGTCCCGCGGCGCCGCTCCCAGCGCGGCCATGAAGTGCCTGAGAGATCAAACGAGGGGGGCAAACGGGGCGGCGGCGCCTCCCGCGGGCTGCGCTTCCCCTGCCCACACTTGGCCGGGGGGAGCCCCCCACGCCGCGGCCCCCCCCCCCCAACGGCTCCCAACGGCCGCGGCTCTCACCTGAAGGCGGGCCCCTCGCGTGGGGCCCGGCCGTGCGGCGCCGCGGCGCCGCCGCCCCTCTTGTTGAAGAGCTTCTGCAGCAGCGTGGGGGCCATGCTGCCTGCCCGCCCGCCCGGCCGCCCCGCCTCGCCTCGCCTCGCCCGGCGCCTCAGGCGGCAGCGGGCGGCGGCGGCCGCGGCAGCAGCATCCCCGGCGCCGCGGAGCCGCCCAGCATGGCGCAGGGGAGGCGAGGGCAGCGCACGCCGCACGCCCGGCCGCCTCGCGCCGCTCCCCGCCGCTCCGCCCAGCGCCGCCGCCGGCAGCCGCCAGTCACGGGACCGCGCCGCGGAGACGCCGCCGCGCCGCGCCCCTCGGGCGCTCCCCATTGGCCGCGCCGCGCCGCGGGCCCGCCCCCAGCACGTGGTTAGAGCGCCCGGAGCCAATCTTAAAGGCGCACGATCCCCCTCTCCCCGCACCTCGCGCGGCGTGGCCGTTGCGACCGTTGGAGCCGTTGGCGGGGCTGCGGGGAGAGCCCTTAAAGGTCCCCGCGGCTGCGGGGAGAGACAATGCCGTGTGTACATGTGTCTGTTGAGACAACCACAAACGTGGGCAGTACGCCTGGGTGTGCACTTATATGTGTGTGTGCATRTGTGTATATATATATAGCATACATTATATATACAGAATAATATATGTATACCCACATATGCAATGTACCCATTTGTATGTCTGCTTTATTTGTATATGTATATATTTTATGCATACACACATGTAAAGCATCTATTTATTCCCTTTCCTGAGCTCCGGCAACTTTTTTTTCCTCCCRGGAAAGGAAACTTCTGGACACTACACATTGCACAGGATAAACTATTACAAAAATTGTAGGKTTTTTTTTTTTTTTCCCTACAGGCAGATGTGGTTGTGTGGTTTTGTCCACCAGCAGGGTCATATTTTCATAGGTCCATCAAGAGAACATAGATCTGAACTCTTGTTTTTAACCAGCGATTGCGGTGCAGTAAGCAAGCAAGATCATGGCATCTTAGCTCATTTTCAGGAAACCTAGAAAATCACCAAAGGCTTTTGCAATGTACAACACAAGAAATCCCTGTGACAAGTCTTTTATCTTCTTTCAGTGCACATATTTAGCACTGCAAGAGGTACAATTTCAGTCCTGACTGCTTTGTAAAAAAGGGAAAAGATTTGAAAAAAAAAAAAAAGATAGTGATATTTTTTGAAGAGGAGTGAAGGATACTACCCTGAAGTTTTTGAACCCTCRGGTCATTAGGCACTATCTGATAGCAAATACAAATCAGTGTTCTTTTTCAGATGTGACTGTCCAAATACCCTTTATCTGGCAAGCCTACAGTCCTAAAGAGTGTGTCAGCAACATGGTAGATTGTGTAGTGCTTTTTTTTTTTTTTTTTTTTCCCCCACACAGGAATTACTGTAATGGCCAGAGATGCATAAAATAACTTATCTTTGACTAGTTGTAAACTGCTCTGTGCACCTGACAACTACCAGTGGCTGGAGCACGTTGGGTGTGTTCCTGAAACACATCTGATTTAGTTTCATCTGTTTGGGTGCSTGGGTACTACTCCTAGATGTAAACAAAGACAGTTAGTGGGGACACCTGGGAGATTCACTTGAAAAGTGCACTWCTGATCTGAGCAAAATTGTAAGGTAAATGCACCCTGTGGCTTGGCTGATGCTCTGCCCAGTAGTAGTTCACAGTATTTTTTGTTTATGTATGTAACTGTCAGTATGCTCTCAAGTTGATAAGAAAACATGAAGACAGTGCTTCCTTCTAAAAGCACACTATTCCTTAAGTTTATTCTTCAAAAAACATGGGGCAAACACAGCTTAATCGGCAGAGAATCTGGAAGTAGCTTTCAAAAAATCAATATGCACTATCCCATCCCAAACGGAGTTGCCTGGAAAGTACGCTTGACAAACAAAATTTTTCACTGTCTTTCTCATGTGTGCAAAATRCGAGCAGGTGTAAAAGAAGCAAAGCTGTACCAGGTCAAAAGCAWACATCATTCACAGCAAGGTGTTGTCTCAACAGCCCTGGCTCTTAAAGAAAATGCAAAAAATACAGGTATGCCACATGAAAATCAAAAACTTATTTATAATAGGTACTGAAGGACTAGACGCTTCCTGTACAGAGAGCGCTGTCAGTACATAAAAGGGATAATTTACATCCTAAAATAGTTGAGTGCTTGAATAAGCGTTCCTGGGTTTTTCAGAGCATAAATCTCTGTGAAGAGCATAAATCTCTGTGAAGAGATTTATGCTCTGAAATATATATACACTTTTTTTTTTTTTTTTTTGAGGAACTAAGTTTTATAGCCAGGAACTTTTATAGCCAGGACAGGCTGGAATAAGAGCCAAGGCTACTAAGTCATGGCTGTTTCCAGTCTTGAATGCACAAGTCCCAAATCCTCCTACACATCTGTAGCAAAAACTAAGCTTTGCAAGAACCACAAAAAAAAGAAACCAGAAACCAGAACTGGTAACTGCTGAAGATTTAACAAAAAACTTGGTTAATCCAGGATGTCTGTTAAATACCTACTTACTCCTTTGGGTGGTGATGCATAGTTTATAAGGTTGTATGAATWCCATAAACCTGCGGTGCTTATAGGGCATCAGCTACATTTTGGATTCTGTGAAATAAACAGAATCAGATTTTCTTGCCATCTCAYACAGGCCGAGTAGAATGTGGTATCAAAAAACAGAGAGAGATTAGGGATTAATAATTACTTGTTGTTAATTGTATTATTTAGTGTAGTAAATCTAAGTGACTTCCTATACAGAATGTTAAAATATATTACAAAATGTCTTATACCTTACAAACAGGGAGAGAAGTTGACAGGAAGACAGAGTTCGAGATTGCAGCCCCCTACAAACTATCTTACTCATCCTGCATTGAATGTAGTGTTACATAACTCGTGCTGTTGCTGCAGCAACTTTCCCCAGTGTCTGAATAATGACATGAAGGTGTTGCCTTAATATAGACAGGCAGTTACACCGTCTTTTCACATGAAGGATAAAGTCAGTGAAAAATGAAAGGCATTTTAAAGGGTAATAATAATTTAAGGTACTWGTTTTAGAATCATTGGTAAGTGTTAATATATACAATGAAACATATAATGAAATAAAGATGCATCTACCTGTGCATGTCCTGTCGCTTGTCCAGAAGCTGGTTTGCTTCCCCTCTACAGCAGGGCTGTCGGAGTTAGCAGATTGCATTTCTAACCCTCCTGCCTGGGAAGCCTTCCAAAGCTCAGTCGGAAATCACAGTATCCCGAATTTTGAAAGGCAAAACCTGTAGTTGGCCTTGCTGTTTGCTGGCTGCACTCTCATCTTTTAAGCCATGCTGATCATCTTGGACTTCATGATACCTACATTTGATGCACACCAAAAAGACTCTCTACTATAATAAAGAATACAGTCATGATAAAGATCTACTTAGCTGCTTTTTGGTGATAATTCTTCTCTATAAGTATCATTATATATTTACATGAAATTACAGAAACATACAGGTCATATATCAAAAGGAGGTATATAAGATCCACATGAAAAAAACTCTTGCTCTGAAATGCCTTGGAGTGCACTCAGGCTGGAGTGTCACACCTAGCAAGGACGATTTGCCAAAGGCCTCAAGTTTTGAGCCTCCCCAACACATGTTTTTCTAATGGCAAGAKTCAAACTAATTTTACTAGGTTGTCCAAGCTATATATGCAGGAAAATAAATATATGAATTAAAATAAAAAGTTTAACAAGCAATTCAGCTATTAATTATATACAAGAGGTATTGCTTTGCAAATATGTACAAGTTATCAGAAGTATCTAACAATATTTGCATAAGAGGAAATAGTTTTAATTTACAAAATCACAAAGCATTTCCRGATCACAAGTCAGTCATTTTACTGCTTGAAAATAGAGCTCAAAGGGCTTTTTAAAATGCCTCTGACTTTCAAAGGGATTATTTACTTATGAATTCAGCATACAACTTAATGTATTAATTTAATCACAAGATCAGTAAATTCTTGAAAGAAGCGATGCTATGTCTGATCTTTTTTTTTTTTTTACAATTGCCAATTACTATAAAATGATACATATAGTATATATACACTATATTAGATTACAGTACTACAGTACTATAGTGCCTGGGTGCCTAGCAGAAGGAGATGGCTCATTCTGCTCACATAATTTCCCATCCTGTCTGGTTAGGCTGTAATCTCTTCAGGTTAGGGATTGCCTCTTTCTTTGCACCTCTGAAGTACCTTGCACAGGGGTTCTTCCAATTCATGTAACATGAACTATCACCCTAGAATCTCAGTCTATTACAACCTGGCGAGGGAAGAAGCCCGCAGGGTGTGCGCAGACTGCATCAGCTTCTTGCCGAGGGGAAGCTGCCAGCAGCCCTCAAGGGAGATTACAAAAAACAAGCAGGCAAGCAAGCAAACACCAMCAACAGGCACTTCCCTCAGGGGTCTGCTCAAGAAGTCTCTTCCAGATCATGCCCTCTCGGCCAGCGTCACGGGGATCAGAGCTCCTGCTGCTCTTYACCTATGCTTTGTGTGACGACAAGGGCAGATCCCGGTGGCTGCCACTACGGCCGAGCGCAGCGTCACTTGGGGAGGACTCTGGGCGTCCCGGAGCCTGGGAAATCCCTGACGCAGCTGCACAACCTGCCCCAGAGAGAGAAATGCCTTCGTGTGCTTCCACTAATCCCTCACTGCGTGCTCCCGGATGCGCACGCATGGCCTTTCCTTCTGTTGAGGGTTCCCACATGTGAGACAGAGCAGCGCTCAATGCTGATCTCTTCTTTTACTCAACATCTGCGTAGAGCCTGTGAAAACAATCTCAATGTAGAACAATATTATTAACATCAATGCTACTTTATCCTTCCTTTTAACCCGGGAATTACAACTGCCCCCAATACTCCTAATACTGAAGACACACTGCAAGACAGATGAAAACCAGCCCGATGAAGCTCGCGTCCAAAACTTCAAAGGTGACAGGAACTAGGAGAGGAAACGTTTGTGGGCCGCGATGAACCCCGAAGAAGGCAGGGCTCCCAGGACGCCTCAGGGCAGCAGGGCACGGAGAGGCCCGTTTCGACGAGCCGCGTTCCCAGGGCGGCCCCGCTCAGCTCCGGCCTCGCGCCGCGCCTGCCTCCATTTTGTCGCGGCGCCCGTTAGGCCGAGCCCGCCCCCAGGCCGAGCCGGGCCTGTCCCGCCCGGGGCCCGCCGGGGCGCAGGGCCGTGCGGGGCCCGCGGGGCGGAGCGGGAAGCGGGGCGGAGCGGGAAGCGGCCGCGCCGCCTCTGCCCCGCCGCGGCGCCAGCGCCGACATGTCGCAGCCGAGCCCGGCCGCGCGGCCCGGCAACCCCCGCAACCCGCGCGCCTTCTTCGACGTGGACGTCGGCGGGGAGCGAGGTGGGGAGGCCGCGCCGGATCTACCGGGCTGGCCTAGGCCAGGGCGCAACGTGCGCCAGATCTACCCGCGCCGGGCCGGGCCAGGGCGCAGCGTGCGCGGCGGGCGCCAGGTCTGCCCGTGCCGGGGCGCGAGGGAAGCGGGCCCGGAGCAGGCCCGGGGCGAGCCGGCGGCCCGGTCCTCCTCCTYCTCCCGGTCCCTGGCTTCGGGGCTGCGCGGCCAGTGCCGGGCTGGAAGCCGGAGCGGCCCGTGCACAAGCCGGGCTCCCGCAGTACGCGGGTTTGGGATGCAATTCCCGTCYGCCGGGGCGCCGCGCCCGCCGGTTCGCCCTGCTGCCTCACCGGGGGGAAAGTCAGTGCCTCAGAAACGCACTACCGCCTGCCRGTTGTCTTAATTTGCTTTCGTTCCTGTATTAATTAGAATTAACTTACCTACATGTGGCTTCCAGTAGAATGAATGAAATGGTGTTAACTAATTGTTAGGCTGATGAGGAAACTGCAGCGTTGCTGATGGCAGCTGCCAAGAGTGAGAAATCTGACAGGCCAATTTATTAAAAAATAATATAGCATCCATTTATCTGTATGTGTTATCTAATTAGTTTTGCATTAAGTAAAACCGTGCATATTTTTGCATTTAATGATTGTCTTCTTGCATCTATAATAGTGATTTATTCATACACATATAAAGTATTATTGTTACTGTCTAGTAACTAGTAAATAAGATTACATGTCAAGAGAATTACAAGTAGTATTGATAGGCACATTTAGCCACCTTTTGGCTCAGATAAGAGCTACCATRATACTCCTTTGTGTGTGTGTATGTACGTGGGTGAAACCTTTGCCTTGCTTTGGTCTAAAAATTGCAGACTTTAATAGCATGACAGTTTTATGAGCCTGTATTTTCTAGCTCCAGAAAGTATAAGTTCTGTGCAGATACAGTATCTATTTTTGATATTCTTCGTAGCACAGTTCATTGCTGATAATATCTTTGCTCTGTCAAGTAGGGCTCTGTCATTGTTTGCCACAAAACAATCCCCAAAAGCAAAAATAATCTTATGAATAAAAATGCCGTTGCCCTGCAGTGCTCTGCACCTGATTGTGCCTAGGAGAGGACTTAAAACGTCTCACCCTSTGTTTGTCATTTCAGTCGGGCGGATTGTCTTTGAGCTGTTTGCAGACGTTGTACCTAAAACTGCCGAAAACTTCCGTGCGTTATGTACAGGAGAGAAAGGAGCAGGGCCCACCACGGGAAAACCCCTCCACTACAAAGGATGCCCTTTCCATAGAAGTAAGCTCTGTGAAATTCTCTATTACACCGTGGAAAATGGAAATCTTCTATTAATATCTGAAATAAATAATATTAAATAATATCCGGGAGCACTGGATTTAATAATGATCTTCTTTTACAGTTATTAAGCAATTCATGGTCCAGGGTGGAGATTTCTCAAATCAAAATGGCACAGGCGGAGAAAGCATATACGGTGAAAAATTTGAAGATGAAAACTTTCATTATAAGGTATTCTTTTGAAAATAGACCTTGAGTTTAATTTTAAAGTTTTAGTGATTTTTATTTAAATTGAATCCTATTGCTCCTCAGAATATTCTTTTTAATTGCCCTATTAGAAGTTCAGTAAAACGGAGTGCAGCCTCTCCAAAGTTGTCATCATGGTTGTCATTGCAATATATAGTAATAGCTTTTCCGGCATTTTATGTATGATTTTATAGCGGATCTTGTATATCTTGGTTGCAATTTTTTCTTGTTATACAGCATGATAAACCAGGGCTGCTGAGCATGGCAAATGCAGGACCTGGTACCAATGGCTCTCAGTTCTTCATTACAACGGTGCCTACTTCTCACCTGGATGGGAAACACGTGGTGTTTGGCCAAGTAATCAAAGGAATGGGCGTTGTTAAAATATTAGAGAATGTTGAAGTGAAYGGAGAAAAGCCTGCTAAGGTAAGCCATATCCAGCTGCCTAGGAATCCTGCTTCTGTTTCCGTTAGGTGATGTCTTGACTAAAAACTATGAATTGATTTGACCTCCTTTTCAGGATGATTAAAAATTATTTACCATTTACTAGAAAAAAAATGCTTAAGGCATCATTTTTAGCAAGTTGTTTGGAGGAAGTATTGAACCATACAGTTAGCCTTTCATTCTCTCCTTCTGCAAACAGTTTGCAAGTCTTGTTTAGCACTTACTGAGACTAAGGATTTATAGGACTGTAGGTTCCTCCAATCTGAAACATTTCTGCCAGAGCTATTGAGAAGGGAAAAAATGATTTTGTGATTAAAAACTATTGAAGTGGTTACTCGTTTTCTAAAGTGTTTTAGAAAAATCAGTCAGTGGATTTTTATGTCAGTTTTATGTCAGAAACTTGTATATCCTATAAAGCAATCAACCTGTAGTTCATGTCAGCTTGTCACTGTTGGGAAAATGTATCTGTTACTTTAAAAGGCTTGTCAATTTGAAAAAAGAGAACAGTCACCTCTGATATAATTGCTGTAAAGTCCTGCTTGCTGCAGCTCTTCTTACTGCTATTTCCTCTTCCAGCTTTGTAGGAAGCGGGTCGGGTGTGGTTGGATGCTGGTGCTTGAAGGTGACAGATACTCTCTGCAGTAAAAACCTTTGGGCTGAGTCGAAGGGTGATGTGACAGGCTTCCGAAATTGCTGCACCAAGCAGCAGATGACAGAGCGTTTTTACAGCATTTCAGAGAGCACACAGTCCTTTTTTTTTTTTTTTTCTTTTTTTTTTTTTTCTGATATTGTCTTGATGTACAGTNNNNTTTTTTTTTTTTTTCTTTTTTTTCCCTAGTTGTGTGTTATTGCAGAATGTGGAGAGCTGAAGGAAGGAGAAGACTGGGGAATTGTTCCCCAGGATGGCTCTGGAGACACTCACCCAGATTTTCCTGAAGATTCAGATATAGACTTAAAAGATGTAAGTGTTTGATTTTGTTTGTTTGTTTTTCTAGGTAACTGTTTTACAAAAGAAAAAGTGAGATTTGTGAGTAATCTAAATTATACAGTATCTGTGAAGCTCTTCACTAAGCATTTCTTCTCAAGATCAGTCAAAGTAATGATCAAACGTAACAGTGAGTTTTAGGAAAGAGAATGCTGGGGGAGAGAATTGCTGTCTATTTCTTTTTTTCAGTGCTAGCTATGCCTAACTATTCCCAGTAACTAAAAACACAACATTCCACTTTTTTTTTTTTTTTTTTTCACATTGGCTTTTTTTTGTTGTTTTTTTTTGCGCTACACTTTTGGTAGAATTATCAGAACTCCATCTCTCAAACGTGTAACTTCATGTTGCACCTGCACACTTTCCTGTGTGACATTTTATTATTAATATTGTAAGGGTATGTATTTAAAGACCAASCTCTTCTGAAGATCTGACTATAGCAAAGTTAAAAGTTCTCAGTTCCGAATAGTTATTGGGAACTTTTCAGGTTGCAGTTACAGTTAGGAGGCAGAGTCGTGACAGCACTTTTTGTGTTGTGCAGGTTTTTACTTTACCGTGTGAATGAGATGGACAAACTGTGCTAATCAGACAGTGATTTCTGAGGAAAAAAGGGGCTTGTCTATGTGGATTCCAAATACAAAATCAGAAATAGAAGAGCAAAAAGACATTCCAATTACAATTCAGACAGACCTTATATCTGCCCCCTGAGAAACACTTTTAACTTGGAAAATTGTTTGGGTAACATTTGTTGTGCTTCAGATCTGAAGTTGGTAGTTGCCTGTATTCCTTAATTTTGTTTATATAAGCTAGTTATAGAAAACCTGGTGAAAAGAGTTTTTAGAGAAAAAATATGTTCATATGACTTTTAATTTGAGATTACATGTAGAGTTCAAGTGATTAATACTGCTTTGAGAAGCAGAAGTCGATATTCTTGGGAATAAAGCAGTTGTAGACTTACATTTTGATTGTTAAGATACCTTGATTTTTCATAAATAGCAATCAGTCAACACCTTTAGGTCTTTAACTGATAAAGCAGCAGCACTGGAGGGGTGAACTGCTTTTGCTCTTTTCTTTTTTCTTTATTTTTTTAAAGGTATTAGGAAATTCATCTTTCACATTACTTATTGGCTCATTCTACATAGAGAATATTGTAGGAGTGGTTTGAAACCACTATTTGTCTAAATTGAAGTAATTTTGTTCTGAGATTTGATGGTGATTTTTGAGAGAGGATGGTCATACAATCCTACTGTGAAAGATTAAATTAAGACCTTCTTCATAAGTAATTTCATACTTTATATTTTCCATCTATTTTATTAGGTTGACAAGATTGTGGCCATAGCAGAAGACATAAAGAATATAGGAAATACTTTCTTCAAATCCCAAAATTGGGCAGTGGCAGCTAAAAAGTATAGTAAAAGTTTACGGTAAGGCTATCATCATTAAACCAGGTAGTTTCTGTAATCCAAATTAACATTGCAATCAAGCAATGATAAGTGAACTTTAAAATGCCTGATGCTGTGCCTTTCATTTTCTCTTAAGTTTTATAAAGACTCCAGAATCTAGAAAAGAASTGCTTGATTTTTAGACACTTAACTCAGATAGTACTTTTGCTGCTTAYTGGGCAAGAATTATATGCAAGAAGTGTTGCTTACAGCTCCGAATTACTCGTGCTGCTCTGTCTATACTGCTGAGCTGATGTGTAGTGGGGAGGAGCAGCACAGCAGCATTTGAAATATTTGGAGAGGGAAGAGCACGAGATGCTGCCGCATCTAAATTCTAACAATCAGTAGCTTTAGGACATGKTAAGTTCAAGAGATATCACATCCAAATATGATACTTAGTAATTCTTCACTATTACTTATTTTTGCTCTGAGGCACTGTGCCATCATCATCSTGATGTCACATGCAATTCAGACTAGTCTTCAAAATCATGATTTTCTGTTCTTGTTTTCCTCCTTTCATACTTTCTGCTTTATACAGTTGAGGTTCTTCCCAATTATTTCTTTTTATTTTTTACTGACATTTATCCCTAGCTTCATAGTTATTAACAGTCAATAACAGTAACAATGATGACAGAAAAAGAACTGAGGCATATTTGGTGATTCATCTGAGTTTTAACGGCCTTGATTTCAAAGAAATGATGTCCTCGTAAAGCACAAAAATTAAAATATTAACCCAAAATGCATCCTCTCCTTTGTGCTCAAAAAACCTGCCATAGTCCCATACAAAATGTGAAATAAATGGAATATATACATAAACATTTTAGAAATGATACAGCAAAACAGGCTGGAACAGATCTTTAAGGAACTTTGTCTTACAGTTGTCCATCTCCTCCTTCCCCCTTTCCTAGGTAAAACCTAGGTATTGTCTGTGTATTTTTCAAGTAAGGCTCTTAAAGCTTTGCCTTTGGAGCTAAAAACCCGACAGCATCAACGCCTTGTGGACGAAGGTCAGAGTGGGCCTGTCCCTTTCCCTAGGAAGCAGAGATGCAGTAAAGGATGGGGCTGGGTCTTGAGCCAGTGCCAGCTCGGGCCTTCAGGATAAGGGTCCTAGGAGTCAGTCAGGGAAGAGGTGATGCTGGAGTTAACAAAGCCCAGAGAATTCCCTCCTTTACCAAGGGAAATGAGCTGTAAGCCATACCCATCTAAACTAAAATACACCTGAGATACAGGTCAGGGTAGGGCTGATATATGTAGGGKTTTTTTTAACAGTGGAATTGAGATGGAGTTAAGAATATGAATTAGGAGAAAATACTAATTTGGAGAAGTTTGTGGGCATGCAGTTTCGGAAAGACTGCTAAAGGCATGATGAAATGGAAGTTAAGCTGACAACATTAATACGTACTCTCTTTAAATCCTTTTTTTTTATACATGTATATTTGTTTTTCTTTGCCTGCAGGTATGTAGAAGCTTCTGAAGCAGTGGCAGAGGCAGCAGACAAACCAAAGTTAAAGACCGTTGCTTTGACTTGCGTTCTAAACATTGGTGCTTGTAAACTAAAACTGTCAGACTGGCAAGGAGCTATTGAGAGTTGCTCAGAGGTAATTTAGTGTTTAATGTTTTCATTTCATAGGGCTACACAGGTATGGAAAAAGCAGCCTTTTCTCCTTCCTTAACATGACAGAACTGTTAGGTAAGTGTAACAGCACAGCTGCACTAGACTTCTGTAATGCATTTAGCTTAGCTCTTTTAGGAAGCATTACACAGCACACCACTGTTCTAATCAGAACAGCAGTGTGCTAAGAACTGACTAACCAGTACGAGTCAAGGTAATGGTTGATGAGAAATCCTACACTTACCTTCAGTTAGGATTCCCCAGGGCCAAATGCTTTTTAAATTAACAGTCTGCACTACAAAGGTTGTTTGCTGTAAATCAGGAGTTAGAAAGAGCTGAACTTGTTCAAACACACCTTCCTTTAAGATAAGTATGAGCACATCTGTCCATCTAAAAAACAAGGAATGMTCCTGTGAATATGTAAGACAGACACTTAATTCTCTGTTGACCCAGAACAGGCTGGTAGCAGACACATAGATCAGGATAAGCTCCTTGCATACACAGACAATGACAAAATGATGTATAGAGAATTGTGGATGCGGCTTCTACTGTCTATAATTCTTAATTAAATAATTAAAAATGATAGATTAATGAAGCCAGATATTCATGCAGAGATTTCCTTAACCATTGAACTGTAGTCTTAAAAAAAAAAAATATGCAAATATATCTTTGTCATAAGAAAYTGATTTTCACCGAAGGAGGGGGAAAAAAAAGCTCCTCGTGGAAAGGACGGAGCTAGCTAAATGCTAAGTTAACTGTGGGACTCAATTACTGTTCAAGTATTTGCACAGTCTGTTTGCCTAGGCAGTGTATGTTCTGTTTTGCTGTTGTCATATTAAAGCTGATCACTGTCCTGGGATATACACATTAGCAAAATTGACTCAATAAGGGGGAAATGAAAACTTTGAAAAGTTCCTGACTCAGGGGCTGGACTGCTCATACACATCCCCCATTCCAGCAAGGAAACAAGGTCTGCATAAAGACTGTTTTCTTTATGATCCCATTGTCAAGGTTCTTTGGTGAAGGAAGGAGCTGTAGCAGAGTCACACCCCGAGACTCGGGGGTAGGATAACGTGAACAGCAGGTACCTTTGCCTTGAAAAATGTAGAGATACAATCTCCRCACTATCCCAAAGTCTTTTGTTCCTCAGAGAAGACCAGCTCTGCTGCAACAGCAGCAAAGCCAACTAGGCAGCTGTTAGGAAGGCTGCAGTGCAGTGTTCCTCTTTACACCGTGACTGTTTGGGGAGTTTACTCTGAAACGAAAYGGGAAGATTGGCTGCGGGAGTGTGTGCTAAATGCTAACGTGGCTATTTGATTCATTTTACAGGCTCTTAAAATAGATCCAGCAAATACTAAAGCTCTCTATAGACGGGCTCAAGGATGGCAGGGAATAAAGGATCTCGATCAGGCATTGGTAATGATTATATATATACACACACATTTATACACACACTTTTTTTTAAATTGAAATACTTTATCAAGATACTCACTTATACTTCTGTTTCTTTAAGGCTGATCTTAAAAAGGCTCATGAAATTGCCCCTGATGACAAAGGTAAAAATTGTTTCTTTATAGATTTTTTTCTTTCTTTTTAAATAATATAACAAATTAAAATGCGACATTATACCAGGGTGAAGCATAAGCTCCTGACTTCTGACACCTTCTGAAACTTAAAGGCTGATCTGTCAAGCACAGAGCCTGCTGAGTGTTGCATAAAAACCTTTTTATACAACATTGATGCCTCTGGAATCATGGGCTAAAACGTCCCCTTCTGCTTGTGTAGGTCAGCAACAYACAGAGGAAGTTCTGCCCCTCTCAAAGTGTAATTTTCTGGTTTTGTTGATACCTCRTTGGATAAGATTCTTGCATCATAAATTCTCTGCTGACATCAATACTATTTTTCCTATATCTTCCTCCGCCTGTTGTACTGTTAGATGAAACAAACTAAGGGAAGAGTCTTTGTGCAGTTAATGTCTGACATGCTAGAAATTAAACGCAGTTCTAGCATTTAAAATAAAGATCAGTAAATTATAGCATTGTCATCTACCCTTGGCAGTATTAGGAAACTTGATGAAAAGTGATTACTATAACTGGATCATGTTTTTTTTCTTTTAAGCAGCTATCCAAACGGAAACAGTTAGAATCAAACAGAAGATGAAAGCCCAAAAGGAGAAAGAGAAGGCAGCTTACGCTAAAATGTTTGCTTGATATTTTTTTCCAAAGCTTTAAACCTAAGCACTAACTCTGTAAAAGAATAAATGGAGCCGCAGGCAAGTGTTTCTTCTGTCAGTTGCCCTGTACTGCAGTTTTTGGCGTTTACAACTTAAAAGTCTAATAATAAACTGTTCAAAGATTAAGTTGTTTTCTCTTTCTTTTTAGCTTTAATAACTTGCGCTTTGTGATTCAGATATGTTGATTGCTAAGGTATAGTGTTTATTGCAGCTTTAATTATTAAAGTTTCTTAAGAGGTTTGTTTCTAGCATAAAAACAAGCTAGACAGTTTCTATTAAGAGTATTGTTTCATTTTTGTTTTTTTTTTTTATTTTATTTGAGCAGACCTGATTTCTTTCTTGTAAGGAATAAAAATGCTGGTAGACATGAAGGGGTAAGTACTACTCATCTTTTTAAATGCTTTACAGATTGTACTGCAAACAGGTTTCCTTGTATTACAAACAGGTTCCTTATTATTCTCAGGAAAAAAAAAACCCCATAAATATAGATTTATCCAACATGCGTAACACTTAATCAGCGACAGTTTTCTAGACCATGTTATTTTCTGTATTGAAATTACAATTTCCTTGAGTAAATAAGTTTAAATAGAGAAAACATACCTTTTTTTTAAGGGTAAGTATTACATTTTTCTACCACACCCATGATTCTGGATATGGCTGCTGTTTTCACTGACCTCCAGCAGTAAATCGAAGATCCAAGCTTCCTTTCAGTCCTGAGAAGAACTTTCTTCTGCCTGCCACTGTAAGCTGGGAAGAAGTACTTTTTAAATAAGGCTAGGGTCTAACCTGAAAGCACTGACTCTCCATTTAATGTAACGGTCATACCTAAAATGTAGAATAGCATGTTAGTCTCAAACTGCTTAAGATTCAAGTCAGTGCTGCACTTCACTTATGCTGCAGCATAAAACATTGCAACTTAGGTGTGGAGGTCAAGTCATGGAATAGTTTTCAGCTGATTTACATCCCATTGTAAGCTGGTCCTCCTCCACCTTCGGGGACGACCCAGTTAATGTTCTGGCTTGGGTCCTTGATATCACATGTTTTGCAGTGGACACAGTTCTGAGCGTTTATCTGCAGTCTTGATCCTTCTCCCGTTTCCAGAGGAATATATTCATAAACTCCTGGGAAGAGGAAAAGAGTGGTATCACTTCACTAAATAGTTTCCCCATGCACATATGCTCTACTACTCCTTAACACTGTGTGTAAGGAGAGGAGTTGAATAAATTCCCACCTCCACGGGAGCTCTTCTGCAGGAGGAGAGCTGGGACAGACAGCAAACTTGCGGCATGTACTAAGCCACACAGAATAACTCTACAGTACTTTGCCTTTTATCTTGCAAAATTGACTCAG
The DNA here is from genome assembly GCF_003342845.1 of Nothoprocta perdicaria. NCBI lineage: Eukaryota > Metazoa > Chordata > Aves > Tinamiformes > Tinamidae > Nothoprocta > Nothoprocta perdicaria. Next base: position 2,457,169 of record NW_020455521.1, read on the forward strand.
ACTCGCTTCATTTTTATTACCTACCTGCTGGACAAAATCGTTGTTCTGGTCCATCGAATATAGCCAAGTTTTTGTTCACAGGGACGCTGTCATCCTTTAGGGTTAAATGAGCAGGCTGGTCGTGTTCATGATTTGTACCACTTAAGGCCACAGATGATAGGAGATCAAAACTGATTTTTCCGTCAGGCTTTGGATACTCAATAGGTGTGCAGTCTTTGGCTGGCTTGAGCTGAGCAAAATCTGGTCCTAAATACAGTTTTGGTAAATAAATGTGTTGCAGAATTAATATAATTTGTACTACTCAGCTAGAATTGAATTAAGCAATTTGACTTGTCTTGCTGTTACCATTGGTGTGATGAAGTTACTTACAAAAGCAGGTGGTCTTTTTCATGAGACAAAACTAAAAGTAGACCACTACTCTAATGTGTTCATTTATTATACTAAGCAATATGTATATCAGTTATCATTATTTCTTTACTACATTATGAGACTTCTCTGCCTGAATATTGACCAGATCTGTTCTAGCTTCAACCTCACCCAGAAGGGACTTACAGAGATACTTGGTATCTTTCAAAAGATAATAGAAATAATTACCTGGGTGTTTTAATGTCCATGGCTCCATTCCTCTGAGGATCCAATAAAACACACCCGTGTAGAGCATTCCTCCATACAAACCAAGGGCGGTGTGGCAGGATGGGCGGATGTTTCTAACTGAATAGAGCTCTTTCCAAACCCAGGACTTCTTCAGGTTCTCTTCATATTCTTGCACGTGAAGTCCTAATGCAACACAGGRCTGTTAGGTACTTACAGCACAGAAACACTATCATTGAAATAAAAAATAAATGCTGAGTAAAGAATTGTTAGCAATGAAGGCAGCAAAATAATTTCCAAGTGGCAAACTGAATATATAGTTAGACTACTTATTTGAACCTCTTTACATAATCTGTTTTCACTGGCATTTACCAATAGATACCCGCTCCCTTGTTGCCTCTACTACATAAGCCACTGGAAGCACTGAACTGCCTCAATTTAGCACGTGACAAAGGAAACAGATAAGGTGGGAATAGGGACACCTCTATGGGAAAACGGCTGCTTGCTGGTAGAATCTACAGCCCTGTTTTTCAGTACTAGAGTTACCACATTCAACAGATTTGCTTTACAAGCTATGCAGCCACCATCATTCTGCTTTCACTAATGATGATCATGACCCAAAAGGAGAACTTCAGTGCTACAGATTGTGGTTTTTTTTTCCTCTGCCATTTCTAAGCAGCAAGATAATACGAAAGATCTCCCACCAAAAGCTTGCGACTGGTTTTCATTCTTTGATCACAGTCTTTCTGTGTGTTACAAACATTGCACACTCCACAGATGACTGAGTGCACAGTTATACTGCAGTGTAATTAAATCAGAGTAATTACGTTTATTAAAAAAAGGMCTTCAAATGAAATTTGAGACTATGAAATTTGTCTATACCTGAAAACATGTTTCAGTCTGTATTTGCTACTTCATCTAAGGGTTTGAAAAAACTCATTACCTTTGCATAGAGAGGTTGTGCTTTGGTAGCTCAGTTGTGCTCTACTGTCTTGACAAAACTGGTACCAGTTTATAAAACCTGTCCATAATCAAACATGGACAGTGCACTAACCTGGTGAGACTTCATTATTTTAAGTGGGCTGTAGGCATATTGCCTGGCTATACTAGACTGCAAGTTTTAATTGTTTAGCATAGCCCAGCACATTGCATGGTTTAATTGACCAAAAACTCTCTGTAGGGATGAATCCAACAGCACAGAGACTTCCAAATCATGATCACGTGGCACCTGGCTGTAGCAGTCAATGAAATTCCGGTTGGGTCACCTCTCTGTTCAGCTTTTGTCAGAGTCAAGGCAATGAGCAAGGATTAAATAACCACTACAGTGCAGTCAGGATCAGGTGGTTACTAGAATGTGTTTGAATCACATACAACAGGAAATACACACTAGTCTTACAGTGAGAGGCTTTCTAAAGTAAAGGGGAAAAAGACATCTTCCTAGTACAATTAAGAAAATCATGTGTGATTTTTCAAGTTTACTTCTCACTTCTTTGTTTACATTTCATTTTACTTAGAATTCTTTGCCTTCTGATTCTGCAGGCTTTCTGGATCATAAAACAAAAGCACTAATTTTTAAACACACTTTCAGGGACAAGTCATGTAGTCTGTTTATTATACAGGAAGTGTAAGCTTATTTTTGGATGTTCTTTAAAGCTTTTGTTCTACCACTAGCACTAGTGCTTCCCAGTAACCAAGAAGAACTGTGAAATTTGCTTCTTTCTTAAAACAGCCTATATCTATTTTGAAACCACCACAGTTGTGATTTATTGTTATTTCCAACTAATTCCTTCATACATGTTTAGTTACAGCTAAGCAGTTGGTGCTTCCAGGTGAGCACAGGCTACGTTACAGATGAAAGTGCAGCCATCTTACCTAGAGTCTTTGACTGGAGATTTTCCTTGGTTAACTGGTTGAAGATGGCCTCAGACGCCAGGATGCCACTCTTCATTGCCGTATGTGTCCCTTTAATCTTGGGAACATTCATGAGTCCAGGACTGCAACCAATTAATAATCCACCTGGGAAGGTGAGTTTGGGTATYGACTGAAAAGGAAGTAGAAAGGAAAGTTTGTCTTTTTTGAAAAGAAAAATCATTCTGGAAATCAAACTGGCATAAGACTTGAGTGCCATTAATATTTTTGATGTGGCCTATCTAAAATTATTCCGGAACGTCTTTACTTAAGCATGAGTAATCTTGGTGTAGTAAGCAAGCAAGAGTTCAGACAGTTTCCCCCCAGCCAATCTCACTTTTAGCATCACCCAAGAAATCTATTCTTGTGATAAATAATTCTCTTTGCTCCTAGAATGGGAGCAATGTGACTGAATACTGTCACCTCCCCATAGGGTGTAGGAGAGGAATAAGTCTCTCAAAAGAGGACTTGCAAATGTCATAAATGTCATTATTTTAGTATACTACACTCCTATATTAAGTATAGAATACCTTAACTATCARGGTAGTTACTCTCATCAAATGAGATAACAAAGGAGATTTTATAAAGAAGCAGTAGCTTCAGCAAGAGACTGCAAACCAAACAGAAAAGCCACCTCTGTACAGCCTACAGAGGTGCAAGGAGAAAGCTTTGATTAAATCTAAATTTCAACTCACTTTTGAATAGCTTTTTATAACTTCTTTTTTTAAATCTTTTTGATGAAATAAAACTACTTTTTAGGATTAAAATATTTATCCTGGGGGTTCAAGTTACTCTAAAACATATGCTCAGTTTCTTCTGTTTGTGCAGTTGGCAAGTTCACTTGCAAGTACCTGCTCGTTACACACATATGGCTACTTTTGAATATCCATATAGTAGTTGCTTAAGCAAATTACACTACATACTCTTCTCCYTACATTTTAAACAATTCACTCAATTACACAGATTTAATGATTTTGTTCATAATAAAAAAAAAAGTCTAAAAATGTAACTACAGCTTTTAAGTTAATTTCTGATCAAAAGTCAGAACTGATATAACAGAGGTTGCATAGGTATTTCTGAATTTCAATTCTGAATTTCTAATTCTGCAATCTTAATAAAAATAACAGCTATGTAGATGTAGTCCATGAAAGGCTGTGCCACCTCTTTCCACAAGCTCAAAAACTACAAAAACAAGAAAGCATCTAAGGACATTCTATGGTCAATAGCCTAAGTCAATGGTACATCTGTTTCAAGCAATACTGACATCAAAGTTTAAAAACAATTAATGATACAGAACCACTTTCCTAAGAAAATAAGCCTGTACTCTCATGATACAAGTGAGASAAACATTTGTTTTCACGCTCAAGTGATGCACACTTAAGTGATTCATCAATAAGGCATTTTTACTGGAGGTTTGTGCAGRAAAGCTACTTAATAGGGCAACTTCATGATCAACTTACTGTTAGCTGGACAGAACTTAAGTCCAGCAAGTCTCAGCAGTCAGTCTGCAACAAGATGAGGAGACTTTTCTGCCCAGTGAAGCTTTTGTCCCTATTCCTCTTCATTTCCTGACAGTACATAGCTGGAACTCACTGCAAGACAAACGTGGCTACCCAACACTAAAAGTAAAGAACGTCACAGTAGAATTACCTGGAAACCACCTTCATTCAAAGCTCTGGCACCATAGGCAATCCTTTTTCCACCCTCCAAAGTCGGCTGTACGCTGGGATGGTGCTTCCACCTCTGAAACTCCCTAAATGGATTCAAATAGGGATTTTGATAATCTAAGCCAACCTTAAAAAAAAAAAAAATAGAATTTAAAAAATTAAATGCAAACCACTGGAAATAAAGTATGAAATTTCAATCAAGTTGGAAAAGAAAACAATTGTGTATTACCACATCGACACTTCAAATTTATTTCACATTAAACTAACCTCAGGATGTTTCTACTTAAAGAACTACTGCCAAAAATACTTTCTATCAACTCTACAGTAGAAGCAAGCCTGAGAATTTTGACTTACCTACCCAAAACCTAAATGAAGAATGGAAAGTATTTAATTGCACTGTAACCGCCTTCCGTCAGTCTTTGAAATAAAACAGTGAAATTACATTAAAAATGGTTTAGTGGGGAGAATAAGTGAGAAAACTTATTTTAAATTTGTATTCAAAAACTGTTTGTTCTAGACAAGCAGGAGAAGAGAGGTAAACAATTACTTCTAGGTAGTTATGTCCTTGCACTAGGGTATTTTGAACAGTTCTTCACATGATTTAGCTGAGTCACAACTTTAAATTACAAGAACCATTCCTACAAAGCACYGGAGTGCAATGAGGTAAACAGAAACTGGGGAGAGAGGGTGAAAAAGAAGACTATTATTCCAGCTGGCTGCATGCCCAGGGTTCACATTTCATTTGAGAACTTGCCTAAAGACACACTGCAGCTTCCATCTGTAATATATATTTAAAGAACTTTTGTTGCTGAATTTTCTCTTTTATCAAAAGGAATTATTTCTGGCTCCTTTAAGCTTTGAGACAATTGACAACGTATCTCAAGAGCCAGCAACACACAGTAGCTTGCTTTCTCTAGACACTCRATGCTCTCAGGAACTGGACCTGCTTTTCTCGCTAGATTTCATAATGGGGTTTTCAAAATAAATGTAAGATAATACTATTCTAAGATTCAGCTGAGACATGACAAAAGTATAAAGTTCAACAACAAAAAGTGTTGTATGTGCACAAAAAAGTTGTGTTTTCTCCTATTTGAACAGGARATATGAACATTGCAGATTAGCTTTCTAAGAATCAAATCCTTCTACCCATCTAGAAAGCAAACAAAATGGGAATATCTAACATCTATATTTATTAATGGCAATATTGAAAATTTGCCCAGGACAAGTATGTGTGTCTGAGAAGAAAAATAAAAGTTTACTAAATCTTGAATCTTTCTGAAATCTAAGTCCACAAATATTCACTCAAAGTCTCATGCTTCTGAAAGTCCAGGTCATTTTCCTGACTGTCAAAGCATTCTGTAAAGCACACACACAAAATAAATAGTGCATGCTTCATTCAGGGCTGCAGATGCCAGAAAAACAGCTCCTACTATTGCTCCTCACATCACTGTCTGCCTGAAGGAGACAGTCACTAGTGATCCCAATGCTTCTCCTGACAAAGAGGCAACAGGAATGAAGCAGCAGCTTGTCCAACTCAAACAGTTGCTAAGGAAGGCCAAGAGAATGGGAGAAAAAGGATAGGAGACTGAAAAGTTCAGAAATTGAAGGAATGGTGCAATGATGCTTGTGGAACTGCAGCGAGTTTTCACTTACATTCTTGTCCTCTCCCCAGATATGTATTCTAGGTTAACACACGAAGAGGGAACTGAATTAAGGTTATGTGAAGTAACTTTTGAGTATTCTGCATAAATTTTCAAGCATAATTTTGGTTAATGAACTGCTTTTGGCCTTATCATGTCTATAGGTTAAAATACATTTGATTTGCTAAAAGTGCCTTTATAATTTTGTTCTACCRGATTAAAGACAGATTAACAACAAATTAACCTTTCCTTATTTGGGAATAAGCACAAGGGAGAAAAGGTTAAGCACCAAACTTTCTCTGTTTCATTCTTGTGTTTTCATTTCACATTAAAACCAGAAAGAAACCGTAAAAATGAAGACTGAACAGAAAAGCTTTACTTACCACAAACCCAAGAGCAACTAAAGGTTCGCCCTCATTTAAGTGATAAAGAAAGGAKCCTCCATAAGTATGTCTGTCTAATGGCCAGCCGACAGTATGTTCTATTCTTCCTGGTTTCCACTTCTTTTCATCAATAGTCCATAACTGAAATGAAGATCACCAGAAACTATTTTAATAACTAAAGTAAGAGCCTGCTAATAACACAACAAAAGACAAACACATAATTAAGTACATAAGTAAAAAGACTACACAAATAATACTTTGAATGTGCTATGCTATCACTTAAGCTCATACAGCTAAAGATGAAGTAATGAATTGCAACTACTTCTGTTGTATTATCATTTAAGTATTTGCTATGAGTTCCCTTACTCRAAATGCTGTACATCAGAAAACCTGAGACTTCAGCACTAAACTCCAAACTTTATTTTAACCACAAGATCTTGTTTTYCATTGGTGATATCAATGAATAATTCTGCTAATGAATGCAGTGATTACATTGACCTTTTTCTTTAAGAAACTTTACTACAGCTTAACAGGATGGACAAGCTGATCTAAATATTTGCTGCCCCAAACAGCTTGTCCTCTGTCCACTCTCTCCTGCACAGCTCTACTACTCATCTGACCTAGAGAAATATCTTCATTTTTTGATAGTGTATCAACTTTCTGGTTATCAGACAAAATATTTCCTCACCACAGAGTTACAGTTCCAGCTGCAGGCTTGTGACACAAGGAGAGTGGAGCTATGCCGTTTAGGAGTCAAGCACCATTAGACCAGCTTAGGCATAGAGGGAATAGCTACGTACTATATAAATGGATTAAGGAGTGCATTTTTGAGCAASACTTGATTGCCCCCACTTACTGTGCTTTGGTTCGCATCGAAAACTAGCCATGAACTGGATTCCTTTCACATGAAACTAAACTGGAAGACAAGCTCCAGGAGCCCATCTAGAGCATCCAGTTGTAAATGGACAATGGGACCAGACTAGGCTAGTCTAAAGTAAAAATAACCCTGAAACGTGCACAGCATGAATGTGAGCTCATTGACACCAAGCATTCCACTTCACAGATCCATTGCTATTGGTCTGTACCATTTGCTAAAATAGTCATAGTGAAACCTCAGTCTCACCTGAAAACACAGGAACTCTATGGTGAAACTCTGCTTGAACTATGACTTAGGTTTTAAAAATTGTAAATAAGACCATGACATGCATGGCGACATTTCCAGAGTAGTTATTGGCAACAGTTCCAAAGTAGATGTTTCAGATAGTATGAATTGCCTCTTGGAAGAGCCCCATTCTCTCTCTCTTGCTCTCTGATGAATACATAGAGAGCCCATAAAAACCTTTTTTTTTTTTTTTTTTTTTTCCCTGACCAGGTGTCCTTTTCTCTCTTGCCACAAATTCCAATAAATATAAAATCAGGCAGCATGAATTCCTTGCCCATTTACTGAAACTGCTGAAATTAACTACAGGTAACAGATTTCACAATTGAAATTAATTTGGCATCAAGTAGCTAGCAGGGTGGATTCGCAGACAACATTACTTCTAGCCACAAGGGTATAAAAAGTACCTGAAATGAAACAGTTGAAACATTGTAAGTAGAAGTCTTCTTTGATAAACTCCAGAATATCAAAGATTCCAAAGTYTGAGAGTATAACTCTCAAAACTTATCATTCTAACCTTTTATAAACAGAAACAACTAGTGTATAGCTTTGCAATATCTTCTTCAGCTGTTACAATTGTGCAGAGGATACCTCTTTCAATCCAATGCCATAGCTCTGGGGTTGGCAGTTCTCCCTTAGGTTGTATTTCTTGTACAGCTGTTTGGCTAGATGTCCATGGCAACCTTCAGCAAAGATTGTGACTTTAGCGTGGAGTTCCAAGCCTCTTTCAAAAGTAGCCTGTAAAAGCAGAATATTTAATCAGCCATTTAGATCCGTGCCACACCAAACTCGCCACAAGAGCATCGAGGTCAGTAARCTGATTTTTCACCATCTTATGCCACTGCCCAGAACTTACAAACTATCACATGCTGTGGCTCTGATCCAACTGGCCTTCCCATCTAACTATGACACATTCCCAACAAGTCTTGTAAGGAGATCCCATTAGAGCAAGCAACACTACAGTTAATCATGACTCTTTTATTGACAAAGAATCCTTTCCAAATCAGGCAGATACTTAYATCTCATCAGCTTGTTTGCAGGTTACAAAGGAGCTCCAAGAGAACAAAGAATCTTAACCCATAACTTCACATTTTAAGTTCTGCTCATAAAAATCACATTATAATGAAGCCTTGTTACAGAAATGCACATGGGACAGAGGCTACACAGAAACACCAGGAAAACCTATATTACTAGCACTCTAAAATGAAATAATCCACTACACCTTAAAATAATGTTACTGTAACAAATATTCAGTATTAAATGTTAAAACACATACAAAAAAATTACTCTAGTATTATAGATCGGTACTGAACAATTTCTCCCCAAAATTTTCAGTGRAGGCAGTATCAGCTGATCTAATAAAATACCTGTTCATATACCTGCATGCTCACAAAAGTTTACAGCAGTGGTAGATTACTTATTTACAAGTTAAAGCAGCGAGTAGAAAGAGTGTTTATAATAGACGTTCTCACAGAAGAAAAAGGAATTTTTTTCTAGGTTTTGCAGAAGCTTTAAAAAAAACCTACAGCTTGGGGTCTTGACGCTGCAAATTAAATCAGCTTCTCACTGCTACAACAAAAGTATGCATTACTTGCACCTCCTAATGGAGAAAATGTATAGCTGAAGTGTGTGTGTATCCACATGCACACTCCTGAAGACAGGCAGTCTTGTMCAGTAGCCTTATTTTTCCATACCTTCAGTTCCTCCACCAACAGTTTGTTCTCTTAAAACAAGAATGAAACCTTTCTTGTCACTGCCTATCTCAATGGGGAAAATAACCCAGAAGCTTCTTAATGTGGAAATAAACTTGAAATTTTATKCAACTAGTAGAAAAGGCTTCATAAAGATAGTAAAATTTCAGACACATTTCAGACAGAATCCTGTAGTTGCAATCTCTGTAGTTAGCTACTTCTGTTGTTCTGAATTATTCTGAGGTGCTGGCTCTGCACAGGGAACCAACAGGCTTGCAATGGATTCTGGATCTCACTGAGGCAGCCGAAGTCCAACACTCTGGCCAGACCCAGCAAGCAAAGCTGCTTGGGCAGCCAGCAAACAGGTAGGAAGACTCAGYGTGTACCTTGCCCCAGCACTGCAGACAGACTGTCAACAAATGTGACAGCAGGGGTAAATGCCACAGAAAAATCAGCTAGAAAAATCTCTTAGGTGCTCCCCGTAACCAGTTGGATGATAGCTCTCCATGCCTTTCCTCTGGGAGCTCCTGGAACTCCTCCTTAGCTCCCTGAATGCACATACGCCAAAGCACCCTTGCAATTTGTCCTCCAAGTCACTCAGACAAGCCTCCTTTCTGCAAAGGCTTTTCCTACTGATTTCAGAAGCAGATTATGCTATTCTGAAACCAAAACTTCCACATGTCAAACCTCTGCATAAGTAGAGATGGAAGAACTGAATCCTTAAGACAGATATCGAGTTGCATAACTTCTCTCAGRATGCACCGAAGTTACTGATGACACCAGAAACAGACATATCAATTCCATAACTGAAGCTCTAGATATGGACAGAAAGGCTACTTACTTTAGGTGCTCCATCCTTCTGAATGCCTACATCATTCGTTGCAATCCCTTTCACACTACCATCTTCATGAAAAAGAACCTTTGGAAATATTGTAAGAAAAAAAAAAAAAGTTTTGTCATTTTAATCCATTAATTTAAAAAAAAAAAGAAAGCACGTTCATAACTTATAAGCATCAAGTCTTTCAGACATCTAATGGACAATATTATGCATTTGTTCAGGTACTCTGTGGTCCACTTGCCCTTTGTTGGATCTGGGCTGGGAATTTGGGATACTGAAGTATCTGAAAAAATAGATACTGAAGATACTGAAAAAAAAAAAAAAAAGTACACTTCTGTGAAGAGGAATCTTGTTAATGTACAAGTGCTAAGGGGTGAAGCAGGGTGCAGGACCTTGCCCATACACACTGATATTGTTGTTACCTCAGCAGCTGCATAGCCTGGATAGACTTCAACCCCCAAAGCTTCTGCCTGCTGGCCCAGCCAAGCAACCAAGTGTCCCAGGCGCACTATGTAATTTCCATGATTAACCATTGGAAGCCCTAGACAAAACAAAACAATGTACGTCAGATTTTGCATCCTTTGCTACAGTTTCACAACTGCGAAGACACAGTAGCATCACGTGTTATTACAGCCATACGGACCTTATCACTGTCTATTACCATATTGACATTGATACACACACACTTGGTGTCCTACAGGGAAACAAAATTGTTTAATTTGCGGAAAATGTGAAAAAGGCACCAAGTAAATAGCACTTCACCAAAGAGTTCTTCACTGAACTTTACCTGGGAGGATTGGCACTGGAATTCTATATTTCTTTGTTAAAATTCCAAATTTGTCTTCAGTTACAGGAGTATTAAGTGGAGCCTAGACAAAAAGAAAAAAAAATACTGAGCAATTTTTTCTTGTCAGAAAAAGATAAAATAAAAAATAAATCAAACTGTCATACTTCTTACAATAGAAAAGATAAACTATCCTAATGAAACAGCTATAAGGCAAGATTGAAGAGAGCTACTGAAGACTGTTTGAGGTCTTCCTACATACGCTTGTACTACATCACAAAAACCAGTGTACTGTGCATAATTTTCTGAGCATACGCAAAAATGCTGAGCAGAAGCAGCAAGTCTGACATTGCAAAGAATGCCTTATCTTACTGCCTATACACAGGCAGTGCCTATACACAGAACTCGGATTCTGCACAGAGGCAGCAAACCTGCACACATTTTGCATGTGCAGTAAAATTACTGTATAAAACAGCAAAGGCCACAATGTATTTTTCAGACATAAAAATTAGCACTGGTGGAAACAGACTAGAAAAAAAGATAATTTTTTGTTTGTTTGTTCTGCAAGCCACCACATTTTCAATGGAACAAGGGCATACAGGAATGAGCTGGATACAGAGTTAATCACAGCCAAGATTGTGATGGATTGTGATGTTTACACATCCATACATACCCCTCGCTCCTTCCAGTCTGGAAAAAGCTCTTCTAAGGACCGTGGCTCGAGACAAGCACCGGAAAGCGTGTGTCCTCCAATCTGAGAAGCTTTCTCCACCAGACAAACACGTATTTCTTTGCCGTGCTCCGTGGCTAACTGTTTGAGCCGAATAGCTGCAGAAAGACCCGCAGGGCCCCCTCCGACTATGACAACATCGGCCTCCTCTGCAAACCTTTCCATGTTTACTCCTTCAATGGGACAAAACACGATAAAACAAATGGGTTTCAGAATTTCTCTGCTCTCACTAAATCTCGCCTTGTGACATTGTTACTACACAGCTTGCGTAAAAGAAGGATAATTAAATAAGATGTTACAATACTTGCAAGAGGGTAGAAAGATGTTGGCATTTACTCAGTCTCTTCAAAATTAGCTCTTTGGCAGTGGTAAGAAGATATGCCATAAAAACATATTCAGCCTCTAAAAGTTGTAGTCAAGCATCAGCAATGTTAAAAGTTAGAGCATAGTGGCTTAGCTGTCTTGAGGACATTTTGTAAAACTTAAGGGAAGACATAAATAGAAGAAAATAAAAAGCCTTGCTCAGAATAAGTTATTTTACCCTAATTAATCAGACACAGTTCTGGAATTTGAGCTGTTAAAATTGCTGTAAACATAAGTTGGAATGGCCAGAGATAAATATATTCTTCTTATTTTGTCCCAAACACGTCACAGCGAGAGCAACTGAGAAAGTCAAAATACACAGACTCAAGTGAACTAAATCTTGTTGCGGTAACTATTGAAGTAAAAAACAATTATGTATTTTCTTGACATAGCTAGAATCAAGTTCAAATTTGACCTGATTTTACAGTGCTAAATACAGTAATATTTTACTTGGGATATTAGCACTGTACTTAACAAAACAGAATCTCTCAGGAAAAAAAAAAAAAAAAACATTACATTTCAGTGTTGTTAAAACTCAGCAATAACCATATAAAGAAGCCTTTAAAATGCATGTTATCCCTTACCTTCCCATCGTTTGTCTTTGTCCCGAGGGTGAATAGTATAATGTGTAGTTATGCGAGGCACTGGGGTAGCAGATGCATATCCTGCAGTATGCACTGATGGGAGGCAGTTTCCCTTTATCAGCTTTAAGGCACGAAAACACAGACATGCTGAAAAACAAACAAACAAACAAATAGATCCACCAAATCATTTGCTTCCCCAATTTTTCTATTTTTCAGAGACGAAAGTGTCACAACAAAAATGCACCTTAGAATGCTAAGAAAGGTCAAATGAAGATGGTGAATGCCTAGACAGATTTTTGATTTTTCAGTACCTACATTTTTTTTCTTTTTTTTTTTTTTGATATAAAATCACACATGCACCAAGTAGGCAGTTTTCCCTCTAAGTGAATACCACTCAGGGACCACGGACACCAGCCACGCAGTAAGTGTGACAGCTGACATACTATAGCATGCACGTACAAAGGGAAAAGACATTTTAAGTTYCTATTTCATTTTTAATGTCAAAAAGATTTATTGCAGACTAAACAGGCCTGAACAACTGCAGAGGAGACATGCAAGTTCATCCCTTTCGCTGTCTCAACTCATGTTCAGACACATGGCCTGGGCTGCTCATTCTTAGCAGCTGATCTCAGGTAAATGTCACGATCTATAGTAAAGGCCAASACTTAAATAAATACACCTTGGTAAGCTAGGAAGAAATACAGGTAGTCTTCACCTTTGCTACAGAAACTTTAATTATCGTCACAACAAACTAGCCACTCTCATTAGGCAAGTGGACCAGTATGTGAGTTTCAAATAAACAAAATAAGGCCAAAGGGTACCTCACATGCTTGTTCTGGTTTCCCACTCTCACAAAAATAAATAAATCAGGTTTTCGAGTTGGATATGATCTGTACTCAGAGAAGTAGTAACCACAGCACCAAAACTAGTTATGGTTACCAAGTTTGACCGGTGATGCACACTCAGGGGTATTTTTTCCATCATTACAGATTCCTTCAGTCCGATATAAGGGCAGAGGGGRAGAACATCACATTGAAAGGCAGTAACTCTGCAAAGCTGCACAAGCAAAACCCCCTCAYGCCGGGGCTGGTATGTTCTGCCGCCAGGGCTCCTTAACGAGCCGCTCCAGCACCCTCCACCACAACTGCAGGTGGCTGCCGAGGCTCTGCTCTCCGTACATGCCATAACAACCCATAAAGCACCATTTGCTGCTGTTTCTTAACAGCAGTTTTTGCATGTGACAAGTAKAGCAAAAGGGTTACTACTACTACAAGCAGTAAGTGTTTCTGATGGAGACTCAGAGGAGCCCTTGACCTGCAGCAGGACAGCTTCAAATAAGGCATGTGGGAACAAGCTACATACGTTACGTGCAGGATAGCACCTATAGCACACACTCGAACGCGATACCTCAGAGGTGTTAATTTGCGCGAGGCAGCCACAGAGCACGGTTAGATATACACTCACTATTTGGCAGAAATAAAGTGTAAAACTGAATAAACAAACAAACAAAGCTCGACTAGTCTGGACGCTGCAGGTGCCCCGGACAATTCCACCCTCCGAGGACACTTACACGAGCGGGGACCCCCCAAAGGGGGGGGACAAGCCCCAAACCTCCCCAGGGGCGATGCAGACGAGGTGGCCCTGGCCCTGGCCCCGGCCCCGCCGTTGCCGCCGCCGTTGCGGGGCGGCCGCGCCGGTGTCGCCACCGGCCGCGCCGACCTTTGCCCCAGTTCCCCGCCGCGCGGCGGTTGGAACAGCAGCGGCGGCGGCAGCCCCGCGTGTCCCGGCGCCCCGCGCTACCTCGGCTAGAGGACGAGCAGAGGGGCGGCAACATRGCGGCGGTAACGGCGGCTCCCGGTCGTGACCCCCGGGCTCGCCCCCGGCTCCCGTGCGCCCCGCCGCGCCTGCGCACTGCGCTGCTGCAGCGCGGCCCCGCCCCAACCCGCCCACCGCGGGGACTACAACTTCCAGCGGCCCCCGCGCGCTGCGCATGCGCCTGGCCGACTGCCTGGGAGCGCGGGAAGAGCCTCTCCCCTCCCGGCGTGCAGCGCGCGCAATCCCGAGCCAAGCGGGCGCTCGGTGCGCCRCACAGGGCACGCCGGGATGTGGGCGGGCCCTCCCGTGCAGCCCCGCGGGGCGGGGCGGCGCGGCCGTTGGCGCGGCCGTTGGGGCGCGCGGGGGCCGTTGCGGGCGGCGGAGAGGGACGATGTCTGAAGCGGGGCCGCTGCAGCCCGCGGCCCTGCCCTCGCGCTCGCCCGGCGCCGCGCCCCGCAGGAACCGCAGCTGGGGCAGGGCGGCGCGGCCGCCCGAGCACGCGCCGCGGGAGCCGCTGGAGGAGGTGGAGATGCAGATCGGCGACGTGAGTGAGGCCGCGGCCGGGCTCGGGGCCCGCGGCACCGGGATAACGGGGCAGGGGGGAACGGGTGGTGAAGGTGGGGCCGTCTGTGGGTGCGTGGGGACCCCGCCAGCTTCTCGCTCTGCCCTCCAGGCCGCCTTCTCGTTGACGAAGATCCTGGAGGCCACGTCCGCTGTATCGGCCCAAGTGGAGGAGCTTGCGACCAAATGCTCAGAAAACGCCAGGTTTCTCCGAACGTGGCGGGACCTGCTCAAGGAGGGCTACGATTCCCTGAAGCCCAGCGAGTAACGTCACCGTTGTGGAAAAGGCGGGAACCGCTGCTGCCCGCTGGGAGGGGAGTCATCCCACAGCGTTTTCCTCCTGCTGGCCCTGCCTTGTGACTTGACAGCTTGGCTGGGATCACACCGCGTTGCATGCTGATGTGTTACCGCACACTGTGCCTAGTGTTTTTTTAAACAACGTTTTTTAGCAATTTCCTGTGATGGTTTTATCTTGTTTTTCATCAGCTACTGCCCTTGAGCTAGAAGAGAGTTCTTTGGAAAATACTTGATAACTTGTATGTGTAAGAATACTATGTATAAGTTTCTGAGTGGAATAACTTTGTTTAGGGAGAGTAGTCAGTTGTAACTTTTAAGACTCTTCCTTTGCACTCAGGTAACCTCATCTGTGAAATAACTTTCCTTTTTACTAATATAAGGGAGATAAAGTTAACTTTTAAGGTACCTCTAGAACTCAGCAGTTGTGGGAAAGTGGTATCCAGTGAAGATACATTGCCATTTCACTGGACTAGAAGAAACTCTCTTAACCTCAGAGAAGCCTGTCAAAATAACTTCTCTGTCCTTCTATGCACACATTTTTTTTTTCAGGTTGAGGATGGGCTGATAGGGAGAGTGAAGTCTTAAGTGCTACAGATAAGTGACCCTATTCCCCAGCTCACTGTTGTGGGCAATATTGCAATACATTTCTTTAAAGCTGCATTTCTTTTACAAAGAATTCAATACTTGCAAACAATGTTACACCTGCCTTCTTGTAATAAGTACAAAGTGCCTTATGCAGGAACCATAAATATAGGTATAGTAGAAATGTAATTGTATTAGTTCCTATTAGGATGGATTATTTTGAAGTAGTAGTATAAGCTTCCTTCAGTGAGAAAAAGTCTGTGAATTGTATTCTTCCATCTTAAGGACAGCAACTTATTATGGTTTTGGCCTGTTGTATCACCTGCCTCAAGCAGTAATTTATTGATTAGAGTAGGCATTAGATTAAGCAGGACCAGAAAGATGCCTGACCTGTAGTACATGGCTGCTCTGAAATGTCTGTACTCCTGCGCAGAGCACTGTGAAAAAACAATGCTGAAATGCAAGGGGAAGCTTCAGTAGACTGGGGCTGTACTTGTTGTGAGCCTAAGTTTCAGTGGTAGAAAGATTTTAAAAGACAAACTGTAGTTTTTTTTTTTTTTTAAACAAGAATAAAGAAGTTACAACAAGTTTTGAATTAACTAACAGTCTAAGGTTACTTATAGGAACACAACAACCTCCCCACACACGCACACAGAATATATACATAAATAAAAAAYGAGAAGTGAAAAAGACAAGTGTTCTTATATTCTTTATAAAAAGCAGCTTTGGTCACCAAATATGTTGACCTCCACTGGTAATCAAAAGGATGTTCTTTATGGCAGGATTTCAGTGGGCCATTTTTTTTTCAGTAACCTAAAAYTTTGCTAAACAATTTGCAGAAGAAGCCACGTTGATCGGCAGATCATCCTTTATTTCAATAAAACATACAGCAGTGGAAACAAGATGTTCAACAACTTCTGATTTTAAGATAATGCAAAATACTGTAAACATTTAAAGTGTGAGTCACACTAAAATTGAATTCTACTTCTTACATATTTAAGAAGTTAAGTGCAAACATCRAAGTATCTTTTAAGCGTGTTTTAAAAAGCTTTAAAATCCCCACTGCAAGAGAGGCATTTCTCTTATCTTGGGCTTCTAGGTCACTGGACTGAGAGTGCAGTATTAGAGGAACCATAAGGAAGTCAGAGGAATTTGTAATGGAAAAATATTCTCTCGAGCAAATATATGTGAAGAAACTGCCACTACCTGATCCTCACACCTAGCATAAAATCTTTATACACAGAAAGGTAAAATGACTTTTACATTTGCAACACGAGGAGTACAGTAATACTCAGAGTGCTGAAGGCTGTGCTCTCTAAATTATTTTAACCATAATGCATGTAATTAGATGCACAAGGTGATTAAGACTTAGATGGCAGGATACCTATTAAGACTGATACTCCTCAAGTGCTCTTGGAGAGGAAGAGGGATTAAGACAGACTTTTCAGCCTGGTCAAGGATGAGTTGTCAGGAACTATTGCAAGATGGTCAAATTATTTTCCTATCAGTTTTACCTGCAAGTAGGCACATGGATCCATCTTCTTCCCGCTCTGACTTCTGGTTCTGGTGATTCACCGTGTCCACTCCTTTCTTTTCCACATTGCTGTAAAGCAGTAAATCTGCATCCGTGAAGGTAACAGGGCAGATGTCACTGGGAAGGTTCACAGGGTATTTATGTGCATGAGTTTAGTCGGTGTGACTGTGTAGTCACTGATGCTTCAGAGGAGTCTGTACAAAGAACAGGCTTCGAAAGCTTTGGTTTGATTTCATGCACTGGCCACATCTCTACCCAAATGAAAGATGGACCATATGTTTTCTGACTGCGTTTGCTTCTTTTGGATCTTCTTTGTCTGTAATTGTACCAGACCTGATGAATCATTTCTTTGAAAGGTCGTGTAGTCAGAGTGTAGAGAAGAGGATTCAGAGCACTATTTATTGGCAGTATAAAAATCACCACCCAAGAAGTTATGGTACCTTAAGGAGGGAGAGAAAAAAAATGAAGGCAGTAATAGATAGTAGTACTTGTACCCATCCATCAGTACGAGCACTTCACACTGCTGAGGTGCAGCTTCCTTTTAAAAGCTGCAGTCTGGAAGCGCGTGGGGTCCTGCGCTGCTGGGCTGAGCCCTTGACACTGTTGTGACAGTCACAACCCCATCCTCTAACTGCTTCTCAGGAGGTACTGCCCTTCCGTGTTTCAAGGGCTTCCCGTGAATCCTGATGATTTTTTTTTCCCAGCAGTTCCATTTGCCTCCCACCATTTTAGGACTTTTGTAACAAGGCTCCCTACTTCCTGAGCATATTTTTTGTTCTGGTTGAGCTGCATTTACTTGCCCCACATCTGTTTGTATCCACTTAGCTCCCTATCTCTTCCTGTGATCTCCATTCCCCAAGTGAATCATCATTGCCATGTTGTCCATGTGGTCCTGTCCAAAGCAGTCTCTTCCCATGCCTTTTCCCTCAGAACTTGTTTGTGCTCATCTACACCAGGAGCTCTCCACTCCTTCCAATGCAAAGTGCAGTGAGCACATCCCTATTTTTCCTTCTTGCTCTCCTGGTATCCCCCTTTCTACCTTCTTCCTATGCCAAGGTTTCTTGTCCTCTGCTGCCCACACCACGGTGTAATTTTCCCTGCCCAGGAGGTAAGTCAGCTCATTAGTCCGACCCTAATTAGTCTGAGGGGCAGACTAAAAGTCAAGTCTTTTAAGGGTTGGATAACTTCACAACAAAGCATTCTGGAAGATTTTGTATAACGAAAACACTTTGTACTTGATCATCATAACCCAGATATTTCATAACTTTCATGAAAGTCAAAAATTTCAAAAGATAATCCCACAGCTCAAGCACTTTCTCACCGAATTGCTTGTGATACAAGTGTATGTGCGCGCATATATATATATACACACACACAAATGTAAATTATATATAATTTTATGTATATTTATAATATATATAGGTTTATGTATATTTATAATATATATAGGTTTATGTATATTTATAATATATATAGGTTTATATATAATATATATAGGTTTGTGTATATAGATATATATATGCACACACATATGTAGATAAATTCACACAGTAGTCCGACACTGTTGCTAGTACCACTGTTCATAATAACATGATCTTTCCCAAAGCATTTACAAGCCCTACTTAAGGAGTCTGTTTTCCTAGCATTTCCTGTTACTGCAAAGAAAGGAAAATACAAGGCTTCATTTTTTATCTTTTAAGACTATGAAGGCTAAACTTAAGGCTATTCACACACAGGAATTTATTCACAGCATAAGAAAATACTTTAATAAAACTGCCTTACATAACAGATGTTTTCAGCTATAAGCGTCACTTGTGCTTGAATTATATTCAGGTAGCAGAACCACCAAAAGCCTTGAAGCACTAAAACCCAACAACTTCAAACATGGTTTTCAAACACATGCTGTACATTTTATACATACCTTACAGAGACAGACTTTCAAGATTTGATCTCTTGGCTGACTCTAATGAAGGTGACCAGTCTTTGATGATTACACTAATATATTTCAGTGCAGTAATATAATGGGCTATATAGTTCATTATAGTGTGTATGTGGATTATAGAGAGATACATAGTGTACATTTCATTGTAGCAATGCAGTTCAATGCATTCAATTATTCTTCTAAATTAAGAATTATTGGCTCAAAGTGCACAAAAGCAGGAGCTTACCTGGGATGTCTACTTGAAGCAGAGAAAGGAGTTTCAAAATAAAAATGGGTATCCAGCATAGTGCATCAGTAAACACAATGAAGAAGAAACGTTTAGCAAGAGTCATTTCTTTTTTAATGTGATTCCGAATTTCAGTAGCCGTAATAGCTGTCTGGTGAACGCTGTARAACATACTTCCATAGGAAAACACAATGATGATGAAAGCTGCCAAGTTTACACCTGTTCAAGAAGTTGAAATTAGTTTTATTATTTGAAAGCATGATAGCTTACTTCTTTGTGTGTCGGGGAACATTAGAGGTATCTTTTGTCTAAACTGTTAGTCCATGAAATAAGTGGCCAAACAATCTGAGTCTGTCTTCACTCAGAACACTGAACACTTTACTCAAATATATATATTAATTATCATAATTTGATTAACAGCTGCCATCAGAGCCAAATTCCATAGTTTCCTAGTCTTAATATTTCCTCACCTCCCTGACAAAATCTATTTATTCAGGTTCTTGATGGATCTAACTTCTACTTTCTGAGCACTTTATGGGTTTTAAGATATGTAAATATCTAATATGAAATATTCAGGCTGGAAAAAGTCTGTAACTGCCTACAGGAGCATCTAAATATGAATTGTGAACATCATGCACACATTAAAAAAAAGCTGCCTTACTTGCTTAAAAACTAGGCTCATTATAGCTGTAATTGTTGTAAAGAAGAAAAGTAACTTACCTAAAAAAATGACAACAGAATAAATCTGACTTCCTGAACTTTCTGATTGTTCTGAGTGAAGAGGAAAACAGACGCCATTGGTGCCATAGTAGTTCCTGAAAAATTCCTTATTGCTCAGTGGAATAAAGGCAACAGCAAACCCAATTATCCAGATAAGAATCAAAACGGAAATTGTCCTGCATTTTCTGGGCTTCAAACACCTAAAAGGATAAACTATGCAGATGTATTTTTCCAAAGTCAGGTAAGTCAATAGTAAAACTGACACCTCTGTAGACAGAATAGCCAGCGATCCCACCAACTGACAATGAATACTGTCCATCCATAACTGAGCGTGCTTGTTGTATTCTCCACGATATTTAAGATCAAAAGCTCCAATCACAAATAAATATATTCCCATCAGACAGTCAGCACCTGTGGGCATAGTGCTTAACATCATTATTTACACATCTGAATTTTCCATGCTCTTTGTGTATATGTATATTGAAACACAGACATACAAACACGTACATATGAATGTATAGTTACAAGTGTCAGCTAATGGGTAGATAGATATAAAATCAATATTATGGTTAGAATGATTTTGAGATTTACAATTAAGGCAGTATAAGTTCTTTCCATTTTTGTTATTTTTTTTCTTTGAATTTTCATCTGTTGGACTGAATTTCTGACTTTCATACGTTTCCAAGACTACTTTTTAAAGGTCAAATCTGTGTATTTTTACTTCTGTCAAAGAGAAAAAAAGACACTTTTTGAATAGGTCTCCTTTTGACATTGCCTTTTGGCTTGTAGATAGTTTGCTCTGAATAGAGAAACTGCCAGATTCAGAGGTTGATTTTGATTTGTCCATGTTCAATCTTTCCAAAATAACATGYAAATCATCTTTTAGCAAGGCTTGAAAGTACACAGCAAACCTGGTAGGCTCCAAACCCTCTTCTCATTAGCTTARTAGTGAAAGGCGGGATGCAAAGGGAAGCTCCTGGGCCCATCTGAGTAAGGCCACAGGGATCACTTTGAGCATTAGCATGACTGTTACTGGTGTAAATCCTACATGTTCAGACATTTGCCTGATTCCCCCTGAAAATGATGATGTTGGCTTAAAAATTACAGGCTTAAGAGATGATAAATTTGGAGATCTGCTAAATTTCTAGGCATTAATGATGCATTTGCGTCTCATTTTCAAGTCTTCTGCAACTAGAAGGACAATAAGCCTTTCTTGCTTTTTTTAGGTATCTTGGAATATCATAATTTCTCTTTTTATCTTCTAGTCTGTTTTGTATGAGCTCTCTAAGCAAAGCTTGATTAGCATTTCTGTCATACTAGCCCTGGGAAGTAGAGAGGATCTGTCAGCACAGACTCAAAGGCTTCTCACATATTTTTGATAGAAATTTTCAGTGGTGTTTAGACTTTTGGCTCCAATGGTTAAAGAAGCCAACAAGCTTTCAAAATTATGAGCATACTGTATTCAGAAATGGTGCAATTTTATTTTATACACGGTGGTTATTTAACTTTCAAAATGTGACTAAATCAATTTGTGAAATATGTAAGTTTAGACAGACATCCTTGTATACAAACTAAGCCCAGAGTACTTGGGTTTAACATGACTGCACTCTCAGTTGGTTCATCCATCAGACCGCCTTGCTTTTAGGACTAAACTAAGAAACATAAGGATAAATATTGGAGAGCTGAGAGCGATTGATTTTCTATATTTGCACACAACTATTTGTTCACGCAAAAAGAAGTATAACTATCTGAACATGAATTATATTTACACACACAAATTTGTATTTATTCACAACTATATAGTAAAATCTAGATTAATGGCCCTTTGAAACATTTGGAATTTTATCTCCTCTTGCTGAAGAAAATGGGAATTTGACCCAGTGTCCTCAGCAGCAAAACCAGACACAAAATCTTTGGAATTTACCACCTGGTTATTGTTTCTGAACAGAGACATTATCTAACAAGACTTCACAGTGCGGAAGACAGAGCATTCTGCATTGTCATTCCCTGTGAAAATGCCAAGTCACAGKGGGAATACTCACAGCAGAGGGACATTATGGAGATGGCATGCAGCTTATTCTCCGATCTGATGTAAGGCCTCATACAGATAACGAAAATATTTCCAAAGCAAGTGATGGCAGATACAACCCAGACAAACACTCTCTGTATAATGCTGGCTAAGAGGTTCTCGAGGGAGGAAATCCCATCAGTGTTAGGCTTGCAGCTGCGTACATGAGGAGCATATCCACAGTACTGAAATTTCTTGAAATATCTAGTTATGAGGGAAAGAAAAGAAAAAGAGAGCGTTTTAGTTTGGTTTCTAAGAAAGCAAGATGTCTAACAACTTTTTAGAAAAGAAATAAAATGCCCGTATTCTGAAAGAAGAAAAACTAATTAATTAAAAAAAAATCGCCAAGTTTCAATTTGGATGATTTTTGATTCATCCATTTTTGTTTTTATTTATTCAATATTTTGTAAATTGTAAAACTTAAAGAAAGCTACTCACATGTGGGAAAGGTTTTTAAGCGGTCTGAACATTCTTCTCTGAATGTTTCCAATTTCAATGCCCTCTAAGCTGCTGTAAAAAACACACTCTCAATAAAAATGCAATACAAACTCAGTAGTTAAACAACAAGCTTACTGAGCATTTAATTGTGTTCCTATAATTATACGAAGACATGAAGTTCAGCTGCTTCTAACCTGTCATCTCTTCAAAATATAAATGGGAAATCTACATAAAAGCTAAAATAAAAGCTAAATAAAATGAATTGCAGTTAATTCCAATAAACTCATAGTTCTGCCAAAAGCACAAAGAAGTCTCTTTTAGTGCTCTCAGTAGGACAATTTAACAATTATTATGTTGCCCTTCCAAAGTATTGATCTACTGATGTTCTTTCATCATCTCTGGAAAATAATAACTTGTTCCAATAGCAGTATTTCACATTTCTCCTCTTTCTGTAATCCCAGAGAGCACTTAACAAGACAAACAAGCCACTGCAGGAATTAACTTTTTATTGTGTCAAGAGCAGCAGGAAATTGGTACAGGGAACACTGCGTGCAAGGGCTTACTCACACCATACAGATGGGTTTACTTATTTTAGATTTTTTTTTAATATAAAAAATGCACTATTATTTTCTCTGCAGTGTCAGGTCAATGACATGTAATTGTATGTAAGAACAATGTAATTGTTCTTTAACAACTTGAGTTTTCTGGTCAATTGTATAAGCTAGAGTAATACAAATGCAAATAAAAAAATTTGGGTTGATAGGCAATCTTGCTAGGAGAAATAATGAGGCCTAAACATGGAAACCAGTGTGTTTTAGTCACGGATTGGAATAAATCTAGGGGAATGTTGTCCCAGCTACTCCTRTCTACTCAAACTGGTAAACAAGCAACAAGTGTTCTACAAATGGAGTACTGAACATAAAGATGTTTTGTTTCCTCTAGATCTATCTCTCAAGATTTATTGATTTTATTATCTTAGATATATGGAAACTCTTTTTCACCCAAGTGCATGGAATTTTGGTGATTAAGTAATAACTAATGTATAAGCTGCCTCCTGAACTGTTAGGGAGGTACTAAATTTATGTTAGAGCTGCTGTGTTAGCCTGCCCATTACAACTTCCCTTTGCTCTCATCAAAAAGATTTGTAGAAGGTCCACCCGCTCTGAACTGACAAATTTTACTTGATTTATATTACTCTTTTCATGACTTAAGCATCATTTTCTGTAAGAACTGAAATATACACCAGACTTATGCATATACCAAATTCCTTTCAAATTATTGTCTTTACATATTTCATTGATATCCGTCCCTGGTGCTAATAGCTTCAGTTAGGTGTTGTAGGACCCTTAAGTTGTATATTCAAGTTGTGCAAAGTTGAAAATGAGTTTTGAATTTGGCTGTTGTAATAACTTATCTATCTGTAGTACAGCTATCCTGCACTAATGACATAATTTGCTTTAGTCTTTCTGTGTAATGATGGAATAGATTGTCATTTGTAAAGATGGATTTATGATCCCTTTGCTTTGGAATGATTTCCAATGCAAGCTGGTATTTCAAGACAGAAAATGTGAATGTTATTAGTAGTTACTCTGCAGACTCAAATTCTTGAGCAACATCAAGAAATACAAAATATTCCAAATATAATTTCTTATAAAAAGTATTCTTTTATTAGTATTATGACTAACATCCTTCTGTTAAGAGATTTGCTTAATCATAAAGAAAATATAGATAAGATTYTTGTACATAAAAACTTGATACTTACAGTGATTTGAGTTTAATTAGAAAATCAAACTGGTCCATCTGTATTTTCTTGATTGGATTATAAGAAAGGTTCCTGTAAAAGCAGCATAAACGTAAGTATTTTTGTACATTTTCTTTACATCTTGTTCTAAGGTTAAGTCAACGTTCCATTTGAGTTTTCAGCCCTGCAGTAAGGAATCATGGTACTGGCAATTGCAACTGAAATAGTAATATTCACCTACTGTTCTTTGGTTTACACTAAGCCAGTGGAAAGACCAGCTTCAGGTTTTCAACTATAGAAATAYTTAATAATTAAACTTTTTTGACTTTGTTTTTTTTAGAGACTACAACTTTTTCCTCTTCCTTGCATTTCCTGTCCCCCCCCGAAGTGTGTATTTTGGGGCTGGACTTCCCAGGTTGAGCTTTTTCTTTTTCCCATTATGGGYTTTTCATTGCTAACCATTTCATCTATGTCTGCAAAGAGCTCAGACTTCCTGGGTTCTGCAGAGAAACCCTGGTTCTGATTCAACATGTAGGCTCCCTTATGTAAAACTGAATATCAGATAAGTATTTTTTAGACAGAGCTTAAATGAAAAAAAGATGTTTTTTTTCCTTCCAAGCATTCATGACCRAAATCATATTGAATAAGGAATATGCAATGACATACAATAATAATAATAACCAAATCCTTACAGTTGTGAAAGCTCCTTTAGATCCTTAAATATATATGGAGGAAGTGACTCAATCTTGTTGTTAGCTAGGTCTCTGTGGAAACAGCCATAGGTGGGATATAGTAAGTTTTTAGATTCAATAATTATACAGAAAAGTTTTATAATTTGAAGAGATATTTTCATTCCATTTACCAGGAGATTATTACATTGTTATACAGATCATCAGAAACTTGGACTATAAAAGAATAATGTTAAAACAGCAGATGGAAAACACAATCCATCAGAGTCCTCTTTACTTGATTAGTTCAGATAGGTCATTAGATGAAAAAAACTTATTATTACTGCATTTACATCCAAAAGAAGGAAAAATATTTTTAACTAGGGCTGCAAGAACCTGGAAAATTCTCTCACATCTCATCTGGGTTGGCCAGCACTACACCTCCTCCTTGATTCTGTTCTCTATCTTGATGCTGGTTTTCAYTGAACTTGAAAGATCTTAATAACTTTGGACAGAGAGTAGTAGAGGTCTCAGTCTGACTGCAATCGACAGACTTGTTCAAAAATACCAAAGGTGCATACAAAGGCAGAGTGATACATAATTAATATGACTTCATTCAGGAAGTATAACAGTCTTAAGAGAAAAAGAGCAATAGTATTGACATGTTGAGAATATGTATTTTATTGAATGTTTCTTCTTAAACATTTGGAATAAAGCTCAGGATGGATGTTATGTTCAGATTATAAGAAACAGAACTTACAGTAAATACATAAAATGTACAATTGTAAAATATAAGTCTTTGTCATGTCTATAAATAAGAGAAGAAATCAACTCACAATTCATCTAACATCCGGAGAGAAGAAAAGCTGTTTTCGTTTAAAGAGATGATTTTATTTCTTCTCATCACTCTGAAATGATATAAACAAACTTATATTGCTGCTTCTGGAAATCTGTTTGTTTTCTAAAGAAAATATGTGTAAAGTTTTAAAGTTTTATGATCACTCTTTTTTTATTATATTTTATTATCACATTTACTGTTTGCATCTTCAAGTATCTGCCTCATTAATTCAGAACTTTGATTTTTAATATACCTGCAAGGCAGTACAATGCTTGTAACTAGTAGTGTTTGAGAATTCAAGGTTGAGCACATGGTTGTGCAACCTTTCCTTCAACCTTCTTTCATGTGGCATTGTGCATGTTCCACAAATGTACCACCTGAATTTTATATACTAAATTTTATATACTATTTTATATACTGATTTTATATACTAAAGAGAAAGCCAGCTAGCCAAGCTTTTTAAAATGAAGAAGTGAGCTAAGGACTTTGTATGTGTAGTGACGTTTGCACACCTTTCTACGGGAGGATTATTGTCTTCTTTGGCAAATAAGGAATTAGAAAAAAAAATATATATATATATATAAAAATCTTCATGTCAGTCAAAAATCACCTCAGTAAAAGATTAATCACATATATCAATGCTGAAAATTGATACAAATGGTGGCTATTCTGTATTGTGTTCAATTAAAATTGAGCCTTAGGTCTATATATCTCTCTAAATATCTAATATCCTTGAAATCTATATATCACGCAATATTTAAGAAACCTTTATATTAGCTGTCACGGATAACTTGACTGTTGTTCAGCACCGATATATCTCATTAGGGTTGCCCAGTATGTGCTACTACTTACAGTACAGTTAGAGTGCTGCAGGAGATGAAAGTCACATTTCTTACGTAATGGATATGATTGCCCTCAAGATCTCTGTGGTATGAAAAACAAACAAGCAAAGAAGCAACAATAACAACAAAAAACACTGAAAATTATTTTTTTTAAACAATTCTTCTAAGATAAAAAAAAAATCTCACCAAAAGTTCAGGATGTCACAAAAGAATCATAGCCAGACATGTAGCTTTTCTACGCGCCTAGCTGATGACTCCAGGTCATCAATGCAATGCAGGGAGCCACTAGGTACTCTAACATCATCCCAGCCCTTCACTAGAGAAAGTGGCACTGAAATGCCATTCAAAGGCAACACAGTAATATTTTTTCTAGTGAAATAAAGGTAGACTTACAGCCAGTTTAGTCTTGGCAAGTATTGGCACAGAGGTTTATCAGGCAAACGAGCAAGAGAATTATTCATCATCACTCTGGAGAAGAGAAAAATAGCTGATCTGGCTATATTTGCTGAAAATAATATTACAGAAAAAATATGTCTCTATGTTTCTACTTTTTAATGTAAGGCAGTCACAGCTAGAATCACTTGTCATAGTTTTAGAGGTAGCTTTTCTTTTTAAACCTCCCTGGATTTTCTGTGGAATTCTTTCAAATGCTTGTTAACTACTAGGCTCATAGTTCACGATTGTGTCATAACCTGCAATTTCCATCAGTCACAGAGGAACAGAGCATTTAAGGGACCTTGCTCTCCTGGCCACAGTGGAATTGGGGCAGGAAAAGAGGCAGCCTATGGATGGGCTCCTGCAGCACGAGGTTTTGGCTGCCATTCCTTGTATCCCCTCCCACATCTCCTTGGCTCTGGGGGCAGCCCAGCACCCCTTCCACTGAGCTGCTGCTTCCTTATCCACTCGGAGACATAGATCTTCCTACGAATRAGTTCAGAGTTTGCCAGAGACATTGATCATAAATTCACTTTATCAGGTGCAGATTCACAGACATCCTGTCTAGTCTCCTAGACTTCAATAAGAGCAATTCTATTCCTGTTGATCTGGGTAGTTCATAGCTGCAATTGGATCCTTTATCCATGCAAAAAGGCCTGCAGTGATGGGCTCCCCAGAGCTGGCTACGTTTCTGAAGAATCTGTCACAAGAACTCTGAAGAATTCCACCAAAACAGCAAGCACTACCATGTGGGGAGTTTGAAATCTAAATTAAACTTAAATTTAAAGCATATTTTTAAATCTAGCTCTTCTTCCTGCTCTTTCAAGTGGCACTTTTGGCTTTTATTCCATACTTACAGAAGAATAAGCGATTTGAGCCCATAAAATGTTAGTGGAGAGATCCGATTGATCCTATTGTTTTCAATTATCCTACAAATTAGAGCAAAGCAAATCTCAGATTGACAAGGRATTATAGTCCTAAAATAAACAGTTGATTAAAAAAACCAACATGCTTGGAAGTGGCTTTCTTCAAGTACCCATTACTGGAAACAAACAAACAAACAAMAAAAAAACCCAAAACCCAAAAAAGGGTCTCATGTTCAAAAGCCCTACTTGAGGAAATAAATGTACTGCTCCACAGATCATCAGAGAATTCATCAAATTAATTCCCTTTCCAGCATAGTTTGAATAGTTCTGGACATATTTTAGCTTGTGTAATTACTTTCTATTAAAGTAAGCTATTTTCTTGACAGTTTTTAAAACACTTTTGATCAATGCTTTGAATAGATTCTGTGCAACACCAAAGCAGCTGTACACATAACAGCCTTCCAAGACAGTCTGCCTGTTGAAAATGCACAGAAATATCAAGTACTGTTTATTGGGAAAGACTTGTACAAAACTTCCATTTTTATTGTTTAGTGCAATCTGACTTATTTAGTAGTAGATGAGTTATTTCATGTATTATTTTGTAAGAAGCAGTTATTCCTAACAGCATTTGCTATTGTAAAATAAGTCACAGTCTTCTGGATCACAAAGGCTCAAGAACTAATCTGGTCTCCCATCAAAGTAAACTGTATTTTCTCTGCAGAGAGTGCAGTAGGAATTCTTTGGTTATTATCTAGCACAAAATAATGTTACCCACAAAAATCAAAGCAATATAAATACTTCTTTTTTTTGCCTTTAATTATTCCTTGAGAAAATAAACATACAAAGAAAACAACATACAGCCATTCTAACTTGTGGAGATCTTGAAAAACTCCAGGCTTCAAGCTGGTTATCTTGTTGTTACTCAGATATCTGAAACAAGATCAGCAACAGATGGAAAAGAGAACACAGGATTAGTATTAGTTAAGTGAAAATGAATTATATGTTTTTTTTTTCCTTTATAATTTACCATAGTGCTGATTTTTTTGATTATTGGGGTTTTTTTTTTTTTTTTTTTTGGAAAAAGAACCCCACTAAGTACAATAGAAAAAAAATGTGTTTCCAGTCTGTGTCTGTCTGTCAGAAAGCCAGTGCTTATGAGACAGAAAATGTACAGATGATCTTTCACAGACATGTCAAGCAAAGTAGGCATCTGTTTTGTATGTTTGTTTTCGTCTTATCTGTGGGGAAAAAAAAAATGACAGGCTAACTATCTTCACTGTGTTGTACTTTAGACCTGTTCCAGTTTACTTCTATGGAATGAAAAATTACAGAATTTTCCCTGGGAACAAATTCAGGTTTTGCTGAAGACATTCGTCATAAATTTAGACACCAGAACTGYTTACAAAGCAATTAAAAGTGATGCCGTATAAAGTCTGGGAATGTAGTAACAGATATAAAATCATCCACACCTATTGAAGAGAAAATGAAGATGCATAATAACATTTTTAAGCTATCTCTTTATAGCCRTTGCAAAAAGAAGTTGAACTTAACAACGCAGTTTATCTATCATCTCTTTCGCTGACCTAATTCCTTCAAAGTTTGAAATAAATTACATAAAGCTGCTGCAGAATTAAAAGATCTTCATTAATACTGTCTTGCTTTGGTTTGCTTCTCTTAACCAAAGTGAAGTTAAAGAAATTTTGTTCATCCCAAGCACTCATTTTTTTTGGTTTACTCCTTTTTCATTCTTACTGACTTAATGCAAGATGACCACCGTATTCTCTTCCTCTGAAATGCAGCAGATTTGTGGAATAGAAGTAAAACACGAAGCCATCTTGCATTTTCAAAGCACTTTCCTGCCAGATGAACGTGTCTGGATAGATATTGCACCTATAATTTGCAGTCTAACTTTGTTATCTCAATCAAACCGTTGAGCTAAAGGTTTGTACCATTTTGCAATTTCCTAATACTGAAATAAATAGGAAAAACAGCTCTAGCAACTTTCAAATCTGTTCCCATTGCTCTTTATTTCAATATTCTTGAAGCAGTACTTACAGCTTTGTCAAATTGTATAAACCTTTGAAAGCGCGTTCGGACACAGCTCTGATTTTATTGTTCTGAAGATACCTAAGAAGACACAGAAAMAACAATTAATTCTCTAAGCATGCAAAGGCAAAATAAGCATGAATAACCAATGAAAATCTATCAACTAAATTGAATTCACATGTGATAGTTGAAAAAATGCTGTCAAAATTGTTACATCTTAAATTCCACACTAAACACTTCACAGCGATAGTTGCAAAGCCTTCAAGTGTGCACTAAAAGAAGAAAAAACGGCAGGATTACAAAATTCATTCAAAGGTGTACTTATGTTACTAAAGAGGAGAAAAGGAATGATTTTAAAGCACCTCCTCCTTTAGGTCCTCAACCTATAGCCTTGTCTGTGTGATCACACATTTACGCTTAGCTGAAACCCCMTGTAGTCAGCAAAATGTTGTATGGTGAAGGTCAAATTTGCACTAGTTGTTGAAGYTGCTATTTATATTATCATTTTTTTGAAAGGCTACATGTTAAATTAATAAAATGTAAAATGGAACTTGATTTTCTGTTAAATAAAGGATACTAAACTGTTTCCCCTTCTGTTTTTTTTTCCAATTTGATGGACAATTAAGTTCCAACACATTATTAGCTACCAATGTTAAATCCTTTAAAAATATTAATATTTTGGCTTTTTCCTCTGAGAAATCTTTAAAATGCCAGTTTAAAGAGGAAAAACTAGAGAAATGTGACTTGCCCAAAATGCGATTGTGTCAAGCACTGCTCAAGCTAATAAAACGCTTTTAARTGAATATGATCCTTTGTGAACACAAGATGGAGCTGCAGTACAGTTTTCAGTGAAGTTAAGTCTATTTTTTTAGAATCCTTAAACCAGCTACAAAAGCACCTACTTTAGACTTCTGCCTTTAATTTCTTAATTGTGCCAATTCTATATAAACCAGGCTCATGAAGGCTATGAATTTTTGATCAAATCATAAAGCATACACTATTCTGACATAATTAATGACTTGTGCCTTTACTAAAGTTATTCCAAACATAATTAGGAATAAAACTAAGTGCCATGTAACTATGCTTCCCTGTGGCAATGGACAGCTTTTTCAAACTTAACAATTAACAGAATAAATGGGTTCAGTTACCTTCACTGATTGCAGCTTATTACTGCTTATTAATTTCCTTAAGACACAATGGAAGTTCATCTTTTTCTGGTATAAAATAATCAAGACAATAAAATTTAACATGTGGAAAGCATGATGTTATGAGTAGAGAGAAACCAGATTAAGCAATCTGAGGAAAGCAGTTTACACAATTACGAGATGGAATTAAGAGAAAGATAAAACAGAATTTTGAGAATAGTTCTGTGGAGTTTTGTCTGTCTTTTATCAAGGTCAAGGCATGGGTGTGTGAGAGAGAGAGAGACAGACAGAGAAAAAGATTATAATTAAGGAATTTCATAAAGATTTTAAGTTGAAAGATTCCCTTACAGATTTTGAAGGTCTTGGTATCTCTTGAAAATATCAGCAGAAAGTTTCCTAAGCAGATTCCACTGGAGAGACCTGTGGAAACAAACACACATAGTAGAACTATTCTGTCAGTATATTGAATTTGAGTTTATCCTGTCTGCTGTATGTCTAACAATTTCATGTAGTAAAATACATTTGCATAGTAAATTATAATAAATAAACAAATACATAGATAGAAAATTCTGCAATAAATTCAGTATTTCCAGAGAGGTTAGTTAGGTTAGTTTATTCAGGACTGTCTATGTGCGTTGTATATATCAAAGGCGACAGTGGCTATGCTGTTGGCTGTCAAATTCCATCCAATATGT
Organism: Nothoprocta perdicaria; assembly: GCF_003342845.1. NCBI lineage: Eukaryota > Metazoa > Chordata > Aves > Tinamiformes > Tinamidae > Nothoprocta > Nothoprocta perdicaria. The sequence continues at coordinate 2,488,966 of NW_020455521.1, forward strand.
TAAACCAAATCAAAACTGGCTGCRTTGATGAATGAAAATAAAAGAGATTCCCCTAGGGATGAATCTGGGTTAATGGATTAGGAGGAGACTGTGAAGAGAAGTGTGCCTCACCTATTGCTGCATATTTACAAGCAATTGTTGCCCCCACTTTCTTCTTTACATACAAATAGTTCCCTCTCTGTCCTCCCTATCCACATGATCCAAAATCACTATCTAATTTTAGTGGGGTGAAATCAAGGCTATCAGCTTTAGAACCAGGAGAGAATACTACACTGTTGACCAAAAATGTACCATGTGGCATATCGAGAAATTAATAGTTCCTACATCCCTGTGGAAAGGTAACAGATGGGTGGCAAGTCACACTGCATTTCTCAGGCAAAAGGCTTCTTTCAAAAATTCACTATTAACCAGTCAGCCCARAGGGCAGCAGGTGACTGATAGGAGAAAAACAGGATCTATCCCTGCAAATGCAGGGAGCTGCTCCTGTGGCACACTGCCCCGGAGGACATAGTGGACAGAAGATAACACCAGATAAAGACTCACCAGCATTTTCCAGGAAGTGTTTGGAGGACCCCATTCCCTGTTGATGATACAGCCTCACCTCCCTCCACTTACCCACCTTGCCACCTTCTCCCCTAGGGCAAAGAAAGTCTTGCAAACTGGTAGGGATAAGCTAAGAGCAATATCAGCTATTCCTTTTTTTTTTTTTTTTTTTTTTTTTTTTTTTTTTTTTTTTTTTTTTTTTTCTCTCTCTTCCCCCTCTTCCCCCAAATTTTACTTTATTCTTGTCTGTTGGATGACCCAGCCCATAGTAAGTCTTTCTAATAATGTCCTATTCAGAAGCATGGATTGAGAACTAAAAAGATTTGCTCAGACAGATTATTCCACAAAATTAAAGTTTAATAATTTCATTGGCAGAAATACAGAATATTGGTAGGACCACAGAATAATTAAAAAGTCCTGAGGCATTATATCTTAAAAGGAAACACTTCTCTAAGATTTCTTTAAATTCCATGGTTTTGTAGCTAATTCAGGCCATGGTTACAAATCTGAAATGACTATTTCACACAGAGTTGTTTTAACTCCTTTTCTCTCATTTTACATGCAGACAACCTGGATTTAAAGCCGCGAACGCCTGTCCACAGAGAGAGGCACCCGGCTTTCACAAACCCCAGTTGAGCCAGCTGGTGATAATTATAAGGCTGTAGCTGCAAAATGGTTGGAGAACTGATATTCAGCCCCGAGCAGACCAAAGCGAGCACTTTTCTGCTCTACTTACATCAGGGTTATATTTGAAGAGACGGAAGGGACAGCACGTAACTTGGCACGGTCACAGACGATCTCCAGCCCTTGGCACATACATTCAGCTGGCACAGGAGCAGCCACTGCKTGGGGACAAGAAAGTGGTTGTGGCAACAGGTAGGATGGGGGGGATATCATGAGGCAAACAGAAAAGGATATGGTGTAAAAGAGCAGTTAGCACAAAGACATCTAGACTGCATTAAACAGGAATTAAATCAAGTCTTGTCTTGTTATTACATAAGTGATTTAGACGTAGGGAGATCCTCGCAAAAGAACACAAAGGGGTAATGAAACAATTCTATTCCTTCCTGGTTTCTATAAAAGAAGACTTTGCAAAAGAGCTATAGACTTCATACGGGAATCTCATTTGGTAGGACCTGTTAGTTTGTTTTGAGATTTTGGAGACTCTTCTTCGGATTACTCAGTTTTCTTACATTTTACATGAGTGACCACAACTCTGTCAGGTTAAAACAGGATATCAATGGATCAGAAATTCTTCTGCACACTGTATTCCTCAGACTTGATTAGATCTAACTTAGTACTTAGAGTGGACAGAGTCAGAATGTCCAAGGAAGTGGGTTTTTTTAGTTATTTTTAAAAGGTTTTTAAACAATTGATGTGGGAAGAAGTCAATTTGAAGGGAGGTTGTTTTCAYTCTGAAATACGCCTGTTTCATAGTCTTTTTTTATATTCAGAAAAATATTTATATTACCCTTCTAATTGGCATATCTGATATTTCCTTTACAAAAACTGAGTTTCCACTTAAATGAGTTTCAGTGCATTCACTAGTCTAAGACATTCATTCTTCTTTACTATAAATGAAACTGTACCRTATTTCTATTTCTGATAGGCATATGTGGTATCAATTTTCTTTTGGAAATCATCAGCAACAGTCACAAAAATAATCCCTGTAATTACTCACAGCACTCAGGTGTCTTCGTCTGAAATGCATGCGGAGATTTCATTTTATTGTACCTGCCTTTTGCATAATGTTTATCAAATTGTACAGACCATCCATTGTTGTCTCCTAATTAAAAAAAAAAAATTAAAAATAGCACTTCAAAATATTTGCTAATGGTATAATGCAAAACAAGGCCTTCAGTAATTTTCACTGTAGGGCCCTTTGCTTCAGTTTTTACTGCCGTAACATGATTTTTACGGAACTTTTCATAGCATATTTAATGGCCTTCTCTTTAGTTGGCTGTCTAATCACTAATAGGTGCTGAGATTACAAACTATCTAATAGGATCAGTTTATTATATCTTCAACRATTCACTTTCTGCCACAGTTGCAACAAGAAAGCATACAAATTAAACTTCTATTTCCAAACGCAATCATCTTTCCTCCCCTTCCTAAGTATGTGGGTTTATTTACCACTCACATTATATTTCTTTTCCAGGAAAGCTTAAATGATTACTATGTCTTTTAGCACTTCTTTGACAGGGTGTTTCAACAATTACATCCTAATAGGTGAACAGTTATTTCATAACCAAATAAAGCCTTTGCTCAAAATCTAGATGCAGATCAAGCAAACAGCACTTCTAAAGAGAACATATGACACATAGCACTCAAATCATCAAGCTGAACTTGAGCTTAATAGGCATTTTCTTAAATAAAGCATTAGTTTGTATTACCAGCTAGGTCACTGTGCGTAGGTATAGTCCAGCATGGTATCTCATAGTAGCTCATAGCTCTGAAAGTGAAAAGAAAGTGAGGATCTTTCACTTCCTTCCCACTAACGGGGGCTTCTACTTATGGCGATGCTGGAAAACGCTACAGATCTTTTTCTTGGAGGACTATTATGCATCTGACATCTTTAAGCAGCTGATCATGTAACCACCTCTGAAACAGGAGAGGATTATACACCCTCACCACTGCACACACACAAAAAATACTTTCTAATATCACGTAGTCCAAAGCATTGGGGGTAATTTAAACTTACTTTCTAATGAAACTCCCTGCTGAACGTTTATATTATGAATCTGGAGAATGACTCGGCTTAGCCCTCTCCTCTGGACTGTCCTGTATTAGTTATACTTAAATACCATTCCTGTGGGCATTTTTCCATAAGCCTTTGTATTCAAGCAAGCATTGCTACGCTACCTATTAGTTTGGAAACCGGCAGAGGAAATAAAACACATTTACCTTGCCATGACATTTCCCCTTCTGATGTGACACGTATATCGTCACGGTATATTACAATTCAGTAGCTCTCAGCTGGGCACAGAAACTGCTCTGCCCTGGGGGCATCTCCCCCAGGCTGCCAGTGCTGGCTCAGCAGGTGGGGCTGTTGAGGGACCTGCTGCTCTGCTGCCCACACCGAAAGGATGCACGCTGTATATACGTGCTGTGTAAATGATTCTGTGAAAGACTGAGCAACTGCAGGCACACTAACCTTATCTGCTTATTCATTCACTATGAATAGATGGAAAGGAAGATTCAAGGCAAAACTAAACCTCCATCCTCAGGAATGCTCCATAAAGAGAAAAGAAAGACTTGGAAAGTTTCTTGGGTACTTGAAAATGCAAACAAATTATGCCCCAAAAGCAAGTCAGTGGCCCACTTAGAGAAAGAGAGAGAGAGAGAGAGAGAGAGAGAGAGAGAGAGAGAGAGAGAGAGAGAGAGAGAGAGAAGAGTAGAGGCACTTAAGCACATATCACTTGCTTCCTTAAGAGTGGCCTGGATCAGTAGCAGTTTTGCTAGATTAGATCCTCACGCAGCTTTTCGGAAGAATCCTGATGCTTTCAGAGGAAGTAAAAGGAGTCTGCCAACGTGCAGCTACACTGCATCACCTGCTTTAAATGCTCAGCAGAAGTACTCAGAAAATACTCAGCAGGAGCATTTTACAGAATGGCAGAGATATCTATAATTGATGATGTGCTGAGAACAGAGCCAAGCAGCAAGCACCTCACAAGCCGACTGCCCCGCAGCCAGACCAGGGATGAGGTTGCTTCACCACCATTGCACTGTGGGTTTTTCCCATGGGAGAGCATCCATCGAAATTCATCTGCAAGCCTGGACTCAGCAACTGGGACCTAATGGATTTTCTCTGAGTTACAGAAGACATGATGTAGAAGAGAAAGAAATCTTTCATGGAGGATTTTTACACAGGTGTTTTTAAAGATGCATTAAATTTGAGTTTATTCTTAGACTATAATTACACCACATAACTATTTCACAGGCCGAAGGACAACCTTACAATATTTTTGGACTTCCTAGTGTAGAATTAGAATAAGAAAGAGGTTTGGACAATTAACCTCTTACCTGAATATATACTTAAAAGCCATAAAACCCTTAGATGTGTTGTAAAACCAAAAGCCAGGTAAGTTGCCTTTTTTTCCTCAAGTTCTCTCCTTCTCACTTGAAAGTGTGGATAGATGAGGTTTTGTTCCATACTCCTTTAAAAGCTTTGCCATGTGACAAAATATTTAGAAAAGGTGACCATCACTACAGGTCATACCTGGGGGGAAAAGAGTGAGCAGTGCCCCTGTGCTAAGGGGAACAAAGCAGGGTTTTGCTATAAAGGACAAGTCCTCTAGCATTTTCAGGCAATCCAAGAGGCTGCTGGGTGGCTGTTAAAGAGAAAAGAGGCACAGGGAAGAGAGAAGAGGGATTATTTTGCACTGGAAGTACTCCAGTTGTCTGGACTTTCTGGTCAATTCATTTTAAATAACTGGCTTTTCTCATGGCACTGTTTTTTCTGCCTTCCTAGAAACACAAAGGCATGTCTGAATATAACAAAACAAGTTATTCAAAACTTTCTGACATTCAAAAATGTTTAGTTTGGATCAAGTGCTGTGCAAAAGCATGGGACGGTCTTCCTTTTACCCAAACTGTTTTGTCCTATCTCAGATGCATAAACTGTGCAAACAACTATATTTAGAACAACCACTGAGCCARCCTCACAATGCCAGAACTGTAAAGCATTTTGTGATCTCTTAAAGTTTATATGGCAGGGTTGTGACTGTTGAGATGASGTTCTTACAAAGCTTAAGAAATGACTAGTCAAAGTACCGGTCTTATGATCCCAAATCTGTCATTTGGGCAGTACAGCTCAAATGAGTACAGCTCAAATGAGAAATGTCTTTTTCCTGAGCCAGTTTAAAAATAGATTATGTTGGCTGCACTTCTGTAAAAATGAGATCTGAGAAAACAAGGCATCAGCAAGTCTTCCACTACGTAGCACAAATGTAATGAGTAATTGTAAACTGGACTTTTCAGACTATGCTTTAATATGATGTTGCTTGCTGAAATGCTGTCAACTACAATTTCTGGTGCGAACAAGAATGCAAAAGAGAATGTTAATCCTAACAAGCTACAGATTTGAATAATCTATTTGATGACAGATCCAAGAAAATATCTGCTTCACTCAATTAAAGATACAACTCATACTTAACATAGAGCTTAGGAAAATAGCATTATCGGGAAGAGCTCATACTTCTCTCAGCCATGTCTTCATGGGTCATTATACAGAGGTGATTCCAGTTGAATGCCCAGGCTCTGCTCTTTGGCTTTCTAAGGGAATATTGTGACGTTGTTGATTTTCCCCTCTGCTGATGGTGGTACTAAACAAATTTCTTTAAGCATTTGTTCAAAGACGTGCAAACATTTTTGCAGTGATGACTGTGAGAATGCCTAGAGCATCTGACTCTGGGAGTGAATTTCACAGCCTCAGTTTAGTTCCTCTATCAAATGGAGAAACTGAAGCTAAAAACTGGACTTGTACCAGTCTAAGAAAAGGCAATTTAAGCCTGCCCGAAATTGTATGTTATTGCACATGGACTATTTGTAGTACCTGATGATTAGTTCAAACCTAGCTCAAGTAATAACACGATATGGTACAATTCTGGGAAAATAGAAATAAATGAAATTCCAATAAAATGTACAGTTTTCTAGTCAGTCAGATGAAGTATTTGCACCAGTCTATTCTTGATTTTAAGGCAATTTAAGCCATTCAGTGCAAGATTAAAAAAAAAACAAACAAAAAAAAAAACAGAAAAAATAGGCCTGAGTTTCCAAAAGAAATCCAAAACATATAATATTGAGAAGATATTTAAATACACTCCTGTGCTTACATAGGTCAATTTTCTAAGTTTATATAACAGTACTTTTGAGCTATATATCAATCCTATTGTCTATTCTTATTTCTTGATGTATTTACAATTTTTGAAATACATGTGACTATTAATATAAACTAGTATCATAAATAATTTTGTAAAACTTTGCGTTGCTCAACAGTTCCTGTAGTGTTAAGTCACTGCTGTGGAGACTAGTAGAGACAAATTGTGTTGAAAACTAACAGGAACTTACCAGACCTGATATATCCATATGTATAGTTCATCTTAATCACCATCAATATTTAAACATCTCAACAAATGAATTGATTAAAAGCCTCCACAACTCCGGCAAAGCTATTAAATTTGCTGGTATTTGCACATCAGTGTAAAACTGCTATTATTTCAATGTCATTTATTCATGGATTCAATGGCAACGAGAGAGAACAAACATTGGCCGTATATATCACTGTATGCGTGAAAAATTTATATGCAAAGCTTGAAAACCTGATCTCTTGCCAGATATTTGCTACATTCTGAGCATACCACTGACTTTGAAGCCTTCTCCTTTTGCTTCAAAAACATAGTTATAATTGAGGGTTTTCAAAACTGAGTGGTGTTTCTGAAAATCTCAAAGCTCACTTTTTAATTTCAAGTATGACAGGAAAAATGCCACGCCAGGAAAAGATGCAACTAACTGTAATATTATTCATTACTAATCTTTAATTTAAAATATAGAACTATCAAAGASTTCTGTAATGTGCCAAGGCAAAAATTGCATCTCCATGATATTCCACAGCACTTAAGCACAATCTACTAATATTAAAAAATACATATCTTGTATAGATGCTTTGAAATATAGCCTGTAGAAACTTAGGTTTCTGTTATAGGAGATAATTTCAAGAATTTACAGAACTTAAACAATTCTTTAGGATTACAGAAGATCCAAGGAAACATGTCTATAGTCTATGAAGAGAATTTTCTTACCTTTCAACCTACTGAATTGACAGGTCCTTTTAAAAATAGATAGTAAGTTCAAGCCTACTTAAGTCATGTTGGCTGTACTATCCACAGCTACAGCTGAGATCTACGATTTTAGAGGTGACTAGGGGCAAGGCTTTAGAAGAGACTTTCAAAGATTTTCAGTGCCACAGTCCTTCGGGAAACCCATGTCCACGATTCCGCTGGCCAATGGACCCTAGGGAGCCAAACAAACTTTGATACATGGCCTGTGGGGAGCTGAACATCACTCCTTGCTCTGAGCACTGTTGGGCCTGGGAGCAATAGGCTGGTAGGTTCATTTAGCCAAGAATCCCTCCAGAGAGTCAAAAACCTCTTTAATTGAATCTGCAGGCCGGTGCTCRCCTCAGTGCACTGGAAAAAAGTGGCCATGACACCGTGATTTAAAGACAAGTGCACACACTACAATCAGGGCCTGGCTGCCAAATAAAAAAATTGCGGAAAATTTGTCCACAAGCCAAATTTCTGAACACTGAGGTAACTGGTGTTCTCAAAATAGCTCAGGCTACTTTGTCCCACTGAACACTTCATAATTAAAGACCGTACTTGTGAAAAGGATGGAATAGGACACTCCACCAWGATGTTCTTTCTGTTCTCCTTTCATTATTTCCAGCTAGTAGAGTGCTAGCTAAATAAGCACCAGGAGTTGCTCTTCCATTAACGCCTCATTCATGATGCAGCCATCCAGGCTACACAGACACTATGAATATGCAGCACATTTACTCATTTCTGTTAAACAGTTACTCTTTAAGTTTTCTTATGCTTACATGATGTGTTTTTTCAAGTGTGGTATAATGGTTTTCAAAAGCGAGTTGTTATCCCGCATCATTCAGCAGATTTGTCCTTTCCATCACAAAAACAAACAAACAATATTACTCCTCTTAATGGTAGATTTTTGCTCTGTGTTTCCTTAAGTTACAACACAGGTTTAAGATACGTACAAGTCTTCATTTGCTGAGCTGCCCTCCATCATCTTTGAGAGGTCCTGGAGAGCAGGGGAGGTGCCAGAGGACTGAAAGGGAGCCAGCATCACTCCAGTCTTCAAAAAGGGCAAGAGGGAGAAGCTGGGAGACTACCGGCCTGTCAGCCTCATCTCCATCCCTGGAAAGGGGATGGAGCAGCTCATCCTGGGGACCATCTCTAGGCATGTGAAGGAAAGGAAGGTGATCAGTAGTAGTCAGAATGGATTCACCAAGAGGAAGTCATGTTTGACCAAACTGATGGCCTTATACAATGGGATGTCTGGCCAGCTGACACTGAGAAAGCCATGGACGTTGTCTACCTTGACTTCAGCAAGGCTTTTTGACACTGTCTCCCATAACATCCTCATGGGGAAGCTCCAGAAGTGTGGAGTGGACGAGGTGGATTGAGAAGTGGCTGGATGGCAGAGCTCAGAGGGTGGTGATAAATGGGGCTGAGTCCAGTTGGAGGCCTGTGGCCAGTGGTGTCCCCCAGGGGTCAGTRCTGGGCCCAGTGCTGTTCAACTTGTTBAKCAATGACCTGGACGAGGGCACRGARYGCACCCTGAGCAAGTTTGCGGACGACACCAAGCTGGGTGGAGTGGCCGACACTCYGGAGGGCYGYRCTGYCATCCAGAGGGACCTGGACAGGCTGGAGAGTTGGGCAGAGAGGAACCTCATGAGGTTCCATAAGGACAAGTGCAGGGTCCTGCACCTGGGGAGGAATAACCCCAGGCACCAGGACAGATTAGGGGTTGACCTGCTGGAAAGCAGCTCCATAGAGAGGGACCTGGGAGTCCTGGTGGACACCAAGTTAACCATGAGTSAGCAGTGTGCCCTCGTGGCCAAGAAGGCCAATGGGATCCTGGCTGCATCAGGAGGAGTGTTGCCAGCAGGTCAAGGGAGGTGATTCTGCCCCTCTACTCAGCTCTGGTGAGGCCKCACCTGGAGTATTGGGGGCAGTTCTGGGCTCCCCAGGACAAGAGGGATGGAGAGGGTCCAGTGGCAGGCAATAAAGATGATTACAGGACTGAAGCATCTATCTTGTGAGGAAAGACTAAGTGAGCTCGGCCTGTTTAGCCTGGAGAAGAGAAGGTTGAGAGGGGATATGATCAATACGTATAAGTACCTGAGGGGTGAATGTAGGAAGGAGGGAGGCAAACTCTTCTCATTGGTGGCCAGTGACAGAACAAGGGGTGATGGGTACAAGTTCAAACACAGGAAGTTCCATCTCCATATGAACAAGAACTTCTTTACTGTGAGYGTGACAAAGTCCTGGAACAGGCTGCCCAGAGAGGTTGTGGAGTCTCCTCTGGAGGGCTTCCCAACCCMCTTGGACGCAGCCCTGTGTCCCATTGCTATGGGTGTCCCTGCTCTAGAGGTCCCTTCAAACCTTAATCATTCTGTGATTCTTCCCTACAATATTTTTTTGTAGATTTAAGAAAATGCTTTATCGTTACTGAAGAAATCATTATTTAAGCAGTTTCTTTACGCACCACAAGTACAACTAGACAAAGTATTTTTGTATTGAGGGTAATTACTAATTTTCTCATCCTATGCATGCTGGGTTGAACTCTAAGATGCTCATCAGAAAGCTCTTTTTCAGTTTTATGGCAGATGGAAATGCACAAGAGTTTAAAAACTGGGCTACCTAACTGCATAAAATTAAAATTTTAATTGGTGCTGCATAAAACAATTACCAAAAGGTATTAATTTATTTTTTKAAATGTTCTCCTGTAACCAGTAGCAGTGACTTCAACTGGAAACTACTTGTAAATTAAAACATGGATAGAAAGAACTAGACACAACTCTTGGCACAGAGTAAGAAGACTAAAGTGGTCCTGGGAAGCTGCAGCAGAAGAAACAGCTGGATAGTTTCTTGGGAGCTAATCAGTGAGGCTTCTTTCCTTGACATTTTAAGCAAGATGGATAGACTGAAAAACAGCAATCCCACAAAGATTTGCACACTTATTAGAGTGTAGAAGTATTAAAATTATATTAAAAAAATCTTAATACGCTGTTCTTAAGGAATACCGTGATTCTTCTTTTATTCAAACAATAAAATTTAACTGCAACATCGGTGTTCAGCAACACATTACTGCTGAATAGGACCTTCATGCATTATACACTTTATCTGTTTCTAAATTGAACACGGGTTCAAGATACGAGGCTAGCACCTCTTACAGCACCTCAAGCTAAAGCTTAGCTTCATCAGTGATTTAGTACCATGACTCTTCATCTTTTGTTACTTAGGCTTTCAGAACCCGAGTTTAACTCATGCTTGAACTGCCAAATCTAGAAGAGCATTTCTTATCGCAGCAGCACTGTCTTGCTTGCAGGCTAAGCAATCTTATATATCCCATTATGAAATCTGTGTCTATCCTAATCTCTACTGTATCAAGCTGTATACTTTCAGCAAGTACTTGACAAGCAGACTTGCTGGTACGTGTTGGTACAGAAATAGAACACAAACATACTAAAGAGTTGACTTGTGCTTGAACTCCAGCATAACACGGAACTCTCTTCAGCAACTTTTGCCCCTGAATGATGAGGTAGTTACAGAAGGAGAACGGAAAGTCTTAAATAAAACTGGTTCTTGTTCATTATTGGTATGACATCAAGAAGTGACATAAAACTAGAAAAAGGTTTCTACATGGAGTAACACCCTGAAATTTGAATTTGAGAAGAATAAAGACAAGATCCTGTATGGAGGCACAGAAACCAGCTGCACACACAAGCAGTGAAAAACAAATTTCAAGAGTACATCTCTGCAAAGACATATCTGAGGGCCAGAAAATTCAGAATATGAATTGATGATGCATTTGGGAAGACAACAAACCTAACAGCTGAGTGAATCACCCAGGGTTGAACCAAAAAGACATGACAAAACTTACTCCAACAGCAATAGAGCAGAACCAGTTGAACAGTGCCCTTTTTTGGGCATCACAATTCAAGAGAAACAAAGGACTTCTTTTTCCCATCTAAGTCCTGCAAAGATGAAGACCAGTTGCCCTCACTCTGCCTTTCCAGAAATACAAGCATCCCTCACATTTCCATTGTACCATCCTGTACAACGGAACCTTTGCATTCAACCAGTCACTGCTCAGACTAAAAATTCCCTTTGGTCCAAAGCATATTTTCTAGAAAGACTTCTACTTAAATAGAAGAAATTCAGTGTACGGTAGTATCTATTATTTGAAATCTTGTGCCTAGCTACAATATAAGACCACTTGAACATTTTGGGGATGTGATATGTGTTTGTACAACAGGTTCAGTTGAAAATACCACAGAGAATTTCTGCATTTTACACATGTTGATGTGTAACCAACAACAGGTACATTTGATCTACTTCAGAATTTTTCTCCTATCATTAATGAAAAAAACATCTTTGGTCAAAATCAAAAGGGACACTCCTGTCATTTAATCCACYTGGAGGGTCGGAAGGCCAGCACACACATTAATGCTCTGCAAGATGGGGGCAATGGGGAGAAAGAAATGACACGGCTCCAGTGAATTATAAAGCACTGGCTGGCAGTGAGCTGTAGGACTGTTTTTCCTAATAGGCTTAGCCAGCGTGTCTGTCACAGCTCCCTAGATATGTTTGATATTTTTGAGCTGTAAAACTAGGGAGGCACTTGGTAAGTTTTGTTTGCTTCAACTAACTGTATCTCTTGAAAACAAGAGAGCTAATTTATTTATTCATTTATTTAYCGTCAGCCTAACGTCTATTTGCGTGTGTGTGGGGATGGAGAATAACTACTATCTCCTCTGCACACATTTAATGTTTATTATTGCTAACGCTCTGCAAGTATCACAGTATCAACAGTGTACTGTTTAAGAGAATACCGGACTGCAGCCACAGAAACAGAGACCTTCAGCACCTACCACAGTTGTCTTCATCAGCCTGATTCCCGCAGTCATCCTCACCATTGCAGTGAAGCAGCTGAGGCAAACACTTGGTCATGTTGCCACATGGGAAGTAGCCCAGGGGGCACGTGGCACCAGCTCCAGAAAGCAGATCTTCCAAAGAATCGCCAATGACTAAAGAAAAACASAAGGAACATGCTCACTTTAAGACATTTTTGAAAATCATTGGGATTGTGCTCTTATAAAAAAACTCATTTACATTTGAATGTGGACATCAAGTGATAAATACATACTAGTTTATTAAATATGCAATTTAAGAGTGTATTGACTGTTTTTAACTTGGCAAGAAACATTTATATTCTAAACTAATTAAAATTGCTTTGATATAAATCAGCAAGGTAATTCCTCCCCACCCATCCCAGTAATACGATGAAAACACTAATTATACAAGACAAACGACCTCCGGCCACCATTTGAAAGGATATTCTCTTTTCACTAGATATTAATTTGTTATAGCAACACACCAGATAAGCTGTGTAGATATGGGAAATATTAATTTGCACTGAAGTTTCAGACCCAGATAGATAAATCCTGCATACACAARGCCAGAATTAGATATGTTTAAACACATTCTTATTTTATGGTAACTACTAGATGTAAAGTAACTGATCATCAAAGAACAGGAAAAACGTGGGTAGCTCTGTGGTATAGTTTTGCCGAAGAATGACTAGCACATACCTGCAACTATGGATCCTTTGGAGAGTAGTCAGCCTCACCCCAGAAAACTGGAGATATTGTTCAGAGCCCATCCACCTGAAGCTTAGGTGCACAGTTCATGTTTTCTGCTAAGCCTACTGCTTTATGAGACCCCTTACAAAACACAGGAACCTCCTTCAAGTAACAGAGGGAGGGAAGGTAGATGCTGGTGGGGGACACCTAGGGTGGCTGAAGCACTGGGGGTCTAGTTTCTGCCCATCTTCTATTCCTCAGCAACCTGTACTGCAACAGCTTCAGCTGTCCTTTTTACATACACATGCTGTTTACCAGTCCCACCAGTGCAAATTCTGCCACTTTTTTCCGGGTAGAGGACAACTGTTCTACTGCTTTTCCAGCATACTACAGGGTGCCAGCTCCAGTTTTCCACCAGGCACTGTGACAGGATGAGCTTTTACCCAGCAGTACTTGATGGAGAGGATTTCATTATGCCAGAAAGGAATYGTTATTCTCCAATATATTCAGAACAGGAAAAAGTACAATCAGGCAAGAACATTATCAAGGCTTCTTGTGCTCCCGAAGCTTTGACAAGCCTACCTAGCAAAGCAGCATTCTGCAGAGGCCTGCAAATTTAATTACTGAAGTATTAAAAAAAAAAATCTTAATTACAGCTAGCATTTGTCTTAGTAGAGATATATTTTATATTGGAATTTGTATTCCAAGCTTCACTGCTTTCTTGGAACATTTGAAATACTCCACTGCCCCCACTAACCATGATGTAATGCTTACTCTATGTTTCCACTTTTGAATTATTTTTGAAATTGTTTCTTTAACACAAAAGGTAAAGCTTGTATAAAAAGTTCTCAATATAACAAGGAAAATATTATTCTACAATATTTTATGTTTGTTTTCCTCCTCCTTTTGAACTAAAGGAATCATCTGTAGGTGAATTAATTACTGCAAATTCATAAAAAGTTAATCTGTGAAAAAATGCATTTTGAATCCATGAAAATATTTACAACTACTGAACATTGAAATGTAGGTACAATATCACAAGAAAATTATTCCCATTATATCCAGATACACAGAATCCTCTTTGGTATTACAGGTGTTTTCCATAGAAAGAGAAAGCTCTACATCCCTGGAGACAACTACTGCATGATTTTGAAAAGCTAATTTGCTTTTAGACACACCATTCACTTGTTTAATTGCTCAGAGATGTTTGATCTACGTTTTTATTTCTCCTATAGGTAAGTACCAAAGATAAGGCTATGCTCTAATTCCTGGGAGAATTCATTCTTTTCAATGGTTCTCGGTTGCTCTGCTGTTCTGTGCAGATATTCAAATTGCTACATCTAACCTGTTTCTCTCCAAAACTAGTGCTAACCATGCTCATGATACGGTGCTAAGCAAACTGTAGTACTTAAGTGTCTAAAGCCTCATGCAGCAAAAAGACATAGAGCACAGAGACAAGTAGGGCTCCCTTCAGTACAGCCATCTGCCATGACCAAAGTCCTGAYGCTGTTAAGGAAAATAATAAAGAAAAACAAATGTAAGTGGGAAAAAAAAGCATACATTTTGCCAGTTCTTTCTCACTGCACGTTGAAGATGCTCAGAGTTGAGTGTTGCTTAAAAAAAGTTGACCTCTGTACAGTTTATATTCCAAATGGTGATGTTAATCTTCTCAAGGTAGCACTGAAGGGATTTTCACAGCATTTTCCAATAAATATTAATTACTGAACTTAATAATTTATTTTCTGTCACAGTTTAGAAACTACTCTTTGTGAAAGAATGAACTACTACTCATAATTTAATGAGTTCTTTGAAAATTTATTGCCTTTTTGGTAACCTGAATTACTCATGCTGTATTCAGGTGGATGACCTTGGCATGACAGATATTTTTCTGTCTGGGAAAAAATGTTTAGAGGCCACGAGAACGTGAACAACTTTTTCCTAGTCTGATTGTGGAAAGCACCAGTCTTTGTCCACTGACTTGTTAACATCACTTTGTTTATTCAACACAGACAGAAGTTTGGACCTTGCAGATTAAAGGAGATTTATGAGTGGAAAAAACCCAAACTCCTGATGAAATATATGGCAAAGATGACAAAGACAGAAAATGAGATGAGAAAGGAAAGTAAATTGCAAAATGCTAGACAAAATTCCAAAGATTCTCTTCTGGACTAAGGAAATTAAAAAGTGCTTTGAAGGGAGGAGAATGGATAAAGATCATACGGTGCAACTAGAACAAAAGCATCTTTCTTATTTTACAAATACAAAGGGTTTTGACACTAGAGTTTATCATGTCAAGATAATGATCTATCACACTACCTTTCTCATGAAGTATTAATGTGTTAACTTTACTACCCTTTACTCATCTTCCACTATGAAGCAACTGAACTGCTCTTCCAATCTCTCCTGTTTTGCTGTCCAATATTTAAGCAGTTAAACTTTTTGATAGGATAGCTCCAAGAACTACTGATTAACGGTTATTCCATCATGTCGTTGGCTGTTTCACAGTGCTGTTGAACCAAGAAAAATAAATATCTTATTTTGTAGTTGKTCCTGTTAACTCTTAGGCTACTCCCCTGGTCTGTATGTACATCAAGCTCAAAAGGCATCTCTATTTGTTTAGCAGAAGGCATCTCTATTTGCTCACAGTTCAGCTAGGATAGAACATCTCATCTTTGCTTCTTGTGGTTAAAATAGCATTGCAAAAGCATAAGACCTCCTCTAACAGGAAAGAAGTACTAACAGCAAACCATATGAACAATCAACCTGGATTTGTATTTTGCAATTGACAGAATTTGTCAGGAAAAAAAAAAACAAAAGAAAACAAACCAATAACAGCAAAAAATAAGCCCTTTGAAGATACAGCAAATCATGAGGTAGATGGTTAAAAAAAACCCAAAAAACTAATGTGCATAATGAATTAGTTACAGAGGTAGAAATGTGAGAAAAAAAAAAAAAGTGAAATTCAGGACAGCTTTGTTTACACCTCAGTTGCAAGAACAAGAACTGTAAATCTGTGACAGGCTTGATTTTGTCATATGGTTTGCTTTTACAGATCTGCCAAATAAAATTTTTATCTTTGTAAGGATAATATAGAAAAGCCCTACCTGACTCTCCAGTGGCATAGAGGTAATCTCATAAGTTTCAGACATTCCAAATGAGAAAATATTTTTTCTCATAATGATTGCAATAAGCATTACTATATTTGAAGCATATCCAGAATAAATGGAAATATGTGAACTGTTATGAAAAGAAATTGCAGAGACAAGAACAAGCAACTTGCTGACAAAACGTTTGCCATTTCATTTCAGAATAATGTTCTGCAGTTTAGTGAATATTCATGATTCTGAAAACAGTATATGCCTGATTACCATATACTTAGCTATTTTCCATCCTTTTCCGATTCCTCTCTAGTTGTCAAAAGAGAGCATGAAATCAAAACCAGATTGATTGAATCAATAGGAAAAACACACTTAGGCAAATCAAAAGCAAGATATTCACTGAGGTTACTTCTTTTCCTTCAGATTAAGTTAATTCACAAAGCTCACTTTTTCTATGTACTCTTCAAGAAATTTCATCAAGCCTTTAAGACAGGTTTTGAATCACATTTGAATCACAATTTGTGTATGAGAAACCAAACAAAGTGTGTGTACACTGAAAGAAAAATGACTTCTCACCTGTCGCTTCCAAAARACACATGAAAATGATTTAATTGTGGAAACAGAACAAGCTTATTGGGTAGAGTCAAAAGCAATTAAATTAATCCAAGCAGTATGATTCACTGCTTGGTACTTGTTAGTTACATCTGTGTCAATTATAGCTCCAAATAAAAGTATATCATAATAGCAGCAAAATATTTTCATAGCTTGGTAAATTTTATCAAATGAAGACCCAGTTTCACAAACAAACTCAAAATAACACAAATTCCATCAGCCTAACAAGCCAATATGTCTTTTTTTCCCCTTTCAAGCAGTTATCAATTTGAAAGTGGTGAGGTTGATGAAATCAAACTATTCTGCAAAGCAGTTCTCAGAGAAAGAGGACTGAAGCAGGATTTTGTTAGGGAAACAAACACCCTGCACTTACTACAGAAGCCCGTGAGAAACTTCAAGCAGACTGGGCTACCACCCTTTACAAAGTCCTCAGCTGGAGATTAATGAGAATATTTTAAAGCCAATATAACAGCAACATATTCTCACTTCCAAGATTAATAAAGTATGTCTGAATTATTTTTATATGTTTTAAATTCCAAAAGAAAAGAAGTTCCCATTCTGCTGCAACGTGTGAAAGATGTGACACTGTTGACACAGAGCAAAATCTAATAGGAGACAGGTACACATAGGAAAAGATTGAAGTGCTAGGAGGGCAAATACCAACAAAAGAAAATGTCAAGACAGGAGACCAAAAAATATAGTTAAGATGAATAATCAAAAAGAAGGCCCTGGTCTTGGTTTTTAAAATTAAATTTTAATGGTTTGATTTACATTTTTGAGTAATATTTAATATTTTAACCATAGTAGTCAGGAGGATTTTTACTGCAGCCATTGTGCTTAAGTGCAAGTTTTTTCAGTGAACAATGTAAATTTATCAAATGCTACTTATTTCTTCTCCACAAGTTTTAGTTTTCTATATTTTGTTTGGATCCAGTGGTAAATGAGCTAGAACAAGGGATGACTAAAAGTTTTCTTTATAAATGTTTCTCTAAAAAGAGATTATTTCAACTAAAATGGAAASAGTCAACAAGGAAACAATAAAGAACTGATTTGATTGTCTCAATTTTACTAGCCTGCATACTCCAAGATGATAGCACATTCAAAAATCTCCACTTCCATTRAAATTTACTGTAAGTGTATACGAACTGGCTTTCAAAATACTTTGTCACGTAGAGGAGAGCTCATAGAACTGTAACCTTTATTTTCAAAGATGTATCATTCAAATGATGATTTCAGCCAAGTCCAGTACGATAAATTCCTTCAACTTATAAAAAGAGATAATGAACAATTGACAAAAATGTTGATGACAATTGGTTGGCCAGCTCTCATTGGAAGTATCTGAATGGCTGAATGGCAAGGGTAAAAATAAAAAAAACAAATCAAATCAAAAAAAGTGAAAAAAATTATACAGAGACAGTTATTGTACATTTTTAAAGGAAAAAATAATTTTTTAAAGCTGAATTAGCAGTTCCGTTCTGAATTATTCAGCTTGTTCTCATGAAAGAAGATAAGCGAATCTTTGGACAATTAACGATAAGGACTAGAATAAAGTTAACCCAATGTATTTCATGATCAAAATAAGAAATTAACTTTTACATGCTTTTAATGYATTACAGTTTTAGCAATCTAAATATTCTTTTGAAGTTGATACTTCTTTCATGAAAATGTTTCTAATGATGTCTGCGAATAAGTAATGGTAATCTTATCCTATTACAATTTATTAATAGGAAAGACRTTCAATAAATAACTTATTAAAACTAATTTCTAGAGTTTCATGCAAGAGTRAAAAACAGTGGATTTTTTTCCCCTATGTGAAAGTTGTAGACCAACATATACCTCGTTTCAGTGGCTACTAGACACATTAGCAAAGGCATTAATCCTCGAGGCAAACCATGAGTCGCTTAACCAATTTAAACGTCAGTACAGGATCTCCACTGGGATGTGATTAACTGTTATCACAGTGTTGCTGTCTCTGTTTCGCTCATTGCCTCCTTTGTTAATTGTTCAGCCCTTCAGAAGCAGTTTCCAAAGCTCAAGATTTGCAAGATATAGACTCCCATCTCCTAGCAGCATTACTGAACTTAGTTATCAGTTGTGCCACATATAATTCAGGCTAATTAATCCAGCTATAGCACTGGAAGATGTTCTTTGTAGGACTGCCAGGTAAATCAGCTGCAGGGGCAGTAGGTGCTAGTAGAGCAATTCAGACTGGTCACACAGCACCTGGCTAGGGGATTTGGCTTCCATATCTTTCATTAATCTGTCTTTTTGTTCTGTTTAGACAAAACGCATGATAAAAGGATTCTGATGCACATAAAAATCTTAAAAGCTTAACGTTAAGTGAATATGCTCTAATGTGTAATGAATTTTATCCTAAAACTCAAGTTCTGTGAGGCATTACCACAGGATTAGGGCTTAGCACAATGTCTAAGAAAGATACAGATGAATGAGCAGAGACAAACCTCTCTGCTACTCACTCCCCCTCTTCTTCCTCTTGCCTCAGAATTATACAGTTTAATGATATCAGATTATTTCTTGAGCTTTCAAATGAACTCTGACAGGATTATCAATAGCAATATATAAGGATACTTTCACTAATTTCTTTTTCACACTGTGGCAATATCAAGTCTAAAGTTGGAGACATGAAACACAAGGGTTTCACTTAGGTAGGCTTAGATATTCAACAAAAATGGAAATAGTAACATAAATGTACTAAATAACTGGGCTAGCTAGTAGTAACCTACACGAAACAGCCTGAGTGGCAATAGYAGGCTATCAGAAGCAAGGAAAACTCCACCGCCAGGAATTAAATACTTCCCCCCAAAGCATTGAAAAGCTACCTTGGGCTGGCTCCCAGAGGTCCAAAGATACAAGAAACCCRTTTTAAATGATCTTTTTTGTTCTCCATCACACTTCTAAGAGTTAATGCTTTAAACACACACATTTAAAACCAAAAACAACAAAAAACAATRCTACGAAACTTCATGCTCAGAATAGGATTTCTGATGTTCTGTAATCACATTAAAAAAAGTTTCTTGTTGAATTTAAGTACATTGTGAGAGTAATTAGGGATTATTGTAAAGAATATCTCATCAGAGCTTTGCCATGCATAAATTAATCCACTCAACCATAATTGTGTGATTGTGAAGTGAGCTAAAGTTAAAAGCAGTACATCTCTTAAGTTTYCACAAATAAAAGGAATATTCAGACCATTTCCACAAATCACTAGTATCACATATAGAAGATGAGCATGTGGACATGTGTATGTATATATACGCATGCGTGCATGTGAATAAAATCCAGGAGAAGATACAAAAATGCTTGTACTGTAGCCCTAATGGAAGCTGCTTTGAGAGAGGTGATGAAATAAGAAAGGTAATGAAGAAGGAAATTGCTTGCTGATAGCCTAATCCTGGGAGGTTTTGAGAATACATTATTTGTAAATGAGCAGAATAACAAAGAAATAAACGATTTACCAGTAACTCCTTCCTCTAACATAAAACAGTCCACAAGGACATAACATTTTGCCTAACTATTTAGGTCTAAAAGGGAAAAACTACCCCCTACTCCGCTAAACACACACACTAAAAATTGCATGTCTTACCTTCTTTTCCAATTCTAGTACACTCTTTACATACAACTATGGGTTAAGGTAAAGAACAGAAAGGGAGAAGACGGGGGAATTTTCTTTGCTCTGTCTTTGGACTTCCCTCCTGTTACCGTGTGGCTTAAACCAAGGAATCGGCACACCAGTCACCATTTTAGAACCCATAATATTCCTTTTCTCACACACTACTAATGCAACTTTTCATATATCTTTGTAAAACAGTCTCAGGTAAAGTTTCTTTATTAAGGACTCCAGAGAGTTAAAGGAAAAAACATATTTTGCAAGTCTTATTCAAAGCACTTGAAACAATCTGGTTTTGGTATCTTTTTCCATTCTTTATGTCTTTAACAAAGGCTAAAATGATTTAATTACAGTTCTTAAGGTGGCATTATGCCAGCATAACTTAAAATGAAGCCCTGAAGCATACTCAAGATTAATGTTGTAGCAGTAAAAAAAYGTGTTCTGTCTGCAATAGGATTATGTGGTATCCATACTTGTGTTACTGCTAACCATTTATAAATATTAAGAATTTAAATTTAATTTTATAGAGCTACAAGTTCAGAATTAGGCTGCTATTGTATTCTATAAATCTTTGAGACTCTATCCTCCTGTATTATTATAAAAATKGAATCCTCTTTACTCTATTTTGAAGTAAAACAATCTTGTAGTGTTTCAGCGAATTTGTCTTTTAAGAGTTCATAGGATTATTTTCCTTAAAATCAAAAGGGTAACAGCGTGCTTAAATAAATGAATTATTTTAGGCTTCTGGTCCATGAATATTCGCTTTTATCTAACAAAAACAAACAAACAAACAAACAAAAAAAAAACCACCCACACAATTTTCTATCTGTACTGCATTTTACAACAAATAAACCACACTCATCATCATAAATCGGGACAAACTTTCATATAAAATGCTACAAAAATGAAATTCTCAAACTGATGGGGTTTCTGACTTTCTTATGAAGAATAACGTTAATGAGTTGACAYGTGATCAGAGAGATCTTCTACTGCAGATTACATAAGCATACAAACACAGRTTAAGTTTATTGAATGTACAAGTTTTTAAAATTTTAACCTTCAGGCTATGTAGAGATTATTAATGTATGTAAACAAACTCTGCCTTACCYGTGTATAAATTTAACTTATCTGAATATTTTCAGGCATGAGGCAGTTAGAAAAGGTAATGATCAAATAAATCCAGAAGTTTGTCTTGAATTTTAGAGGCAGCAGGGTGAAACGATGCTAAATTAAATTATGATAGATTTAACCTCTTGGTTAAATGGCTCTTCCCTCTCTTCCTTTCAAGCCCTCTCCAGCTAAATCAACATGCTACTTTATTCTCAATATCGAACACCACAAATGAGAGCTGGGTCTGTGCAACATGGCTTCATGTGTATTTTTTAATGAAAAGGTTGAGGTTTTATTTGGCATAGAGGATGACCTGTATTCTATCGAGTCACGATACAAATATTTTTGTAAACTCCCCATGCTTCTATACAAAAAATAGAGAAGATATTGCTYAACACGTCTGGATTATTTTTCTTAAAACATCTAAAATGAACAATTTTTACCCTAACATTCTAGTGAAGAATTAATTCCTAAAAAGAGTTTTCAACAGACCACAGTTCATCATTTTTTATGGATTGCATAGGAGAATAATACATGTCTAACAATATTTCAGAACTTGCAGCAACTATTGCCATGACTGATTACCAAAATTAAGTCTCAGAATTGTTAAAAAAATATAATTTAGATTTTCCAAAACTGCAATTCAATAGGTACAAGAGCTGCTTTGCTGAACAAGAAACTACCTGGCCCAAAAGATGATGTGAAAACAGTAAGTATAACTGAAAGATTAAATAAATAAATAATAATAATAAAAAAGATAAGAGTTGAAAAAGCATAGCCAGACATTCTAGAAAAWCAGAAAGGACTTAAGAAGGTAGAAGAGCATAATTGTTCAATACCCATTTCTGAGAGACATTTGGGAGGAAAACAGCGTTTGTGTTTTCTGTGTATGATATTGAAAATTTATCATCTGTACTAAAAAAAAAAACAGCATTGCTAAACAGAAATATCTTCAAGACAGCCACAGGAGGATTTTGAAAGGAATTAGTTGAAATTGATGTTATTGTAAAATAGGCTTTAAAATGAAAGATTCGAAGAAAAATACCAAAACATCAGAGTCTTATAGTGTTCTTCAAATACTGGAAAAAGAACGAAAGTTTCTGTGAACCAACGTATCTCTGGATCCTAAATAAGCCAACATAACAGTTAATTCATAAGCCAACATAACAGTTAATTCATAAGCCAACATAACAGTTAATTCATAAGCCTCAACGTGGAATTGGAAACCAGAAAACAGTGTCAGGAAGCGTACTTCCCTGGTACAGCATCCTTTCTAAGCAAGCTTTTAAAAGTGCAGATCATCTTTCCCAATTATGCTATATAACATGTATGGACTTGTCAAGACCTATAGTCACAAGGCTTTTAGATTCTTTATTACAGTCCCTCTTGCCACACAACSCAAACTTTGGATTTAACTACCAACTTTGCAGCTGGTTCTAACAAGGTTGCCTGTGTTCACATTAACTCCATCTACTTCAACCTCTATATTTTTCTTTAACTGCAACTGAAGAATAGAGTAAAATTAAACAGAAAATCTTTGTAGACATTATGTCTTTCCTCCCACATTCAGCTCTGCATTGATTGCCATGTTGGTAATTGCAGAAAGATTTCTATTTTTGCTTCATTTTTTTTTTTTCTGTGCAGAATAAAGGAGAAGAAGGCAACGTTCACCTGCTTGCAAAGACCTAGGCACATCTACCTACAAGCTTCAATTATCACACAGCCTCTGCCATTCTCAGTGCTGCAGTGGCCCTTGCTCTTTTCTGGAAGAAAACRTCCTTCACGGAGAATAAACATTTTGACCAGAATAAACATTTTGACCAAAGCCTTTAGGATTGCCACAAGACACTTGGATGGACTGCAAAGGCTGGATGATTTAACTTCCTTCCTGGATTTTATCTCTACCAAGGGRATTCACGTGCACTAGTCTTTAGGTAGCTGCTGCCAGGCTCTCCCTCTCATACTGACTGGCCACCCTGTTCCCATGGYACAGGGACAACTCACCCTCATGGGTCTAGCTTTCCCTGACAGGCCACAGCTGGTGGCTCCAGTGTCCCCTCCAAGCATTTTTCTATCAGTCACAGTTGGTATATTGCCCAATCATACAAGTCAACATGACACTAGATCACTCCTGTGAGATGAGGGCAGTATGGTAGGCAATGATGATGGCATTTTGCATGACTTCTATGCATACATATAGTCACTTCTTTATATTAGACATTCCCTTTATGTTTGGCTATCAGACTTTCAAAGAAGTTCTTATCAGATAGGCAAAACAATTATGTACAAACCAGTTATTAACAGCATACTTTTGAATTTTGTCCAATGTTATTACGTTTTATACTGTGACATTTCTGTAGATGGTCTTCTGTAGTAAAATACTACAGGTATTTTACTTAAACTTTTATTGGTCTTCTAATGAATTACTGACACGCTCCTGACTAGTCCGTCCAGCTATTTCAAAGTAACGATATTAGAATCCTCATTTTTCAGTTGTACAGCTACAGTAACCAGACTTTCCATTTTCAAGTGCTTTAGATTAACGTTTGGATGATGGCAATGTTGCTCAGATGGACACTGACAAATACATGAGAAATGTACATGCTAATTTTAGGTTCCTGCTTCAGGATCAGCTTTCACAGGTTTCAGTGGCAGCAGTGGAATAATCACTGCTGTAGCAGGATTATCAAGCTGAATAACTAGGAAAATCACCATATAATTACTATCCACTCATGAAACATTAAGAGCATCACTGTCTGGAGCAAGAGACAGAAACAAAATACAGTTTCACGTGACAGTGCCCGGCTGCCTTCATCACACAGCCATCGTTTTGTAATCACTCATGCACGATTTTTCTTCCTCTTATGCTTCCTGTGTGACCTTTGCTTAATTCACTGCAGAAGTTACTGCATCATTCTGATTTATTTTTAGAGATAGTCCATGAAGCAGGAGTTATTGTGTGGAGATATAGCATGAAGTATTACATGTACACAGGTCAAACAAAGGTTACCAATCTATCCTGATTTCTAATCACCAAGCTTGCAAAAATGAATAATGCTCTTTGATAAGGGCAATACCCTAGACTATTAAGAAGGGGAAAGTAAACTTTCTTCAACATTTCATAACATGACATTATACTACATCACTTTGGTGCTAGAGAGAATGGAGTGATTTCCATAGCAGTGTCTTCTTAATAGAGATATATAACGCATCAGGAGGTGACATTTTGTGGTGAATCAGTATACAAGAAAATCTTGAGTTCCTCTTTCTACTCAAACACTTGTGTCTGTTTCAGCCTGGCCTCTTACCACACTTCTATTTTCCTTATCTCATCACTACCTCCTTCCCATACTCTCATCAACTCCTTTCACCATAGGGTCCTAGTTCTGGTCTCATCATCATCTTCAGGCAGAAGGTGTGCACCAGCACTGCACTTAATACTCCAGATGGTTAAACTACTGAAGAGTTGTGATAAACGGGTAAGATAGCACTACCTAAGTTACAAACCTAAGTATTGTTAATGGTGAGAGCAAAGTTACTCATATAGTGGTTCCAGTACACCAACCTTTACAAATAATGCCATTTAAACTTTACACCTTGAATTTGTCACTGCACAGCCCTTGGAAATTGAAGGTTAGAGGAAATACTCCTCTGGAAAATTCATCTCCAATTTCCATAAAAGATGGGCCAAACTCTTCTCAGTGGTGGACAGGGATAGGACAAGGGATAATGGGTATAAATTAACACACAGAAAGTTCCATCTGCATGTGAGAAAGAACTTCTTTACTATGAGTGACAGAGCCCTGGAACAGGCTGCCCAGGGAGGTAGGGGAATCTCCTTCTCTGGAGGTCTTCCAAACCCGCCTGGATGCCGCCCTGTGCCCCATGCTCTGGGTGTCCCTGCTTAAACAGGGGGTTGGACTAGATGATCTCTAGAGGTCCCTTCCAGCCTCAACCATTCTGTCATTCTGATTTTGCTTATTAGACACGGGAAAACAAGCAATGCAGTTTTTTCTTGCCATAGAGAAGCCAGATAGACTGATACCCAACTTAAACCAAAGGCAAACTAATAAAAAAAAAGTTGTGCTGTTTTTGAGCTTTTTCTAAAGGCTGAAGGCTGCACTGTCTTATTTAAACATCTAGAAGAGGTCTTGCATTTGTAAGAAATTATGTGAACAGGAGTGCAACCCTGCATCAAGACCTTAAATCATCCCAAATTCTCTGGAGATGTCTTTCCTGCATTTGGAAATCTAACTATTCCAAATGCATTCTATCAAACACCAAAGACCCTGGCCTTGCAAACAGCTATCACATGTGCATGAAACACAAAAGGGCTAATAAGCTGCAAACAGATTTAAATAAGTTCTCTTCCTTGTTTTGTAGAGAGGATTGAGGAAGAATCAAAAAAAAAAAAAAAAAAAAAAAAGTGAGGGAAAGAGAGGAAAGAGGAGAGGGAAGGGAAACTGTAGGCACAAGCAGAAATAGAAGATGGTTCAGGTAGGGGCATAAAGCACACAGATAAACATATGGCTAAAACATTGACAAATGAAACATTTTTCCCATGAGGAACCTATCAAATTCCTTTTGCCATTCACTTTAAATAGTTTTAGATACTAAGTAACCTCTATTTTCTTAAGGCTTGATAGGTGAATTACTAGAGGGTCTATCACTTAGAAGACACAGTTAAGAACAGAGAAGTTTTTGCTCCCAGAAAACTAACCAAAGCAGATCTGAAGGTAGATACTTGCCCTGTGGTCAGGGCAGCAATTGGAGAGATGTGGCAGGACCCAAAGCAGCTTGGGTTATATGTCCAAGCAATCCACCACCTTCCCAAGGGGAATTCATCACTTCCCCTGCAGATGCACATCCTAACCACAGATTCAGTGCTCTCCACTCCCAAATTTGAGAGAGAAATTGACTTCTCCCTCATTCCACCCCAGTGTTACCAGTTGATACTGGTGTGCTGACAAAATCCGTGGTATATTCCAATAGCAGCTTAATAAGCTGCTTTTCCACTACCTGCTTATTTTTGTTTGCTTTTGGTTCCTTTTTCAAGGAAGGAAAGGAATTGATATAATTCTAATGGAAGAGATAATTTTCATATGAAAAGATTTAATGAGGACTTTCGAGGGAGAGGGTAAAGCAAACAGCAAGTATTTGAGTGTAATTTTAGCTGTTCACTGATAAGCTCTAAGTAGACATGGACTGAAGGGAAACAGACAGGTCAGGTAAGAGTAAATTTTGCTCTTAGATTTGCTCCTATTCCTAAAGATTTTGGAGCCTCTGGGAGTTGTAGATATACACATTTATATATATGTATATATTTAAGTCTTCATAACAGAACTTCCAGTGGTCCACAAACAACAAATTCAAATTTTGGGCATTTGATTTAATACCAGCTAGTCTAAAGAGCTGAGCAATGTTTATTCTCTCGTTCATCCACCGTGAATAAAGTCAGCAGACTTGTTATATGTGACTGCAATTCAGGTTATTGGCTAAAACCCTAGATGGTGGTGAAACTACAAATTGTGCATTAAGTGAGGTGAGAAGTCTCACTAAATAGAAAATAGTTTTGTTGCAGAATAGGGTACTAGTAGGTAGTAGAGATTCCAGGCATGCGTATGCTTTAAAGAGAGGAGTGCAGTCATAGATTAACAAGTTTAAATGAGCCATGTGGTTTCCTTACAAATGTTATAATAYGCTATGTGATGAGCCAATAAACACCTCAAAAGGAACTTGTCATCATTATATTAGAAGACTGATATTCAGACTCTTCATCTACAATTGCATTTTGCACTGTGCTTTGGCATATTTCATCAACAGCTCTTAAATTCTACAGTTGAGATGAATTTATCAGAAATTGTCAACTACAACCTGAATGCACCAATATTTTCCTGGTTTGATATTGAAAACAGTAATGTGAAAAACCTTCACAGAATCCCGGAATGGTTGAGGTTGGAAGGGATCTCTAGAGATCTTCTAGTCCAACCCCCCTGCTCCAGTAGGGACACCCAGAGCACTGGGCACAGGGTGGCACCTTAATTTGTTCAAAGTCCCTAAACTTTTATTCTTCATACCTCCAAGCATTATCTTTAAATATTGGATTAGAACTGACAGATAATACAGATGCACATGAAATCACACTTTGCTCATTTCTTTGCTTAGTTAAAATCTCCTCATCATAATCAGGTTAAYTCTAAATACGCCACTATCACTTTTCCCTCCCCTCATGCTTGCAACCCACATATTATTTGTTTCTCCAGAACATAACAGAACTACCTAGAGTTTTTCCATAGATTTAACTAAGGATCACAATCATAAAAGCAACTGTAAGTGGAAATCTATTATCCCACTATGGACAGCATCCCTTGTAAGCCTTCTGTTAGGTAGTATATTATACACAGGTAATTCCAGAAAGGTTTACTTTATAAACAGCTGAGAGCAAGCTATAGTTCAATACAGAAGGCAGTGCCAGAATTCAACCTTATGCTCTTACTCACAAACTACCCTTTGGAATATCAACTATTTGGTTAAACTAGTTATCTGAAAATATAATTAAAGTCATGTTTCACCATGCAGTAAAACAACAGTTTTTTTTTGCATAAGAAGTGCTGTTTACAAACGATAATCTTTAAGAAAAATCAGAAAATTACCATTTCTAACAGCACTGCACAGTATCAGCATGAACAACTGAATTCTACCTAAAATGTGGATTTTAAGGCTTCTGGTATGAGCGAGTTCTGTATGCACCTTCCTCAAATATTTACAGCAAGTGTTTATGCAAAGTTTAAAGTATTTCTTATTTTTGGAATTTCAGCTCATTATTCACAATTAACAGTAACTCTCAAAGCAGAAATAGAAGACTATAAGACTCTTATAGCCACTAGTGACCATGGGAGACTGTCTTACACTTAAATTCTACCAAAAGCTAACTGCAGTGAAGAGCTGCAAAACAACACTGAAAAATCACAGGCATTATAGCTTTAAAATAAATAAATAAATATTCTATGCCTGAAGTTTATCAGCTACCTGCTTTGCAATCTGTTAGTAAAAAAAAAAAAAAAAAAAAAAAAAAAAAAGGAAAAACACAAAAACACACATGCAAAGAAGACCCTAGGTGTACTTACCCTTTGCACCGATAAGCAGGAATACATAGGAGCAGCCGTGAGGTGTCATTTCTGCCTTGTCAGTGGCTGAGGTCGGTAGAAGCTGCCGCGGAAATCCCGCTGCGCGCTCTGCTGCCGAGGCTCCTCACAGGCTGCCCGCTCTCCCGCCGCGGCCGGCCCGCACAGACACGCGGACACGCTCCCAAGCGGAGAGGGGCACAAAGTTTGGGGGGAAGGCGCCGCTCTCCCCGGTGGTGTCCGAGCTGCTCCGTCCTGTGCAGGCTAAGGCTGCGCTGCCCCAAGAGTCRCCGATTTCTGATATTTATTTATTTATTTTTCCCAGGCTGCTGTGCTGGGAGAGGGCTGAAGAGAGCAACTTGACACAGGCAAATCCGTTGGAAACAGAACGTTTGCTACAGCTCACTTAAGAGCTGGTGGTTTCTCAAGTACGGGAGAAGTAAAAATGATAAACAGAGTCCTTTTGTAGCAACGCTGTGACTCACTGCAACACAGAAAAATGCAAAAGGTAATTTATTGGGAATAACAGCATGACACTGTTTTTCTCCCCGCCACGTTAAGTACTCTCCATGACAAAAGAAAACAATTTGAAAGTGAAAAAAGGGGGACACTTTATGAGAATAAGGTCTTTCCTACAYCCTCTCCTTATTTAAGTCCTCTTTACTCTTTCCAATAGATCCTGTAGGCATTAGCTAACCATACTCACACAGGGTTATTTTGTTTTTTTCTATAATGTGAAAGTCAGCACCATCAACACGACAAGACTGATTTAAAATGAGTCAATCAGTTGAGTTTAATTTAAGGAAAGGAGCTGAATTTTACATGTCCTCATCATTTCTATGAGAACCTTGCCTGCAAATGGGTATTATGAACTGCCAACCTAGCTAACATAAAAGTAGAGAAAATATAGAAAGGGTTAAATAAAATGATGTTGCCAATGGTCTAAGTAGTTATACTAGTAGTCAGACACTTTAGGGCCAATATYTGAGTTGGAAAGGACTTCCCTAGGTGGGAAGGAATGAAAAAAAAACAATAAAAAAGAACCAAGAATGTAAGGAATAATATAGGAAAAAAAAAAAATCCTTCTTTACTGCAGGGTTTGACAGAACTGATGTTCTAGAGAATTTTTTTTTTCTAACAGCATTCCCCTGCGCCCTTCTGCCTGTGATTGAGTCATCTCCATTTGAGATGTGCCATAATTACACACAWTTTTGAAATATAGTAATTTTACCAGATAATGCAGTGAATCAGACAGCTGTCAAACCCACTACAAAAGCTCCAAATTTTCTGCCACAGAATAAATAGGATAAGGAAAAAGCCAAAGCCTTTATTCTGAGGGAAAATGCAACATGTGCCACCTGCGTGAATTTGCCTAAGTTCTGCCTCTAAAGGGAGTCATTATTTCTAGTTAACACCTTCCTCTCTTTTTCAAGGTCTGTTAGGAAAGATACTGGTTAGTTTTGAGGCAAATACTCACTTTATAGAGAATCCCCCTGAGATTCTCTACTCTGTTTTACACATTCCTAAAAAGAAGACAAAAACCAGCAGCACTTTCCAGACCTTAGAAAGGAACCATAAAGAAAGAGCCTCATTCTATTAGCAAAATTATATTTAAACTAGGAAAACATGGACAATCCCAGACTTTGAACAGCAGAGCAGAAGGATGTGATGAAAGTTCACTTGGTTCAAAACATTTGATAGAACATTAACATCTTT
The DNA here is from genome assembly GCF_003342845.1 of Nothoprocta perdicaria. Classification (NCBI taxonomy): domain Eukaryota; kingdom Metazoa; phylum Chordata; class Aves; order Tinamiformes; family Tinamidae; genus Nothoprocta; species Nothoprocta perdicaria. The sequence goes on from NW_020455521.1 coordinate 2,519,185, forward strand.
TGAATAAGTTTAGCTTTTTGAAAACATTTTTACTTTTTCTTTGGAGAAGTACTCCATTTTGTTAGACAAGTAGTTAACACTTCCCTCTCACCAAAAAATTAGATAGATATAGAAATCCGGTGTTTTAGAACTCTCTTTTCAGGACAACAGCAGACTTCTTAAGTTAATTCCTTAGAGGGGAAGGAAATAACTCATTAGAAAACATCTTTGACTCAAGCAGCTTGGAGAAGACATTCAGCTTCATTAGGTTGGTCAGTATTGGTTTATATTTCTACTCATACCAACAAAAGCCTTTTCCTTCTAGAAATGAAGTTCCAAAAATATCATTTAAGCTTAGCATGGGTTGTGATGCAGAAGTTTCCTTTATCTCTAAATTCCAAGAGACCAGATAGTTAAAGTGAATTCACTGAAAGAGAGGCGAGGGGGGGAGTTATCTGAATTTTACTCATAATTCCTAGCAATTTGACTTCCTGTCTTCACAGCTCAGTGCTCTTAGTCTAAAGAGCTGGTCCAAAACTGCATAGTTTTATAGCTATAAAAACCTATTTTTCCAATTTATGGAGAAATAAAAGCACCAACACACTAAGACAATATATTGTTACCAGCGCCACAAGCTATCAGAAGACATTAATAAACTCTTTGACTAAATCCAAATAATTGGGGCTATAATTTCACCTGGAAGAGTCACCTCATGTTTCTATTTCAGGGTGTCATAAGTTAAATTTATTTGTGAGCATAAGGCAACACTCAGTGGTAATTATGAAGCATTTTCAGAGCATTGCTAGCAAAATGCCAGCACCTTTTTTTTGGTAATTCATATTAGCTGCAACATACAAGCAAATTCATAGAAGTAACCAAGTTTTACTTGTGTATTTGTGTATTATTGAAGTATTGAAGTATTGTGTATATTGAAGTACCAATTGTGTATTATTGAAGTACCAATTGTACTTGTGTGTTTTACTYGTGTATACAAGTTTTACTATTGTAAGTTACTATGCTGTTACTACATAATGCTAATTAACAGCATTACATACTAACCCTATCTGGAGATAATTTTGCTCTTTCCCCATCATGAAAATTTCCCTTGGTTGAATTTAGAATAGTTTCAAGGATGCTCTATGCCACATGTATAGATAGGTCCTTACCCACAAGGTAACACTTATGTTGGGGCTGACTTTACAGTTTAAACAGTTGTTCGTTAAGCAAAGGAAATTTTCAGGTGAAAATACTGACTTCGTCATCAGCTGTTTTGTTGTTCAAGGGAAACAAGAAATGCAGAATCAAGCACTGAAAGCAAAACTGGGCCCACACCACCATCCAAATTCTTGAAGAATATGCAAGTTCATATTAAAAAGAAGGAAACTCAAGAAGCATGCATCTTGCTTTCTCAACTATTAGATGAGCAAACTCTAGGTTTTTTATTATAGTAATGTGAATAACTAAGAGATAAGACTTCAGAACACACAGGTTGCATTTTAAATTCTCCATTATGTACATCAACTCTACAATTCAAAAGACTTAACTGTGCAAATAAACTTAATTGGCTTAATTATAATTACTTCACATTACTTTGAAGTTCCATCAGCATGCTTTACAGCAGTGCTATTRAGAAAGAGACATTTACACTTTACAGGGTGACCATTACATTTGAAAGATTATATTCCTTATTTAACACCTACTTCCAGGTTCCCTGACTCCTAAACAGTTAAACTAAAGCACATCTTAAGAAAAACACCACAATATCCAAATAGCACAAGCACAACCAGCTAGGAAAAGACCTTACCTAAAGCAACTCCTTCCAAATAGTAAGCAGTAGAACCATACTTCTATCTATTGCAGATACCAGTGATTCAATCAGCATTATAAAAACATAATCTTTCTGGAAAGATAACTCTTTTCCTATTGCAGAAGGGCAAGGAGTAAGATTTACCTTAGTAAAAGTGATATCTCTCAAAATGCCAAGGATCTTCACCACAACGTCTCCTGGCTCCTTTGTGAGCAGACCCACAGCTGAGCTGAAACCATTGGTAGAGGCTTCGGCAGGAAGGGTTTTCCTCAGCTGGAGAAACCACCTGCTCTCCAAGGGCTCCTCCTAAAGAGGCTTGTTACTGGGATAGTATGGACATTTTTRTGAATCACCAAATGTTCTGCTGACCCTATTTTAAGCCAAAGCAGGTGCACAAAATTAGGCTATGACACTGTAGCAGAAAGCAAGGGAAGAGCAAGAGTAGCTTGAGACAACAAAGAGGTTATTTACAGAAAAAGATTACACATAATTAACCTGCTCTCCCTCCACTTCTAGTGCTTTGTTTGAAGATTTTAATGATTGTTCTATGACTGTATAAAATTATGGGCAATATATTAATGACTTTGTTAAATAAGATTTGGGATCTCAKAGGAATTTTATATGACATCCTGCTTTCTCCATGTGACTCACATATTCTCTGTTTTATCTAGGGAATTGMAAAGTTTTTGTTCTTTCTACAGCACCTAAGTTTTTAGATGGAAAGGGAAACTTGCCTGATATTAACAGGTGAATATATAAAATTSTAAGAAGTAAAGTTTATAAAATGTTTGCTAACAAAGAAACATTAAACATATTGAAAGTTAAGCCATACTTGCACAGAATGAGTCCTAAAAACCTGCAGTTTAGAACATTTTGAGGAGTCAAAAGTAGGCATTTCTGTGACTCAACTAAAGYCTGAGAAACCGTCTATTAAGAGATTGTCAAAGATAACTTTAAAGTTGGAGAGAAGYATATGTATGTTATTGGAGCAATCTCTTTGATTAAAGTAGAATTTCTGCAGAGAAAATATGACATGTAAGTCATGAGCGAGAAAGGCATTGCCTCCCTAGACTTATGGGAAAAAAAAAGTCCAACTTAAAAGTGACTTCAGTATTGTCAATTTATGTGCCTGTTTAAATTTTTGCTGAAGTAAATACCCGTCTACCTCTAAAATTATGATTTGTATATTACTTCTCTCAAGGAACAGGGCAAAAAAAAAAAAAAAAAAGAAAAAAAGAGAATTTCTATAATATAATTCTCTTTGAAAATGACTTCCATGTGACTTTTTCTTACAATATGTTTTAGAGCCTAGACAAGGTTATTTCATCCATGCATGTACATGTAATTCATGCTAAAGGAAACTGTTTTATAGCATATATCATGGGAGAGGAGTAGAACCAATGCACCATAAATTCCAATTTTACTTCTGCATTCCAAGCCTAGAGTTCAGACCTCATAATGAACATCTTTTTCTCCTCTATTTCTCTGCATACGTTCTCTTCTATCCATGTTTTTTATTTTCAGTGTCCTTTGGATGACTCATCAAACTGAATTTTCAGTCTCTGGAAGACTTTCTGCATTTTTCACTCTCTACTTGCAGGAGAGTGGCAAGGGCAGAAGACCAAGGATCCTTCTCTCTTCCCTCCGCTCAACTCAGCACCAGAACTAGAATAAATTGTTCTCTTAAAACAAGAAATGACAGAGGACCTTCCTGCATTGTACAAAAGGCCTAGTCTAATTGACAGTTCTGTAAAAAAAATAGCACARTTTTTACTGGACACATAAGACAATGTGTTGACCAAGTAGAAAATAATGAATATAATCTGAATATTCTTCCAGTATAAGACTGTTRTCTCCTCACTGTACTGAACTATACTTTTCAACAACCCTATACACCTGAGACTTCAGTGATAGTCCCTGGCATAAACTGAATTGAAGAAATGTTTAATGGAGATTCAAGAAAGCAAACAGCCAATTGGACATGCAGTATAAACACACCCTGAAGAGGAAAAAATGAACAAAACCAAAATCCAGACAAAATTTACAGGAAAAAAAAAGGAAGTAAGAGAGGAAGAAAGAGTATGAGGAAGCAAGGTGTTTTATAGGGCAAATATATAATGTGAGAAGACWCTCTCAAGCCTGAGAATCACTTAAAATGAAGACTGGACATGAGAGATTTATCTGTAGGGCTAGCCATGCCTCCAGTTTGTCACTGCAATGTTTTGAAGAAAAGAAACTCTCTAAAATGAACCCAGCCTTTTGTGAAGTAGATATGATTTCTAATCTAACAGCTTTTACATAATGCCTTAATTTACAATTCTAATTTGTATTTCTGTAACAGTCCAGCCTGCAGAAAACAGCACAAGGAGGGCAGGAGGAATAGGGTACTGTTCAGAAATTCAAAAATCCCAAGGTTATTACTATATAATTACCAGTCATCATTAAAAATACCATTTTCCTACTCTTACTASTAATCCAAGACCTAAATTCACTGAGGTTTTTACTTCATTCATAGATGGATATACTTTTGATACACTCACCAAAGAAAATATACAATTTATCTGCCTCTAATACTGCAGTTTTTGAGATGCACAAAATGAGAAATGCTTGACAGAGATAAGAAAGATGTTGGGTTTTGGAACAACTGTTATGCTGATAGCCTGTGGTGAAGGAGCTTACATTAGCCGCATTTTTTTTTAGGTAAGCTTTTCATCCCTTCTTCCAAGTAAATTGTGCATGAAGAAAAATCTATATTTCCATGAGCTGCCCAAGCCAACATGAGGTATTGATTTCAGTATTAATCATACATTTTCCAAAGCACTGTGCATGACACAGGTGGAGAAAACATTTTCAAAGTAATCATGCAAAATGCATGCTTAATCATAGGAAGCTGTGATTTCCATCTCTTCTTATTTTGAAAAAAGTAACAAACTTCTAGATTCGCCAGACTATGAGTTAGAGTTTTACAAAATCAAGGAAAAATATYTGCTATTTTCTCTAAGTGTTTGGATGACAAATATGATAGATTTTTCTCCTAATTGATGTTTATTTTCTAATTATGTTCTAATGTTCTTTTACTAATAAGAATATAAAACATAACCTTAGTGTGTAGTCAAATAACTAGAAACAGTGCTGTTTTTGTCTTTACTCGGGGATGATTTCTATGCTAATTCTAATCCCTTATAAAGTATCCCTTATAAAACAAAAATCCCAGGCAAGTGCTTCAACCTCCAGCACGAACCTCCACCTAATGGCATGCAGCATCTTTCGCTCTGTCTGCCTCAGTGGGATTATTTTGTAGAAAAATAGTTCATTCTCTTGCCCATTGATGCCTGGCCAGGGCACTTCTAGGGAACTGCACATTATAAATCAGGTTCCTCTTAGGCAAARGAGAGAATTGCACAAGGTCCTCTGCATCTCAAAAGCTTAAAATGTTGGGGTACAACATGCACACATGCTTCGTATGGGGACTGACTCTTCTTCGCCATATAAGCATGCTCTGTGATTAAGTTTTCAAAGGGTTGAGGCCGATGGATGTCTAGCTTCTTGAGCCTAMTAAAAATAAACACCTCCTAACCTGGTTACTACTGAGTCTGCCGTGAAGCAAAACTTGCAGACGCTTGAACCTGAAGATAATAAACCGTGGCCCAAGYGAACTTGAAGCAGCAATGCAACAGGGTGCTTTCCCAGTGGAATTAATTGCATCGGTGCTGTGTGACTGTCATSATCTGAGGTCGTTTTTAGCTCTAGTCCTGTGGCTTGCTTAAAAGATGTACTATATTTCCATAGGTTTTGATCTACATGCTTTTTGATGATGTGGATTTCTACTTGCCAACTTTTATCTTCAAATCTCTGAGGAAATAAATACAGAATGACAGCTATTACTTTTTTTTTTTTTTTAATTTTTTTTCCAATTACCTCTCAGTTTAAAGTAAAAAAATAGRAACTGGTGGATATGACTTTAGGAAGCAATGGTTACTGTATTGTGATCGATACATACGTTATTCAAGCATAACTTAAATGCCCTAGTAGTTAAGTTGGCTTCTCACAGATCTGTATTTCTGTATCTTTTTTTATTATAAAAGATGAATCAAGAACTGYGTTCAGGATTACTTTCAGTGGAAATGACTGAATTCTAATAACACTGAATAAAAATCCACAGCTCTAGGCAGAAGGCAGTGATTTTAGGAACCATGCACACTGAGCCCAACTAGAGGTATACTGATATCCCAGAACAAGGAGGGAAATTCACATTTTTTTTCTTACGGAAATATTTATAACACCTGAACTGAAAAATGTGAGATTCTGCGTAGACATCTTGATTTCAAAATAACAAAACTACATTTGAATAATGCTGTAGTCTGTAACAGTTACACTTTGGAGTATAAAATGGCAAGTACTAGGTATGTGTTCCCATGGTTGCAGAACTAACRAAACTTGACTGATGTAATGCTGTCTTAAATGAGTCTATATAATTTATAGCTGCACCCTTGGCTGTTGTGTAGGTGTACTGTCTGCTTCGTGTCAACTTTTTCTAGAGGTTTTCTTCAGGTGGATTTGGATTACAGAAGGTCATTACATAGCACAGGCTCTTCTCTAAATCTGTTTTTAAAAAAAGATTTTTTTTGCTTTAAAAAGTTTTGTGTTTGACAGAAGACTTCCACTTAACTCAGTTCGCGTGGTTTTAGCCAAATGCTTTCACTCACTTTTAAAATGTGGTAATGCAGCAGCAATGACATGGAGTTCTTTTTCTGAGTCAACACACAAGGTCCTGAAGAGATCTGGCAGGTCCGTAAATATGCAATATTAGAATAAAAGTGTAAACTATTCTAGCATGGGACAAAGTAATAAAAACATCAGTTGGTTTTAATCAGTAACTTTTCATTGTTCCCTAACACAAGAAGGACTTCTATAGGAAATGAAATTAAGTGAGATTGCTAAAGAAGAGTACAGCAGTATAGAATGGATAGGTGAGATGAGCAAAATCAGAATAACAAAAAGGACAAAATGAGATGCAGGTAGTAATATACATCAAAAACATCAAGCAATTTTGGGGTGCACAAAAAAAAACCAGACTTTGGATTTTACTTGATGATAAAAATATTGTGAAGGCTACAGAGTTCAATGTTCTTTATGTGGAAGCTTTTACTCAAAAATTCAGGATGATCAATCAGCCAATCTCTTATGAGCAATGAAAAAGGGGCACTTTTAAGTGCTCTGAACTTCTGGAGGAGACAATTAGAGAGGTTAATGGTTATTTTTGCAAACTGGCAAGTCAATGAATATTTGACTTACTTTCCTGATAGCTTGTATAATTTAAAATCTTTGGAAAATGGAGTTTAAAAACTAGGAAAATATGCAGAGAAAGCTCAAAAAAAAAAAAAAAAGAGAAAAGCTTTAGTGAGTCATTCTCTATAGTTTATCACAATTGAGATCAAAAGGTAACTTCATTATGGTATAAAAACATTTTACTGCAGAGGTACTTTTGCTGGGTACTAATGTGTTTCTTAATATAACATAAGAAGACACCATGAAACAGGAGTAGAGCTAAAAGACAGACAAGCTCAAATTGGAAATAATGTAGGGCTTTCTAATAAGGATAATTAATAAGTAGAATAAATTACCACAGGAAGCACTATACAAGCCATGATTTAGTCAAACATAATTTGTTCTCATTTTAGGAAAATTTGAATAGAATTATATGAATTATATTCCATGAAACTATTGCTTATGGACTTAAAAAGATATAAAAATCTGCTCAATTATCCACAGGATGAATAACCTGARTACATACACCTTTTTAGTTGGCATTATGGGGCCATGGAGGACTCCTAGATTACACCCCACAATACAGAATATACATTTATTAATACAGAATATACATTTATTACTATCTGATTAGAGTCTGACTGTCTTCCAGCTAAAAGACTCATTTGCTGTTACATTTAGTTTATAACATGTTTATAAAAGCCTCAAACTGCAGCTAGCAAACCACACTCTGCACAGTTTTAGCATGGCAGATATTACAGTATAGACTCTGTATAGGTGCTTATGAGACTATAGAAAGACTCTTTTTTTCAAAAGAGTGAAAACCAGGTAGACCTAACCCAAAGAACTCCATATTTTTATCATGGACTTTTAAAGACCTTTTCAGCAGAGATCCAGCCCTGATTCATTATGTGAAGCATTCAGTAAACTGCAAGTTTTGTAGTGATCTAAGTAACCTAGATCTAAGGTTTAGTTCAGTGCTGATAGTAGCTTAGTGGATATTGTTACTCAGTAGTTCAAAAGAGATGTCAATTAAAAGTGTGACTAAGAAATGGAGAAAAGACAGGGACATCTTCAGGTGTGAATATGTAATCTATTTTGAACCAGCAGGGAAGGTTGGTGTAAGAATAGAAGAAACATCACTAATCATGTCAATAGTGCTATTTAAAGTTTGCTTTGAAGTAGAACTTAACCACGGTAAGACGTCTCATAATCCTTATTAACCAGAGCAGGGAGGTAGAAAGAACTCTAATTCCCTTTGTGTATAGTTAAAGACCTTTGTATAAAGACCATGTTATGACACCATAGTGAAGAAAATGCACAATGGAGCACTGGTAAAGCCAGAACTTGGGACTTCGAAGGCAGAGTTCCCTTTCACCACCAGTCACTGGGCACTGCAGGTTTGTGCAAAGCTCTTGAATACTGCAGCTTTTCCAGGGATGAGCTAGCAGCAAAGCTCAGGGCAGACAGGTCTTGTCTTCCCACTTGCACAGCAGCCCTTGAGAAACAGAGTGCAAGGAGCCCAAGCTACTGTGCTACTGATTTCCCTGCTTCACTGCTGCCCTCCTCTCCTTCTGCATCCACCACATAAACACTGTTCTTCAGCTCATTTTTCAGTTGCTTAGGGAGTTGGCAAGGCAATTCTTATTTGGCCACCACTTCAGCAAATTTGAAAAATCTTCTTCATATAGGTAGGGGAACTACTCTATTATCCTTAGTGTGCACATATCGCTTTGAAAACACTTAACTGAGTGTAAGGCATATTACAAAGTCCTATTCTGCTGCTGCACTGCCATAACTCTGTGCAAAATCATTGGTAGGTCCCTGGGACACATAGCGCAAGCACCTCATAAAGAAGGATAAATAAGGATAATAATAAGGATAATAAGGATAATAACCTCATAAATAAGGCTTTTCTGTCACCTTTTGTATACTGCTACATTACATACAGAAGAAACGTTCAGGGGACGGGACACTAGAAATGCAATGGAGATATTGTCATCAATGCTCATATCCTTTTACATTTTAGATTATGATTTCACTTCAATTTTTCAGTTTCTGTTTTTGTGAATTGTTCAAAAAATGCATATATATGCATTTTCTGCATATACATGTATGACAAAATTGAGTATTTCAATAGAATTATGTGTTGTTCTTAAGCAGTCTTTCCACTTACTTGAAAGGAAGCAGTAAGCTACAGTTTTGTCAGAACATTGTACTAAACTAATTAACAATATTAAATAATCTATTGCGGATAACTAAATATCACTACACATTTGTAGACTAAAAATCAGAGATTTACAGTAAACTGCAATTTTATTCCTCAAAAACATAAGCTCCTCTCCAAGGCAGTCTATAAAATTAACCAGGTACAAATTCCCCCTACAGATTAGCACTTCCCTCACTATAGGAACATGGATTCTCCATGTTACCTGAGAAGTTCAACTGCCTACTGGGAACCAAGAGGCACCTGGAGAGACGTATGGACTCCTGGAGGGTCTAGGTAACCATTATGATATACTAGAGACTGCTAAAGAATGTAAAATAAAATACAATTGTATTTACATTGTTACTTATCCTCACCAGAMTGCTTTTACCATACCTTAACCTAAGAAAATTTTAAAGATCAGCAAGCTCTGATTTCTAAGCTCTCTGGGGGCTTTGTGGGGGTAGAAAACACAAACTCAGTACAAGGGACAGCTGAATGAAAAAGATTACATCTTGTGTAATGCTTCTCCTGTGAGGAAAGTTAAACAATTATGACTTTGATCCTGCAATCAGATTTGGCAGAGTCGAATTCTAGCTAACACATAGATAGGCAATAACAGAAAGCTTCAGGACTAGAAAATAGATTTGCTTTGGGCTGTAGTTTAAAAAGACCAGCACTCTCCAGGGCAGACATTTGCTGCAGTCAATTGATTCCAAAATTGAAGAAAAGTCATCAAGAAAAAATCACTGTGTTGTCACTCCTTAGGTATGCTGGACAGTTAGCACTGATAGAGATGGGCAATCAGTGTTTATTGATTCATTCATCACTTTTCCAGACTTGATAGACTGAGACTTTAATGGCTAAATATACTCTGGCAGAGATTTAAAATGTACTTGATTTTGTTCTTTTGTCTTTCTGGACTTTGGAAAAGAAGAAACTCTTTTCTTGTCTCTGCATAGGTGGCAGAGTTCCTTACTGATCAAAAATCAAATGACGGTGATTCTGTTTTAAGGGCTTCGATTCAAAATTTTATGTGCAAACTAACCGGGGAGTATAGAGGCAATGTCTTCAAGTGGACTGCACGATTACATGATTAAAGCACAAAACAGAGAATGTGAAATGCCAAACCCACTTGAATGCAAAACTGAGTCATTAAAATGCAATGCTTTTTTAAACCAAGATATTCTGTACATATTGACAGGCAAGAAAGGTCTGTGAGGAAAAGCTGTTATACTGGTAATTCTCTGCCTGGAACAGAACGGAAGGTATTTGTTTCCTGAGCAGTATTTCTATCAACAGGGGACCCTGTCCCTGTCTGGGGGTCCCTGCTTGAGCAGGGGGGTTGGACTCGATGGTCTCTGGAGGTCCCTTCCAACCTCAACCATTCTGTGATTGCGACATGGCCTCAGATATCCTTGCAATAAGGGTCTTCAGATATCTCCTCTTATATTGCTGCGGGAACATCTGGACAGTTGTTGCTTTCTATCATTGACTGTGTTCACTCATATGATTTAGYGGCTGCCATCTGGTTATAGATCTTTAATAACTGTTTAATGCACAAAACCTCACATCAGAATTTAATGTTAAACAGAATAACAATTTCTGGTAAAAGRCATAATTAAAAAGAAAGACTACAAATCAGGAATATTGAGCATCTGATAACGGCACACTTAATTGTCTTTCTCTTAATACTAAGTCCAAAGTCAWTATATTAACTTTGACTAACTTTACTAAGCTTTCTTTGGCCAATATCTGTATGATGTTTTCAAAGGGCTCTTGAAGTACCGCAGTGAACAGATTCTGGTATTTTATTTAACTGCTGTTTCCTCCCCACATTTCTGTAACTCAGAAACAAACTCATGCTGAGAAACAATGATGACTACCTTTTCCAGAATGTATCATCTTGACCTACCGATTATCTTAAATTAATTCTTTCTAAGAAAACAATATGAATATTCTTGTTGGACRGTTGTATTCATTTTCTTTGCAGCTGACATTCATAGTGGTATATGAAAGATGGGTATTGAAAGAGGGCTAATAATACAGAGTTTAAACATGCCTTCAAAAGGAAAGGAAGAAATAAGACTGAGTTCCTAGATCCTGACTCAAGTATGGGCAAAGTTTTATACAGGTGTTTTTTTATGGTCAAAGCTTGTTATGAAAAAGAATAATTCTCATTTGAATCTGAAAACTACTCCAACCTAGTTCTGTCCTTGATTTGGCAGAGTTCAAAGTATATTCTATTTATAACTATTATGACATGCATGGTAATTTTCATTTCAGATATTTTCATAAATCATTTCCCTAAATGAATATAGAAAAATCATTCCAATCCYACAGTGCTACAGAATCTTTTCAATATATTGATAAAAGCAAACAGAACAAAATAAACAGTGTACTGATTTCAATAGCCAGACTTGCAAAATTCTTCTTCTATGTTTTTCTTCTTTCTATCATAAGTTTTCCACTAAACCATTCATGGATTTACAGTCCCTAAAGTTTTTCTTGTAATTAATATGAATTTTGGCTGGGAGCAATAAAGCCCTTTCCACTTGCTCATCCAAGAAATTATGTTTAATGTCTCAGAGCTTTCCCCTCTCCTCCCACTGACAAAGTCAAGGGACTGGAATCAGACAAGATAAAAATCCTGTCTTTCATGTTTCCTCTGATTTTCTAGCCACCTGATAGAAGTTTCTGGCAGTCACATGAAACTCTATTAATGCTGCTCATARTTATCTTTTTATTTTCTTCAGGGACATAAGATCATTTTCAGGGCACACTAACATCTCTGTTAGTTAGTGTAAATTTCCCTTAAAAACAATTAAATCCCTTTCTCAGTTAGTAACTGTATACTTAACAGGATTAGCCTAAGTTGATACCTCTTCTTATTTTACAGTTTGTTCCAGCTATTTATCTTCCCATATTATTTCTACTGCTAGTATCAGACTTGTTGTGTTTTCCTGTGTTTCCATACCAGTATTACTTGCATCTCGGCAGTCATTACCTGCATGGGGATTCATCTTTGTTTTCACTGATGTCGCATATTGCCATATCAACCAAGCAGAAACCATCTCTGAGCCCTTTTGCTTTCTACCCCGAGACTTAAGGTTTTCAAACCTTATTCCTCCTTCTCCTTCATTCTTACACACAAGAGGAAAAAAAAAAAGAAAGAAAAGAAAAAAAGATTTTGTTGCAATCTCATATATATCACATAAGCCTCTGCAGCTCTCTCAAGACATACCATGCTATTTGAGATCCCGGGATTAAGAAAGGCAAAATCTTTCATCTGGTAACTAGCAAAGGCTTTGCTTGTGCACTAAAAGGACCGAGAGCTCCAATTATGGTAGGTGATAATAAGAGGGGTCAGATGTCTCTTCACGTCTGTGCTGGGAATGAAGGGTTCTTAGTGTGAGCTTCATCTCACTGTCCCCATAAAGCACCTGATGATAATAATGTGAGTGTCATTTAGCACTTTCAGATGTTTCATTTTTAAATACAATAGAGGTGGTGGTTATAGATGGCAAAGACTTGTGATTTCTACAAATAGCTATGATTTATGCTTTATTTTGGCACAAAAAGYGTACAGAATCCCAAGGAACTCAGACACATCCAGGCACAATAGAAGTATCCTTGGAATGAAAAATTCATCTGAATGAACTTAATTCCAGAGAAGAGGTATGACTGTATTTTAAACAATAAGATTCTAGCTTTACTGATTGCTATATCATGGCTGGAACATAAAAGACAACATATTTCTCTCTCGGTTTTCACTCAGCCTCTGAACCCAGCCYGCCTGCACCTGACAAAGACAGGGGGTTGCAACAAACAATCTGCAAATTAGTTCCACAAAATGTATATTCTAAAGCTTTTTTGCTGCCTTAGGTCCTGAATTCTTTTAATATTATAGAATTGTTATAGAACTACCTAGAACTTAGAACTACTTTTACTTAGAACTACCCTTAGAACTTTTCTCAATTGGGGTTTCATATAACATGTGCTATGATTTCAGATCATAAAACAATGTTCTGTAAACACATTAGACACATTACACCATGTGACTACATAACACATGCTAACACTATGTATCTGCATATGTTCCTTTATATAATTTAATATTTTTATTTAAAAAAGTAGATAGTGAGGGATTGATGTTATTTTTATTCATCAGCTCCCTCAAGGTAGGTTTCATGTCTCATTTTGGCTCTGTGCAAGGTGGGCTTTGAAGATAACACTTTTTTTTTTGCCCTCTTCCTTTTCTCTTGATCCCATTGAAAAGAAGGGAAAGCTTAACATTAAAAAAAGTGCACCACAGCAGCCACATCTTAACACAAAAACATTAAGTATGGGTTTGCTGCAATGCAATAAGAATATGTAAATTTAGAAACTACATTTTATCCCCTATCCCCAACATGGGATTTTAAAAGTTGGATTTATGGATGTTAAAAATATGTGTGTGTTTGTGTATATATATATATATATATCTCAATATTCAGCTGAAATAAAGTTGAAATATTAGGTGAAATAAAAAGCACTCCCCAACTGCACTGCAGTCTGCTAGATGCCTAGGGGTACAGAACAATTAGTGGAGGGTCCAATTCTGTCAAGTGTTGAACTATTCTTAAGAGATATTGCACTTCTGCAACAGCCACTGAGTTACTCTCAGAAGGAGCAGCAGCTAATGAGGTGGCAGGAAAGTGGGCCACTTTTAAACAAATCCTTCTGCTGAGGCTGTTTGCCATGTAATTGCAAACCTTAAAAGGATGGGGAGAAGCAAGGGAGAAAGCAAGAAGTCCAGGCACAGYTGCCATCTGGCCAGCTTGTAATTCATAATGTCAGCAGCTAAACTTTGAACAGATTATTGGCACCGATGTGGCAGATAGATGTTCCCTTTTAATATTACCTGTTGGAATCGAAGAGCCACAAGTCAAAAATAATGGCTTAACAAGATCAGTGGTTCATGGATAGAGAAGACTTAGGCATGTCTAAGATATCCAGTGAGCAACATTTAATTAATCCTTTTATTGCCATTTTATACTATGATTAAAACATTTTTTTTGTGATTAATTCACCCTTTATTCATCTGTGTCTTATTCCCCACACCAGAGCACAAACAAAACAGAATGTTCTTCATAGTTCTCACACAGTTCTCAGAGTATTTATAGAAATACCGTTTTACCAGTTAAACCCATTTCCTCCTATCTCTTTTCTTCATTCTACCATCATTTTGCTCCTTCCCTCCAGAGTTTTACCAAAGCCTACAAGTCCTCCTTTGCTTTCCCCTTCCCTGCATTCTCCTCAGATAATACACTACCTTTTTCATCGTTTTTTTAGTTTTCTTCCACCCTCTGCAGAAGGGCACTATCCTGGCACCCATGTCTGTTCTAAAAGCAAGTTCGAGGCCTCTTGGCTATTCCAGAAAACTGCAGGAGCTACTGCTGGCAATGCACTGTTTTCACCAAAAGATTTGGGGTGTCTGAATTTCCTAGGAGAATTTGTTGAAAACTCGAGAGCACCTTGCRAAGCGCCTGCAGCTCCTGAGTTACGACTGTCAATCACCAAAGACCTGCAGAAAACACCCTTGATTTAGTCATCGTCATTCACTCGGCCAGTGATTACTTGTTCAAAATGAAAATGCCTATTTGAGAGAGTAATACTTTTAGTTCACATTGGTTTAAAGATGATTCTTTCTGCTACAAAGCATTACTCCTGGGTAAAGAAAACAGGCGCTTTGTAACCTCAGAGTTAYTTGAGGTGACCAGTTGATTTAGAGGTCAACAAAAGATACGTATTAAAACATCTGATGATTTTTGGATGTTGAAGGTAATAAATACGAATGAAAAGCTTCTGGTAGTAAAGTTAATTTAAAACTTAACACTGAACTCGACACTGAACTAAGTGGACTGCAGTTGCCATCTCCTCTGTTGCCAGAATGAAGCAACGCTCCGTCCCTTCCATTTCAGGACTGCACGAAACTCGAGTTTTATGTTGTGTTCATGAAYAGATGCTACTTACGCAAAAAAAATAAGGAAAAGAGCATGTAGTCCTGAACACAGAGGAAACATTTCTATTATCTTTAGCAAAAGTGACAATTCCATTCTCCAACTGAACAGTGAATTGATAAACACCTGCCTGAAGAACAAGTTAAATCTTTCAGACACAACAGTTTTGCATAATCATACTTGATCTCAGCAATTTCTTTGCTTGAATTCAGAAGCAAATGAATAATTTTTTYTTTTTTCAGGCAGAAAACAGATCTAAACAACCCTCCCAGATTATTTTTTAAAAAATGCTAATGCTAAATTAACTTGCTCCAAGATTTTGCAGGGAAACAGTCAAAGCAGACAGAAGGTAGGAGATCTTGCTCTCATCAGCTTCACAGCTTGACTAAAACAAAATTTAGCTAAAATAAAGTCCCTCTTACACAAAGGCAATACCATGAAGTTATATGGCTAATTAAAATATTAAAACCATTATTCGGTTTTATATATAGACACAGGAATTCCTATGGCATGCTGGGTGCAGTTCCAAGTTACTCAGATTCAGGCAAACAAAAGAACTACCAGGAATGATCAAGAGAATAGAAATATGTATATTCACATCACTGAGTTCCGGACACTGATAGACAGTTTTGTTTTAAAGTTGACTCATTTGGGTACTGACTTTCGATAAACAGATACTGAAATACTTGCTATTAATAGATGTGTCACAACATTTTAAGATAATAAGCCAGAGCTATCTTCCTTGTGCATATCTAAGTCTACTTAAAAATGTAAATTTATATTTAGAGAGATTAACAGAATATTTGAAAGGGATTTTTATCTAGGCTTTATGAACTTCTGCGACTTGATGTGCCTTTGCTTTGATGGTTTTGGAACTAGAGTGATTAGCACATTCATACCTCCTCATTAAAAAGCTGTAGACATGATATTAGTATCTTTTTTTTTTCATTTTCTTCTGAAGGGACTCATAACTGCTGCTTTTCTCTTCTAAGATAATTCACTGTAAAATCAAATTAAACATGCAATAAAATTAAATTATGCTGTGATGTCATGAAAGCTGAATACTACAAGAAATGACTTAAAAGTTACCATGCCAGAACTGTCAGTTAAAAAAAAAAAAAAAAAAAAAGACGTGAATTTTATGAATTCTGATTGAGGTTATGAAACTGCTATATTATTAAATGCATTATTTATTAGTACATACTGAATCAACCATTTGCTGTCATGTCTCTTTCAGACCAGCAAAACAGAAATGTCACTGGATCTTGGCATTTCTCAAAGGATACCTGTGAGCAGTAGAATGGCTGTGATTAGGAAAGCCTGTCCAGCCTAATCTGTTTTGAGAAGACAGTGGTATTTCCCTGGGAACAGGAACACCTGTGAGTTGGGCACTGCAAAGTCTGCTTCTCAAAATGCTCAGGCCACGTCAGCCAAGTGCTTTCGGAGACAAKAAAAAAGCGAAGCATATTTTCAAAACAGCCAGTTGTTACAAACAAGCCATTCGAACAAGACTGTTTTTTAAAAGAAATAAATTCTAGTTTCTTCACTTTTCATTTCACATTTTTCCACTCAAAATCTGAAAGATTATTATTATTTTAAAAATTCATTAGATGCCAGTATTAAGTCAGTTTCTTCATTGGGAGCCAAAGTTCCCACTAAACTTACTGAGAATTCTGGCTGAGAAAAGAGATTTCTTGTGCCCTTCTCTACTTATATTTTGACTTTTCAGACTCTAAGGAACCTTTGCATATGCTCTTTTCTTTGCACTGCATATATACACACATATAAATGCTTCYTTTGAGGAGACGAATGAAAACTAAAGAGAGCTGGAGACACAAGGAAAGAAAAATGTCACTTCAGAACTCAGTCACCAGAAAAAATAAATAATAACACACAGGGAGCAGAGATTATTGGAACTGTTTTCAAAAAGATTTTTTCACTCTAGGTCTCAAGCAGATMATGTAAAACATGGAGTTATTCTTGAGTAGTCTTCAAGTGACCAGCTGCGCAAAGCAATATGCAAAACTCATCAAGTAGTAGCTATTTTGTACCAGCTTACTGTACCAGCTAACTGTACATACCACTTACACTACACACATCAACATCAAGGAGGAAAAGCTGTAGAAACATTGAAAAACACAAAAGATTTGAAATTACAATTTTTTTGTTTCAGGACGGATTGGAACTGAAACATCAGGAATAGGAAATGAGAGAGGAAAGTGTCATATTAGCGTGATATACATGTAGAGGACAAATAGATTTCAGTCCTAAAGAATGAACCAGGAATATGATCAGGATGAATACGATGAATCAGGATCGTGGCTTTATTTCCCTCATGCCAAGCCACACAGCAGGACAGCGGCACTCAGAAACAGGCTGACCTGTTCTAACGAATAGAGCAATCTGTGCAATCATAAGCACCAAGGGGCTTGGGGAATGGAATGTAATTTCCTGAAACAGTACTCTGCTTCCCATTAAATTTAAGATAAAGATTTCTATCTACCTTCCTTCCTTCAAAAATTGCTTGGGAACTCTTACCTCACTATATGGAAGCAAATGGTTAAGCATGGAAAGCTAACAAACAAAACCTGACAGAGCTGTATTCAGATTTGTGATCTTCAAATTAAACTGAGGTCTATGTCAAAAAAAAAAAAAAAATCTTTACAACCTTTCTTTTATGACACAAGAGATAATTAACAACAAGATGAGTGTGGCAGGCATTTCCAGGTAGCCTACAGCATTTTATGCTTATATAGAAWATATGACAAATGAACCATAAAATGCATTTTTCATAAGATATATAGTTGCCCTTTGGATTTCCAGTTGGAAGAGGTAGAAASAAAAGGCAATTGGAGAAAGCAATTCAGATAGACCAACAAATAGAGTGGAAGAGAAAAGGACACCTCAATCACCTCAGAAATYCAAACACGCTGTCAAGGACAAAGAAGAGAGGTTGTAGAGAAAGAGAAAGTTGAACACAATCTTCTCCAAGATTTAAGATACTTAATAGTTTCTCTGCAGAAACTTAAGTTCCCAGTAAATCTGTTCCTTCACTTTGGACTTTCTTTTTTTTGAACTACTTCTTTGTGTGTTAATTTACGGATATCACGTAGGAAGCAGAAAAGCCACSTCAGACAAACTGCTAGAATACATAGATTGCTCTGTGCACACACAGAGTCTCAGGACAATTAAAAATCTGCAGCAAGTGAGCAGGGAGAGGGTCACTGCACGGGAGCAGCTGACCCTCCTCGTTGCTGCAGGAATTGCCTGGCCACTTTTCACAACAGCATGTGCTTGCTTGACRCACATTTTGTAACACACCTATCATTTCAATCTAGTTCTCTGCTATTTTTCTTCATTTTATTGGAAAGAACTCTGCTCTCCTGTACAGCTAAGGATCAGACTGTCCTGCTTGAGCCCCACCACTTCTTAAACGATTGCTTCAGAAGATCTTCATCTGTACAAAAGACTGATGTGTTTCCTGACCCTGTCTTATGTCAAAACACGAGCGGGAAAGACTGTGATTTGCTTCGAGTAACACATAGTTTGGAAGATTTTTTTTTTTTTTTTTCATCAAACTCTTTCAGATTCTATGATAATTGATGAAGCACACCAAAAACACCACTATCTTTTTCAGAGGCCTCATTTCAAAGAATGGGAGGGAGCAATAAAAACAGAAGTATCACATTGCTTTTGGGGTTAAGTCAATATCTCGTAATAAAAATAACGTATTACTTAACAGCACATAACATTCTGCAGTAACACTACTGCCCCCAATTAATCACAATAATATGAGTTTCTTACTTTCCAACAGAAGAAAATTCCTCATCTTATCTTGCCTCACAAAACAGGCAACTGATTCAAGAATGGCATTTTCAGGCTTGAGCGAATGAACCATATCACATCCAGATACGCAGCAGAATCCTAATACCAGTCACTAAAGTTATACAAACAAATGACCATTCCCAGAGGGTGGAGGAGGGAAACGATGACAACAACCCCTCCATCCAAAACAAAACCACAGAAAAGTGGCAAGATCCAATCTYTAAGCTAATTAGAAATCTGTTACCATTGACCATAGCAGAGTTCAAACTAAGCATTCATAGGGTAAATAATCCTAGAAATGACAGAAGTTTGTGGTTTAAGTTTCTTGAAAATTCAATGGGGTTGGTCTGAATAATGTTTGACAAAGGACAAGCAAACATGCTGTTCACTTCAATTAATCTACTAAAGAAATTTAAGTTTTTCAAGCTGGGATATTGAATTCAAGAATTCTGATAGTGTTGGATTTGTTATTAAATCATCAATCTCACAAAATTGGTAAGAGTTCATTGAATTGCCTGGACTTTATTATCAAATATTCAGCATATTACATGTGAAAACTAGAAAAGAAGCAAATATGTTCAGAAAAAATTACTAGTGATTGATGATTAGCAAATGAGATGAACTAATACAGCTTCAGCTTCTGGTTGTTRGCTTAACAGAGGGAGAAAAACAATTTCCAGGAAAAGAGAATCTCATTAAACTTCCACTTAAAGCAGAAAAGCAGATATTTTAAGTGTTTAAGCATCTCTTTCCCCCTTCTTAGAAAATCATACTGGATAGAAAACTCCTTACAGTTTTACCTGAAAAAAAAAGAGTAGCTGAAAATGAGCTATTTTGAATTAATCATATAACCATACTTTTGTATTTCAACATGATTAAGCATGCTCCTCATTGGTCAGGCAGAGTTTGAGCTTATAATTCAGGCATAATCATGCTGAAATTATAGAATCCATAAAAACACAACATTTTTCCTACTGCTAAGATCTCAGTGTTACAGTTAATTTGATACATTTTTTTTTACAGAAAAGAAAAAAACAGGAATTTTACATAAACAGCACATACACAGATGGTCACCCTAACATAGTTCACCCCTTAGTTGATGAATTGCTAATTTTGTTGTTGGGGGACCAGAACAACACAATTCATCTGACAAAACTTCAAAGCACATCAGATGGCCTCGACCTTTTGAGCTCACAGTACTCTCGCAATGTGGGTTCTGTGGAGGCCTCACAGAAGTCTTAGCAACTGAAAACTGTATCTCACAAGAGCAAGCTGTAGTAGAACTGGATTAACTCTCATGATCCAGCTGAGAACTGCCCGTCTGAAACARACTTTGATCAAAGTAGAGCTTTTCTTCACAATTCTCATGCTTTCTACCAGTCTCAGCTGCAACATAAGCTGTTAGTTCACTTAAGCTATTAATAACCCTCAAAGCAGTAGGAATCTGTTCAGCTAAGGGTACTCAGTAAAGCACTGGGAACATGTGAACTAATGCGAACTAATCTACACACAGAAAATGCAGCTTGTTGCAACTTGTCTGATGCAAGCATGTTCATATGCATTATTACTTACAGCCTTCACTGGGACTTCTAGAAGGCAATAGGAGATGTTAATACCAAACTACTACGAGGTTTGCATAAAGTTATACACAATATTGTGATTTTGTCCAATGAATTCTTTATTACTTGAAATATCATAAGCACTAATTCTTAAAAAAATATTCATAATGTCAGGCAGAGTTTCAGTATGATTGTAGTTCTAAGTGTAAACATTGATGATTAAGGTTCTAAGACAGCGCTTAAATTTTCATTAAAAGAAAAAAACACTGGGTAACTTGCTACTCTTTTTTCCCCTCCTATTTCTGCAATTTTTATATCTTAATCAAGTCTCATATATTCTACCTACTCCCAGAGAAGAGTTTCCAGGTAAAACATTTCACTTTTTCACTTCACCATGACTACTGTAACTGCAGCCATAGGACAACTGTAGCGAGACTTTATGCAGTTCTCCGTGACATTCTCAAGAGCAGAGAGACCTGGAGAAAGTTACTGTGCATAACTCATCCTTACAGAAGACRAGTATGTGGTTTACGTGTCTCACGCGAGAGGGATACTGTGTCACCTATGATTTTTTAGTACTTAACATGGTGCTGAGAACTTGGAGAGATTGTCCAAAGTCAAAAAGTCAAAACCACTAGAGACTAAAAACTACTCTTCTAGATGGCAAAATTGGGATCTCACTGGACCAAGATGTTATTGAGTTTGAAGTCCACTCTGAAGAAAAAGACAAATAGAAAGTCAAGAAGAAGAACAGTCAGAATCATAAGTTCATTAAACAAAGACGACAGTCTTGGCAAGGAATTATTTGGATGGCAGAAGAAGTATTTGTTGTTAGCTCTTCAGAAATGAAGAGGAGGAAAGGTCAAATGCTGGAGGACTGTTAATGCTCCCAGATCCCAAGCAGCAGTGTAGATAGGGAACGTTCAGCAGCTAATGCTATCTCAATGCGAAAGCACGAGAAAACAGGCACTTCCATAAAGCCWCTCTACATGAAGAGACTTTATCAACAGGCACCTGTGTTTTGTTTGTTTGTTTTTAACCTGCTATTGCAACTGAACCTGCAGGAAGTCTGTGAGGTGCCAGGATGTTCAGAAGCCTCCTGTGCGCTCAGCATGCACGGGAGGCAGAGGAAGGGCTTGCGTTGCACATCCCCACGCACCTCGCTGGCAGGTTTAATGGTTGTCACAATTTATCTGACAAAACTTCCGAGCTCCGCTTTCATTAGTCCATTTCTTGCCTGGTATGCAGAGATTTTTTTTTTATTTATTTATTTTTTATTTTTTTTTTTAAATCAGAACTGCTCTAATGGGCTCYCAAGCTCCTAAACCAGGAGTGAGGAAGTGTCCCATCACATCAATCAGAGACATGCATTTGCAAAAGTCCAGGACACATGTGGAATTCTGGTGCCACAAAAACATTCAAATCTTGAGACCTTAGCRGGTGGGAGGTGATATTTAGTCACTACTAAATTCACCTCCTGCCATTTGCCCTAATTTCTATCTGTATATCTTGCTTCTTGTGTGAAGCAAGAAATTGTCTTGGGAAGTCAATCTAATAGCTCAAYGCTCTGCACTCTCATAGAGCAAGTAGGGGCAGCAAACCAAGATGAAGGCCCAGCTAAGCTAGTTTGCCTTATTAAAGAATAAGTATAGCTTGGTATTATTTTTGTAAATAGACAGCCAATAATCATGAATTTACTTCAGCTTTTCCAGCCAATATACATAGACAGATTTTCCTTTGAAGAGCAGTATGAATGCTGTCTTTTACTGAAGTTATCATTAATATTGAGAAAAAAAAATAAGCAAAATATGCTTTTCTATCTACTGAAACTCTAGGAACTTGAAGTATGCAAGAGCTTCATTTTAAAAGCAGCGGCTGGGGCAATAAAGAATATGAAGCACTTCAACTACAAAAAAATCTCTGTGACATATTTTGATTGAATATGAATATTAATCAAAATAGATGAAGGAAATGCAAACAGTCTTTTGTGCCTTAGTCATTCTTCCAGAATGGAAGTCATCATTCCTGTCACTTCTGATATTAAGAGTTTAATATTTCATAGATCAGCTCCATAAAATCCTCAAGCCAAATTTTCAGTCTTCATTTCAGATCACATATCTACTTTCTCTTCAGACTGACTCCAGCTATAGTGGCTTATTTTATGAAAGGAACTCTACAAATGAAAAATATTAATCTGAATTTTCACCTATTTTTCTGAGCAATAATTTGTAAAGTAACACCAGTAGAGGCAGAGAAGAGCTATTAAAACAATTAATAAATGGGATGTACAGTCTATCGACATAGTAGGACAGAAACAATTGGATAATTTCGCTTAGTAAAAATGAAGGCCAAAGGGGAATTAAACTTAATTCCTCTAGGTATATGTCTAGTGGGATAAAAAACACTAGAGAAGAGAAGAGCTATAAGATAGAGCTGGCTTAAGAACAAACGAGCACATGGTTGCCAGATACCATGAGCACATGGTTTGTCCAGTTTGGGACAAAYGAGAAGAAATTCGCTAGCCATCACCTTAAAAAACGTTATTGAATCCTCCACTTAGAAATAGCAAAGATGAGAAACTGAATTAGAGTCAAGATGTGCTTGTTACATTTCTGGAAGCGATAATGTGACATCGTTGCCTGTGTCGAGAGGGCAGTGGGAAATACCACTCCAAACATACGAAGTTGCTTTATTACTAACAGTGCTTGAAAGAGGAATGAAGTGTCCTGCTATGAGACCTATCCTACAGGCATCATCTGGAAAGTGTCTCATGTCCTAAGAAATGTGAGTAAAGTACTATAGCTGCCCATTCTAGCTATTGCTTATTATCTGTAATTGTAAAAGACATAATGAGCAAACATACCGTGAGCTTGAGTTCAAAAAAAGGAAAATGCAACATCGAACCACAAGACCACTGTATTATATTCACTTAAACAATAAGTTTAATCTTTGGCAATTTGAATCCAATTTCTTTCAGCAGTCATAGTGCTACACTGCACATCTGAGTTCTGCCATCAAAAATATTATGTGGCCTGAAGAAATGAATATGTTTATAGAATATGCAAATCTCTGTGTTTGTAGAGATGTGCAAGTCCCCACAAAAAAGAAAAAAATAGATATGCATTGCATACCTCCAAAGCAAAAAACAGTATTTAGTGGCATTAAATTGAAGGCTATCTTAGTGCATTTCATAAGATTATCTTAAAATTTATGGACATATTGTCCTATTTTAACAAGGGCTGGGTCAGTTCTTTATTCACACTAATGTCAAAACTCCCTTGGTCCTCACAGTAGATAGTCTCCTCYGATGCAAGACATCAAAATCCTTTACCAGCTTGTCTGAAATCAGTTCCTTACTGATTATCATGCTTGCTTGCAGGAAAATGAAAGAAATAGCCCTTCTGGATTACTTTCTCACCATACCAAACCCATGTCCTCTGACCACCTCTCAGAGCCTGAACATGCATAGGGATGTTGAGAGCAACACATCACTAACCTGGCAGGAACAGGAAAGCTGGTTAATACCTTTGACATTCTGATTAATACTTCAAATAACATTCAAATAAGGATGATGAGAGGAAAATTCAGTGGGCATAAGGAACCGAGAACCCTCTCACCTAGCAGGTGTTAGCTCAGGGTAATACAGATAAGCTTGCACTACCAGTGCTTGTGCTTCTGCTCTGTGRATAAAGTGAATAGAAGACAATCATTTCCAGGTCTTTGGACCTGGATATATTTTAAATATACTTCATTTAAAATAGGAATAAATTACTAAATAGTATCAGCATTTGCTCTGAAAAAAGAAAAAAAAGAACCTCAGAATCTCTTTCTTAGAAGGATGAATAATGTCTGATGAAAACATCAGCCAAAAAGCTGCAGAACATCAAAGCTTAAAATGGCTTTAATAAGTTTAATAAAAGAAACAGTTCTGCAGTGTAGAGAGAAAATAACTTTTGGTTAACGTAGATAATTTCCCTGGAAGCCAGGATTGGCCTTAGGTCTGTTGTTACATTATACAGAATGCAGGCATTTTAATTAAATGTTGCTCTGGTATATCTAAAATGTAGGACAGATCATTTACTGTATCAACAGGACATGTTGCCCTAGGATGTAAAATCCTTCACAAAATTAACCGAATTGGACCCAAGAGTGAAAAGGGTCAGGTCATTTAAGCAATAAATCTGGTTTCCATCACAAAACGTACTATGTGGAAAAACCTTCCTGCTTAAAAGGCTCCATTGTCGGCTATGCAGTGGCCATCAGCCAAAACCCATTCCCTGCCTCATTATCTCAGGATTGGCTTGGCTTCCAGGAACATTAACTGGTCTGAAGGAACCCAGTGAATGGAAAGCAGACTACAATGTACAACAGCACYATGACTGCCAAGTAGATGATAGTGTGTAATAAGAACATGACTTAAAAAAATCTTTAAAACTCCTTTAAATCTGATTTTACCAGAAGTCTTTTCCAATAATGTAATTGCAGATTATAAAGAGATAAAATAATAGCAGAAGAACAGAGGCCACATCTACACATTAGCAGATCAGCTCCTCTGAATTTTCACGTGTTTTGGAGCCAGAGGCTTAGCTGCTAGTCATGAAAACTGGGAACAATGCAAAACAAACTAGGAGAGTGAAAGCAGTTACAAAATGGCATAAAACCTTGAGATATCCTCACATGTCTCAAAATCAACAAGTGCATATTCAAAGTCAGAATTACRCTAATCCACTGAAAAGCAAAATTTGAGAGTAATTGACTTTTTTTATCATAAACTTTGAAAAAATAATCATTTTCCCCTRACCCTCATGTTCATGTTGTGGACATCTCCTGCTGATACCTTTACAATGTCCACATAGAAATCTACCCTAAGGATTTCTGAGCCAAGATTTGAAAATCCCTCCATTTAATGCTGAAGGACAGACCCAGGCAGGGCTTTTAAGGAGAAAAAAATGATATCTCTGAAGACAGATTTGTACCTGTAATGACCAAATTAGCCCTGGCTATAAGTACCATCAAACTGCTGAGTGTCCCCTCATGCAGAACATTTTCAGAGTTGTGAAGCTGTGAGAGTAAATTGAGCCTGTATTTGCCTCTTCCTGGGCATGCACTTTCCGAGAGGAAAGCAACTTACTATCTACTGTACTATAATGGTCAGTCAAAACTAAACACTGACCATATTCTTTCATCACTTCTGAAGTGATTTTTTTGTTCCATTATGCAAAAGGTAATTTATTATTTAAATTAAAACACTAAGCTGTCTGCACCAAGACACAATTCCCAGCCATCTGAGAAACACAGCAGCATTTGCTGGGTCGTTTTGCTTTATCTCCAGACATTCGATATCTTCAGCTCTTTTTGCTCGACTATTCTCCACACTCCTATTTTCTGGCAAGTGATTAACCTTTCCAGGCKCTAGAGATATAAATCATTTGCTTCTGCTTAGAAGGGAGAGAGTCTAGAGAAAAATATTGCTTGTTGCTTAATTCTTTTTCTATTATTACTCAAGAGATGCCTATTTGCAATACTCTCAAACTTTCTGGCCAATGTTTTTTTAAAACTGCTCTGTCACAGCTCTTCAGAAACAGTGCATTTATTTATGTATATGCAGTGAAGCACTGCAGAGCAGCACCTCTTTTGAGCTAGGGCCACAACACTTCCTACAGGTTCCCTTCCCTTCTTCACAATAATATCTCTTTGGAAATGTCCAGCAGTTTTGATTTGTGGAGCGCTAACTAGTGAAGCTTTACATTATTTATAGCAAACTTAAGCCTACTTGATAGCAGGCTTAGTACCTTTCACAGATGTCTTAAAAACAGTTCACAGGCTGAAAAGCACTTCTGCACAGCATATATTTCAGATCACAATCCATCTTCATCTCCAGCAATTAATTATTAATCTGTATGCTGGCAGATGGGAAAAAGAAGATTGCTTATTCTGTTTCTTTGCCTTTTCCATGGCTCAAAAGCCGGCGATCTCCTGAGGAAGCTGGTGGGCAGCACAGGCCGTGCTGGGYCTGACCTTCCCAGCACAGGCACCCAGGGAAACTTTGAGGAGCCTCTGTCACCGAATTGTCGCTGTCCTCAGTTTTAGTTTTTAGCCATCAAATGAACCCTGCTGGGCTGGACAGCCTTAAGAAAGATCAGAGCAGCCTTGAGAAAGYCCTGAGATCAAAGAAAGGAAAATAAAGGTGTAATTTGCCTCCTATGGGAATCTTGCAGGTGGTTTGCTATTTATCGAGTGAAAGATGAACATCTACTAAACTGCAGAGTGCGAGAGTACAAAGACAGTCAAAATTCAAGCTATTTTCCAAGTCCTGCAGGTCTCCACAAAAGGCTTATATTTTAGTGCTGTGAGCTTTTTGCACAAATATATTTATCTGCTGCAGCAAAACCTTTGGGAGCAATAGGTAGCAAGGTCCAGCTGCTGATCCACTGATTTTCTATTTGTTAGGGAGACTCCTATCATTCTTGGTTTACTTTGAGGCTTACTATGAAACCAACATATTATTATGTTGCTTCTGCATTTGGAGTTCAGGCCTTCTTGACCAGTAACTCCTCTCTTGTTCTGTCAAAGATACCTTGTGATGAATTATTTCAATTCATTCAATTCACTTACATTTTCATTGCTAAACTGTTTCTTGGGTGATATATTCTGAAATTATACCCAGCTTTACTTATGCAAACACTCRAATTTCTATCTCAGTAATGCCAGAGGAAACTACAGACAATATGGAGAAAGTGAAAAAGTAACAAAGAAGATTCTGAAAAATAAACGTGTATGCCAACCAAGGTTTCTAGAAAATCAAATAAAAGCTTCATGCAAAGCACCAAAGAACCATTCCGTGACATTGTTAAAGATATATCCTGTTTCACCAGTTTTTGTCCTAAGGATGTATCCTGTTTTTACCAATTTTTGTCCTAAGTGCAAAGCTCATTTCTTTGAGCTGCTTACTCCCGCACACTTGCAGAGCAGCAGTCGGACTCGCTGCAAAGGCGGCAGCTAGGAGGGTTTCAGCCCTTCAGGAGGAAAAACGTGCACGTGTAACTGGATGCAAGAGGTCACGAAAAGTTAAAGGAGAGGAGAAAGATGATAGAGAAAAATCTTGTCTCCCTGAAAAACAAAACAAAGCTCCTAAGCACAAACCATTGCATGTTCTTCTTGCCACAGGGTAGAAGATGCACAACACCCATGCTACATTACTCCCCCTATTATTMTTACCAAATTACACATGAAGTATCCACTTCATGTCTGTCTGTCCCCTCCAACTCTTACCACATTCAGTGCTCAACATCCYRAAAACCAATATCCTTGCTTTCTTAAGCCACATTGCCTAGTTTTAGTGGATAACAACTGCTGCCAAATAGGCTTCCATAGGCCTCTTCTCTATGATAAAGCCAGGGCTATTTATCTTTCCTTGAAGCAGAAATGACCAATTTGAATGTGACAGTGCACAGATTTAAACTAACACCTGTTACAGTTCAAGTTATCATCCACATGATAACTTTTACTACATAAAATGTTTTTAGCGTCTTCTCATCTTAAATATTTTCTTAGACGGTGCCTGAATAATAGCCTAAGCCTAACTTAGTCCTAAGCGCAGGAAAGAYCAGAATCCTCTAGCAAAATTGAGACCCCTGTTCAGTTGATCATATCTTGAAGGAGACATCTTCAGTGGCATYGCATGCACACGAAAAAGAAGACTGAGACATTTAGTCAAGAATCTAATACATTTTTATTCTACTTCGTTGATGTTTCTTTTCGCAATGAGGAACATATGTTTTCCCTGGCAATGATCTTGTAAAATGTGTTCCCTTATTACACTGCTTTGAATTTAAAAATGGTGCAAACTCCTAGCAGGGGTTTATATTATATTAATGCTTAGATATTATATTAATKCTTAGATATTGATTAAACCATGTGGTCCTGAATAATGCTTGCATATTTGCGATGCGAAGGCAAAAGTCTGGGTGCTTTGTGACCCATGCTCAATTCAGCTTTGAAAAACTGAACTTTTTCATAGGATAGATTTTTATGTAATTATATGGGATAGTATTTACCAGGCAGGATAATCTCCTTCCAGGAAGGAACACTATCAAGTGACCTGATTATCCAGTCTCTTGAGTACAAAGTAGCAGTAAAATGCTGTAAGAGACTACTTGGTTATCATACAAATTCATAGCTAATTAAATTATACCATTATCTTGTCAGGCTCATAGCACCAGATATTTCAGAATTAAAGGGAAAAAATCATTCCATAAGAACCTTTCCTGCTTCCAAAAACTTTCTAATTAGTGTCCTAGACTTATACCTAAAATCTTGTCCATCGGTTGAGATTATTTGCTAATTTAATCTCACTATTCACAAAAAGCTGCCATTAAAAAGATACAGATATTCTACCACTTATGCCTGAAAATACAAGATTAGACAGAAAGCAATGAAACGAAAATGAAAGCTTTATATTAGCAAAAGTATTTTGACAAGTAATACATTGGTTATGCCTGTTAGCTGTCACATTGGATTAGTGTCTACCACTTCTTTAAAACTTTTCAGATATGGAACAATAATCTGCAAAACTACACTCCACGACAGGCAAATCCTGCAATGTAAGCAGCACAAATAGACACTGCAAACTTTCTTTGATGACCTCTGCTTAATTCACCCAGCTCAAAGACCCTTAGAGTTTTTTCCTGCCATTACATCTTTCTGAAGAAAGTCCCTTAAACATAGTCCTSATAAATTCAGGAAAACAGAGGACCCTCAAGTCTTAGAGCAGTTTTGTAACTACTAGCTGAATTCCCCTCTGCCGACAGAGAAGTATTTGTTGAGTTTGTTTATATCCTCCCCTTCATTTCAAAGGAAACACCACACCTAAGTATTCGCAGTTTCTGTTCAAACTTCAGTAGTTCTCACTCCTGATACCCCTAAGATCTCCTTAAGGCACTAGTAACAAGTCAGCCACAGAATTCAGTGGGTTCTTTTGTTCATTTCAGATTTGTATCCGTGCTCACGTTCCTTATAACATGTAGGCAAAATGTTGGATATTCCTAACAGACTTTTAAGAATGGTATTATTAGGTCTGAAATAACTCAGTCTTCCAATTAAGTGGAAAGACAAGCACAGTGAAAC
Source organism: Nothoprocta perdicaria (assembly GCF_003342845.1). Lineage (NCBI taxonomy): Eukaryota > Metazoa > Chordata > Aves > Tinamiformes > Tinamidae > Nothoprocta > Nothoprocta perdicaria. The sequence goes on from NW_020455521.1 coordinate 2,548,957, forward strand.
CCAAAGAATTATTAAGACCATTAAACAATGCCTACCATCACCAGAAGGTCTGCGAAACCTCCAGAAGCTGAAAATATACGACCTGTTTTAGTGGGCATTTGTGAATTACAGCCTTCTCTAATGCAGTATTTTACAAATAAATCTTGGAAAGCAGGTCCTGACGGCAGTGGTGGGAGCCTTGCATTTCTCAGGTGCCTTACATATAGCTAATGGCTTAAGCAACTCTACAAGTAGCTAGGAATCTCATTAACCCTTTCACAGATGGCAATGCAGTAAGCCCATTTCTCTCACATGTTATAGGCACAGCTCTGTTAAAAACTGGCCAGTTTAAATCATTTCTTGGCTCTCAGAATGAGCACGCATTCAACAGTCAGTCCTATTAAAATCTAGGAAACCATATTGCTTCAGACAGGCAATTTTCTAAAACTCTCCAAATCAACAAAGAAAATCCCTCTGTATTTATGAAGTGCACTAAAAAAAGAAGAAAATAAACATTGTTAAACAGATGATACCTTTCTATTACTGAAACAAAAATGTACTTTGATATATGTCATATTTTATCATCAGCTTATATCCTCTAGTTCTTCCTTTTGATCCACAGTAGATCAGGTACTTGACATCTCAGTAAGTTTGGATAAAAGTTTTATGAAGTTTACTGTGCGGCTTTAATGCTTCTAGACTCCAGTGGGAGCAAARGCAAGCAGACTGCCTTCCATACCAKGCCAATAAACTCTTCTGGACAGGGACAGGCAGACACTACCTTCCTCTCCCACCACGAAAGGAAGATTTTCAGGAAGATTTMTCTTGATGAGTCTGTGCCCTCCCACTGTCCTCCTGTGAGTCTGTTCTCCTGCCACTTGACCATTTTGCACTGCTGAGAGAAATCTAGCAGTACTTTTGTGGATATTAAAGGAAATAAAAATTCCTTCTTAACCTCCTTGAGCCCAGCTCACCTCTCACTTCATACCTCAGGACCTCCAAAACACTCAAGAGGATGAGAACCTACAGTTCTTTCCCTCACTGAGCATTTTAGTCTGACCATTCTTGACATCTACTGTAATTATTTTAATAGGTCTGAACCAATCTTGGCACCATTTGCAGCATTTTTGTCTGTTAGAGACAATGACAGAGTGACCTAATGGACATTTGATGTCTATTAGACAAAATACCATTTAGTCAGGGCAAACATTTATGGAAGAAAACATCCTACCAAGTAACAGGAAGGGTCTGTGTGCTTGGAGCTCTGCGAGCTCTCGCCCATCTCCACCTGGGAGCACCAAACAAGACACGAGTGTTTCGGATCCCATGTCTCCTCTGCAGACACAACTGCTTGAACTCTTGGATCCAGTGACCCTCCTAGACCAAGGAGGGTATGTATACCCCCAGTTTGCCAGAGTTCTTGAAATAAGCCTAGCCTGATTAATTATTTCTGCTAGGAATGAAACTTCAAAAGGCAGATTATGCGTCCTGAAACAAAATAAACACTTACCCGTATTTCCATTAGGAAAATCAGAAGCAGCAGTACCAGCACACAGTGGTGGTTCTGAACTAAACTCCGGAAATGATAAACACACACAATTTATAACACTGCAATAACATGGCAATGTTCTATTCAACTACAGCTGAATAGCTTGCTATAATAATAATATTTGAATTTTCTATGTTTCCATAACAGTGTTTTCCTATCACCATGACATTTTCAAAGATGTGACAGTGTTTTGGAGTTAAGCAAAAAAGTTCTCTTAGCTCAATAAATTGCTACTTATGASTGTTAATTAAAACAACTCTGTGTATTCACATCGTTTATATCAGATAATGTCTTAGCAGTTTAGCAGCTGAGGTACCTCCTAGCAGCACATGAAGTTACGCTATACCACTTCATTTTCATTCTTTGCTTTAAGGAAATATTCTTAAAAAAAAATGGAACAGACAAACAGGCCATTAAAATTCCTCATAAGCTGGAATAATAATATACCTACACATCCACAAATTAACAAATGTTTTCAGTTCTGCTTTTTTGTGGTTCCTGTAATAAAGAAATCCTCAGATTGTTTCTCTCTTTTGTCAACCTTTCCTAGCATCTGCAATTATAGTAAACGTAGTTTTATTTTTATAAACAGAAAAAATAAATGCAATAAGGCAACAGACCTATTTTTCACTAATGCATTAATCAGATATAAGACTAACGTTTAAGATGCACTCAACAAATATTTGATAAGACATGAAAACAGCTATAAATGTACTATAATATTATTATTTACCATGATATTCATGGCTGTTGAAGTTTATACAGAAGTAGTTTCAATTTGGAGAACTCTATTAAAACGGACAATGAAGATTTTCATGTTTCAATTATAGTTTGCCTTATAGATCTATTTAATTTTGAATAAACACTTATGCATCAGAGGACTTAATTAAGCTCCTATTCTACAAGGCTATTTTTGACATTAAGCTAAACACAGATTGAGATGGCATTACTCTGGCCAAAAAGTGGTATCCCTCAACTCTGTTCTTCCATAAAGGCAAATGGGAATTAGATGAAAATTAGTCTTTTGAGATGTGTRCTTTCTGAAGGCTAATTTAACTTCACTTGGCCTTTGAGAATTACATACAAATAAATCTGTAATATTAAAAAATGAGTACTGTTTTCTTCGAATAGAGAAATCATAATTTTATATACAAATAACTGCCTCAACACTAACTACTTTCATTACAGGGAGGCAACCAAACGATGCATGGAATCCAAACTCAGACAAGAGAAATCCTTAATACTTAACTGAGTTAGAWGGGAGCGATTCAGCCAGCCGCCCCACTTCATGCAATCCAATAGGATGCAGAATATAAATCCCACGCTCTCCCAAACTCGGCTTTTACCAGAAGAGTTTTCCTCTGTGGCCTCTGTCGTGTCCTCCTTGGCAGGGGCTGACTGCCCTCTTGGCTGGCAATGACTCTCGCTCAGCACCTCCGCATCAACACCCTACGGGGAAGCCTCTCTGCTTGTCCATGCACTCCAGCACAACGACTACCTTCAATATCACTTGCAAAAAACCCTGGATATAGCGGAATAATTCTTCAGCTGTTTCTTTATGTCTTTTAAATATTTCCCTATATMCAAATTTTGAGACCAGTAACCGACCTTTTGCACTGATCCCATCGCTATTTACTGYTTAGTAATTTCCAAGACCCTAATCACCCAGTTGGCATTTTCAGACTCCTTGCAACGCCACCCAGATTTCTCTTGATTAGTAGTCTCTATTTCAGAGTGTGGCTTGTGTGCCTGTATACAAACACACGCTGGGCTATTTACAGAGCTGAGGTCAGGGCATACTGCAGGCAGCTCCAGCTCAGTTACCTGAACCTGTAAGGCTCTTCTGTAGCATTCTGGTGGCAGCTTTGAAGTCTGGTACTTTGAATAATTTTCCATTGCAGGTTCTCACTAATCTTAGAACAAACACCTTTGCCAGATTGTTTTTTTTTCTGGCAGATTCAATATGCATAGTACACTTAGTCTAAGATAATGAATTGATAAAAAAGCATAGGAAATGAATAAATAGGTGTAGAAAATCTAAAAAGGTGATACAGACCTCCATGGTTTCCAACAGCACAAAAAATGGGCCTTAAAAAAAACCCAAGGCTATAACAGTTTTGAAGCTTAATTTCTTCCCAAAGATATTTATAGACTAATTTACAAATTATCTTCAAAAATGTTCTCATAAAWTTTTTAGTGAGACCCAAATAAATATCTGAAAATGTAATTTGCTTCATGGAACATTGTTCTTGGTCCTACTTTGGTATTTTTCCTTTAGTTAGACATAGCAAATATTTAAAGAAACATTAGAAATATTCTGGACCAGCTGTTCTACTGATACAAAAACATGCAGCTTCCCTGATATAAACAGAGCCACAATAATTTATATGAGCTGTAGAAAATTCTCTTTCTAAATTCAGTTGCTGCCAGGCTGTTTTGAATAAAGAACTCTGTAAAATGTTAGATTATCCCAGACATGTTTAATACCAGTATCTCAGTTATGAGTATCTTGGAATATTTACTTAAAATATTCCAAGAAGACATCCCTAGAAAATATTTTGGAATAAATACATAATAAAGCCATAAATCCTGATGATCTACCACACAGGATTTTCTCAGAGGAAAGAGATGCAAGCAGTGCTTTTTTACTATTGGCAAGGCAGATGCAATAAAACAACTGCTAGTGAAGCATTTCATAAATTTGGTAATGGAGCCTTCACAAACACGTATGTTAATTAAGGCCCTAACAACAAGCAATTAACTTTGCATTTCCCATCGCTTTACCATTGCAGTCTGAGCAAACCTGTGACACCAGCCAAAGGGGAGCCCCTGGTAGGCGCTCTGGACCAGGCCTGCCTGCCTTCACCGCAGCGCAGGATGCGGCACAGCTGCTTGCAGCTAAGGAGAAGAGACTCCACGTGAGCAACGTTGCTTTTCCATCCCTTGCACAGCTGGGGAGCCAGATTACTGAGCTGAGCTCATACAGCCCCACCAGCGACTCCAAAAGAGCCCATGCCCATAGAGGGATCCATCCTAGAGGCATCTAGCCTGATTAGAGAGTTCRGGGCAGAGCAAGAAGGACAAACACTTTAGAAGCAAGGAAGACTGCGGGAATGGAGCTTGTCCAGTATAGAGAAGAGAGGGCTAACGGATGTTTGGACAACTGGCTCTGTATATACAAAGGTTAACTGCAGTGAGAAGGAAACTGTTCTCCATGGCAGTGGAGATCACGGAACAGCAGACATACACTGCTTCATAGGGAGAGCTCCCTTGGACTTTCAAGCAGGATGGCCGGTTAAAAACTGCTTAGTCTGCCTAAAAGAGGAGCCTGCAAAATCTACTTCTTCTAATTATTATTCCAAAGGAACAAGTGCCACACTACAGACAGCGATGGTCTACCCTGCTGGGGTAGAAGAGTGGTCTAAATGATCTGGTAATTTTAGCATGATGTTTCAGTGTAATAAATATTGACATCTCTATTTTTAAAGACTTGAATAAGCTATATGGAAAAACATGCCTGAAATTATTTGGAAGCAAACTTTCAACCACATACTTATGCTGAGACACCATTGGTTACACAAAAGCAATGTTTATTTCTAAAGTACCACAGAACAGAAATTTTAGAAAATAATATCCAACTATTTATATCATGGCCCTGATTTCTACATAATGTTCTGGTAGCTAAACAGAAGAGATTATCAGCAATCATTAGATATTTACTTTAGAGCAGCATTCTTCCTGTATTTCCTTTAAAATTTTCTGTGATTGGAAATGGTTAGAAGATAATGCTTTTATGTAAATCAGTAATTAAAAAAAACTTATAAAAAGTTTTAAAAAATACTTCACATCTTTTTGTGTATCAATACCGAAAAGAATATTTTGCAATATACATTTTATAGTAAAGTAAGACAGAATGGTGTAAGAAATCTTGCAAACATCAAAAGCATTACAAATTAAGAAATAAAATCCCTTTATCTGCCACTATAGCCAATGAATTGCAGTTTATGAGGAAGTGAGTTTAATACCTGATCACCAGAAAATCAGTTATTGTAAAATAAGTTATTGTAAAGTCAGTTAGCTTCATTTAACATAATCTCTTGATAAGCCCACTGTTCCAAGCAATGCAGAAACATGTATTTCAAGAGTTTTTTTCATGCCAAATGGAAACATGTAGCAATTGTTTTCTCTCTGTTTGCCTGTCACACGTTAGGGTAAGTTAGGGTAAGGTAAAGAATTTACCTTTCGAGAAATGTAATTTATTGCAGTATACCAATATTGTCTTTAGGATGGTTTCAGGAGCAGAAACAGAAATGTCCTACAAAACGTCCTAAGATGTAAGCTTCTTTACCAGTGATTTTATTTGAAAGTAGCACCATCTACCGGTCTAAATGACGCTTTCAAACTTTAGAAAAAGCTGTAGAGAGGGATCCAGCCAGAATGATGCAAAATGCTACTGTGAGCAACAGGTAGTTTTTCAGTCCCTGGATAACCAAAGGGAGAAAAAAAGAAAAAGATTATGTTGCTATAACAGATACCACTTCACAAAGAGGTRAAATGTAGAATTAAGAGTTAGATTTAAAATTCTATATATATTATTATAAAGACTTATGATTTTTATGATTATACTATGGCATTTTATGATTATACACCCATTATGTGAAATAGTAAGCTTTGTTTCATGTTATTTTTATACACTGCAAGTGTTCTTGTTTCGCAAAGCAGTTCAATATGAGTAATTCATGCAGCCATACATGTAGTAAAAAATATTCACAAAGTTTACTTTTGGTATTTGTAAAGGAATTTCATTCTATTTTGAGGCTATCCTTAAGTACTAAACACTCATGTCACGACTATGTTAAAAAATACAGAAGGGATGAAAGATRTGAGTCAAAGATTTGGAAAAGGAACATGATGGTTTTCTAGTGGACACAACATTCATCTGCAGTGGTAGAGACACAGCTTCTACTCTCTGCTCCAGTGATGTCCTGCATTTCACAGCATCACTACAAATACGAGGTAAGATAATCTACAGATTCACATTATGAGTCTAGGAATCCTGGACAGAGAAACTGAGGGAGCCTGAGGACTGCACTCCTAGTGTTTGATGCTGAAACTCCATGAGAAAAATAATTTGAACCATGTATATTAAYATGCAGGAGATTAGCCTGTTCTGCACCATCACTTATGGATCTTTTGGGARCCTCTGCATTACACAGTAACCAGCAGGGCTAATTAACCTCTGCCTTTCTTTTTGGTCCTTTGGTGACTTTGCCCCAAAATCTGTAATCCACTGGGCTGTGTGATTCTTGCAACTGCCTGACTCTTCTTGAGGGTAACAGTTCTTCCAACAACTCTTCTTGAGGGAAGCTCATTCCGCTACCCTCACTGAGAGAAGGAACTCAAACATACTGATTKTGGACTATCCTCTGCATCCTGCCTCCTGTCTCTCCTGACTGTCTTCACTGCCTCCCACTGCTGCRCATACACGTTGGGAATTCAGGCCTTCATTTCTGCAAAACTTCATCAAACAAGATTCTTTGTCTTTTTGGAAGGCTTGGTATGTCTTTTAGCTTCATTATCTAACACATGTAAGGAGGAGAAATCTCAGAGAATTAATTCTGCACCAAGTCATGATGTTCTTAAAGGGAGATTCAAGCAGAAGGAAGAGAATAGTGAGGTATCAGTGCATTACCTTGATTTCTTTGAATACAAGGACTCCCCACATTGCAGCAACAAGGCCAGGACCCTAAAAAATAAGATTCACTTGTGCATCACAGTATTTCCTTAAATTCTTCCATCTTCTCATTATGTTTTTCAGGTTTCATGAATTTTGCCTGAATGGCAAATTTAGACCTTTCTATTCTGTATAATTACAGGGCTCATCGCAAAAGTATGAAAATCACCAAAATCTTTATGAAAAAAAAATAATAAAATCTTCCGGGAGGATTAAAGAAGTGCAAGATGTTTTCAGAGAAGGCACAATTTCCTTCTAAATTAAACTGCAGTGGCTGTTATACATTCTTTCAGTAGTCTCCAAGCGACAAGCCTCACTTTAGTCCAAACTACAGACTTTCATCTGTTATTACATTTCAAAAGACTATTCAGGTGTCTTGGCAGCTACCATGACTCTGCCTAATATTTTATTATCATGACTAACCAGTTGGACAAAGTTTGCATTTATCACTCAGCGTGAAATCAAAAGACTGGAACATGAAACTATTTCCTAGATATCAGGCATCTGGACAAAATGCAAAGCCAGACAGAAAGGTCACAAAAACTACTGTTTATCAATGACGCTGTTTTAGAGATTTCCTAGCAGCAACAGAGTGATATACAGTGAAAATTTCCAGGCATTCCTGGAAATACTTTCCCCTGTGAAAGCAGTGATCTGAATTCCAGTGACTGATGGGAAAATATTATCACAGTATGACGTAAAAATTGGATGTTGGTGCTTCCCACTAAAATGGCTCTGGAGCTGCTCTCAGAAGCACATGCCAGATGTCTGAATAATAATCTTGCCCTCTCCATTGACAATATAGCTGATGGGACACAGATGGAGGTAGCAGGAGACAATGTCTTGTGTTGAAGGTGTTTGTGGGCTACTGTTTCTTAGTGGAAATGCCAATCTTTATTTATAAGGTAGCTTGGGTTTTACTTCACTTTCTCCATCATATATATTGCTAGAAGAACTTAAGTTCCCTTTTAAAAGTGAAGGAAATTGTTAAAGGAAGTGATGAATAGCTGTGTGAAATTCTCTGGATGAAGTAGAGCAGCAGTTCCCAAACTGTCGTCCAAATAGGCAGTTTCTCACCAGCACTGTCCTTACACTTTTCATTTTGTGTTTTCATATCCTTTCCCTGTGGACACACTAACAACCAAAGTTACTTAATCTGCTTTCCTTTAGTTCTTCAATTTCTAGTTAGAATGATCCTGAGTCTTTTTTTTACTGAGTTTATTCTGATTCATTGCATCTTGAGACAAAGCTTAATGCCTGTTAATGCTGTTTCATTAGTTTGCAGACAAAATATGTCYGTTCAGCAGAACTTTGTTTTTGACACTTAAGAGCTTTCATTTGCCAAAAGTTATCYGAAGCCAAAGCATCATCTATTAGACTGGCAAGCTACAGTACTAACAGGAAACTACTAGTGACAATTTACACAGCTTCTGTAAACGTACTGTGCCTTACAGGTATAACATCAGGAAAATTTATTATTCTTTCMTTTGAACAAGGTCATTATTTTCAGCAATACATAACTTTTTTAATAGGTTCAAGAACTGTGGTGAGAAAAATATGTGATTCAATTTAGCAAAATGAGTCTTAAAGGATGAAATTCACAAAGGGAGAAGGGCAGAGCAAAGTATCTGCTGAAAGGAAAATACTTACCTAGCTGGTCAGAGAATGTATACAATGTTTTCATCATCTGAATTCACTGACTATTTAATACTGTTACAGAGCTTGGCTTTTTACTTTAACCTAAACATCTATGCTTTCAGCTCCTGTGTTTTTACACTTAACATGGGCCAAGATGGTGCTTGTCAATCATATATGTTCCTATAAAAACAAAGGCTAAGACAGAAAAGCTAAATAAGAGGAAATGTATATTACAGAACAGCAAGCTCCAATTTTCAACTTTATCCCACAAATTGAAAAAGAAAGTCTTCAGTTCTAATGACAGATTTTCATATACTTACTGCGGTATTTTATATTTTATAAGCATATTTCATATACTTACTGCGGTAATTATTGGAAAGCTGACTACAGCACTGAGGTAGTGATTGGCCATGAACCAGCAGCAATTGGCTATTGCCCAAAGCACACCAGAAACAAACCCTAAAACAAAAGAATCCAGTCAAAAACATGTAGAAAGTATAGAAAGCAATTTGTGGAACACTTAGATTTACAGYCTAATACAGGAACTGAATATTTTAGTACGTTAACTACTTTGACAGTCTGTCTCTGACAATCTAAATCAAAACTTGAGGGATACAATCAGCTACTCTAGTTGAAGTAGCCAATTAATTAAAGTTCAGGGTTTTCTGGGCAATGTGTCCCCCACTCTGACAAAGCGTCAGTTTCAGAAGATCCACTGTATGCACTGCCACATTTCAGATTAGAACAAAATTTATCTTTGTTTCCTAACCTTAATTAATTAACCCGAATAAGAGTGCTCTTTCAAAACAGACAAAAAGTCAAATGAATAGACTTCCAAGGTTAAGTACAAATTTTGAACTAACCATAGCAAAATGGTCAGAAGAAGTAATTGGAAATTAATTGCTAATTAAACAAACAGTCATACCTGGCAGTATGGCCTGGGGATAAACGTGAGGTTTATTTTTTCTGACTGCACAGTAGGTCAAGAAGTATATGGTACTTGTAAGAAAAATGCCACTGAAGTGTGCAAAAACATAATCTAAATCTGAAAGAGAAATTACAAAACTAATCAGTCTAACTAACCACTTGTTATTAATTGTAACTAAATTGATTTCACTGATAATATTTCTGTTGACAAAAATACTGTTATGCTAGCAATTCAAAGTTTAASTGTGGTTGTGAGGAACAGAGCAGTCAGCCTGACTGTGCACACATCTGCCCATGATACATATGATATTAGAGCTGGACTGCCAACTTGACCCTAGCATTCACTGCAAGCTTTTATGCATCTCTGTGAGATTTTTTTTTGAAGTTTGTTAATGAAGCTACAATCCTCATTCGAGATTATAAAAACTCTGTTGCCCCCTTCTGACTACCTACAGCTACATTCCATACAAAGCCCTGTTTTTCCCTTTGTGCTGTACATTTAAAGGCAAGACTACTGTACATACAACACACACCCCGAAAGACACCGTTTTGTCATTTTTTCTCTTGAAGAACCTATTACAGTTTTGATCACATTAGCAATAATAAAGCCTTTACAGAACATATTTTGATATGTGCTAAAGATATAATATTTCCAACATGGTAAAGCAGCAGATGTAGCATGATTGCTACTGCAATGACAATAGACATTTTGTCTTGTATTTCTTCAGATATCTAAGTTGCTGTGTTTAAAAGACAAATTGCATATGACACAACAAATATTTTTATGGCTACGCAGTSCTCTCTGTATCATGCTGCTCTTAAGGAGCTGTTGGCACTAACAGATTGATTTACAGTAAACYATAAGGAAAATGCTTCTGGAGAATTGTTTGAAGAGCAGTGCTTGTAATAATACTGTTAAAGCTTACAAGCTCCATTAAAAGGTTTCCATTTCCAAACTGTAAGCTTTTAATTACTCAACTTGCTATATATTTCTTTCAGTCATGTTCAGCCACCTTCTATTCCTTTTTTGGTATGCTAATTTGGCCACTGCCATAGCTTGTGCCTTTGTTTATCACATGTTCAAGTCACATGAACTCAGTATTTTGAGAGTACTTGCTTTGTTTCCAAATTCATTACCACTGCATTTAATACTGTGAGTTAAGATTGGCATTTTCTGTTCTGTTTTCCATTGGTTTTCTAATGATACAATTCACCTCTGGGAAAATGAGTGCTATTAATATTATCACTACAACCAAGACAGTGTAGAACTGATTAGTTGTTTGTCACCACACATTTCTGAGTTTAAGTAYTTCATTCTGTGCCTTTACGAAAGCAAAGGCACAATGCAGTGATGAAGCAAAATAAAAATCATCTATTAGCATTTACCAAATTGACTTGCTCCTGTATATATAGTGCCATTTCTTCTTCCATGGTCCTTAATGTAAAGTACAGGTACAAAACTGGAACCATAGAGTATTCCAGAAACGACAGCCAGGCTACAACCTCTTTAAAAAGGATAAAAAAAATCAGATAGAAGAGCCTAGTGTTAATTAGTGACACAGAAAATGCACTTAACATAAATCCAGTACTATGGGTTATGGCTGTAAACTTTATGAAAGTTGCAAGCAATGCTGTAAAAATAATACATTTTAGCAGACTTTTACTTTGTACAGAAAAAATGGTTCAAAACAGTAGCTTAGTCATCCTAAACTATCTGGCCAAGAAATACAGACAATTCTTGYTCCAAGAGCCTGCAGTCTGAGTTAGTGACAAGAAAAAACAACTAACTAGGATTACTTAAAAGCCAAGCTGGTAGAAGTCCGATGAAAATATATTTAAAACACTCATCATTACATATTATAGATTAGTGCCTCCCACCTTCAATTTCACTGTTGTAGTCTTCATTTGCCTCATGACCATTCCCAGGATCACTGCCTCCTTGCTCCTCTTTTCCCTCTTCAGAAAACCATGTCCTTGGCTTTCTCTGTGCTCCATCCTGGCCCCAACTGTTTCCACCTGGTCCTTGGACCATTTTTGCTCCCTCACCATATTCACACCTAATTCAGCAGCACACATTATATCTGCATTATATCTGCACACATGTGGAACTCGTATCTGGAAGCGTGTTGCCAGCTTGGGCTCCTTTTACATTTGAAAGCTAATTAACCAGGTGATACAAACCAGCTCTGTAATTATGCACTTACTGTTTAATTTTACTCTGCAGATACTGTTCTTATATGACAGTAATTCATACTCTGACTTTATCAGTAAGATAAAGCACACTGAACAGTGAGAATTACCTAATTAGTCAAACAGCTATGCATACACACATATGCATACTGTACCAATATTTTAGAAACTGATATTTATTTGTTCATAACTTTTTTGTAGATTCAGTACAGGGCATAAATTCTGCTCTTGTTCTGTGGACAATCACCTTTTTGGCTACTTGGCCTACAGCAATAAAAGAACTGTTAATAACTTACATGACTCTCTTTCTTGTTGGAGACAGTCTGTTCACCCACGAGTCATCAGAATTATTTTCAGAAACATTAATAGACTGCAGAAAAACATAAGCTTTTATTCAAATCTTAAAAAAAAATCAGAAACATATTCAATTTAACAGTTTTCACTTAGAAAATTAAAAGTGGAAGGAGAAATGAAATAAATTTACAAAGCTGCCCTGAACAACAACAAAAATAGAAATATGTTTGGAAATGAAACAAACTATAGAAAAGGATCTACCTGCCTGAAGTTTAGTGTCTGTCTATGGACTTTGGGTTTGCTACAAAATAAAGCATCCATGAACATTTCTTTTTGTCTGAAAATGGGTCTGAATTTCAAAACCTGTCCTTCCTTAAATTTGATAAACAATTTCACCTATAGATTTCACTTGCAATTTGTGCTGACCTTTTGCTGTGCCATCACCTGCCATCAGAGTACTGGGACTATTTGCAAAAGGGATGTTACATCCCTGACCACAAAACAAAGACTTGGAATATCCCTGTGTCCAATTCTTTGTCTTTTGTGTTTTGTTATGGAACCTCTAAGGACCATTGAGCACCACCATACACCTCTGAGTGATGCTGTATTCACCTGGCAATTTAATTTTGGTAACTGATCTGCATTAGTAAGAGCAGGGATAGGGAATGGCGGTGGGAACGGACTGTTCTCCARCATTTGTTGCCTGCTTTGGACTCCCAAAGGAGTGATAGCCAGTCTGGAASCAGGCCCTCATCTCTAGCTGGTGCCACATCCAATGCTGAGAACCAGAGAACTTTAACAAGCACTTTGAGAATCTTGGCTCTGTAAGGTGGCAAAAAATCTGGTGGATAAGGGTTATGAACCCTGCTGCCTTTCATCTAAGCATTATCTTTCTTTATAGTTCAGTTTTAGTTCCAAAAAGAGTACAGGAAAAGACTGAGTATTTATATAATCTATGTCAAAATGAAAAAGGACTACTAAGCCATCCAAAGCTGACAGTAAAGAAAACAGGACAAAGCTTTTTTTATTTGTTAACATTTGACTAGATATACAAGATCCACAAAACAAATAAAAAACAGAAGTATTTATGCAGCTTTATGTAGTTTAGCACAAATTCTAACAAATCTGGTTAACATTAAGGGTTTTTTTTTGTTTGTTTTTAAACTGCTACCTATTTTCACTGCTGTAAAATAACAGCTCTAGAGTACTTACACTTTCTCTCAGTAATGGAGTTCTTTCTAATGAAACCGAAGAACTCTGCACTTCAGTTTTTACAAAAAAAAATATGATAGCACTGTGAAGAGAAACAAATCGCAAAAAATACCACAGGTCAGCTCATAAGGACATAATACTCAGCTTCCAGAAACAAAAGCTATTTGAAAGCATATTACTTATTTCATTTTCATTACTATCCCAGCATCTCTTCAATAAATCTTTAAAATGCAGCTGTTTTACAAAATCTTAAAACACACACACAAAGCAAGGAACTACAGKAGTCTTTGCATCACTTCATAGTTCTCTCTTCTATATAATGAGATTGAAATGTCGCTTTTTAATGATGTGCAGCTAGTCACRTGCTAACAACGCTGGCTTTAAGTCAGCAGTGCCCTTGTGCCAGGCCAGATACATACAGAAACATTTGCATGGAAATTCTACATGGAACTTCAAACCTGCACAGAATTGGACTGATGCTCACAAGGCAAGTTAGTTTGTGCCTTCTGCTATATGGAAGTCAGGCCTCCTGTGTATGTACAAAGAGAAAGTGCACTGCCCAGTGCAATGAGTRAATAAGGTGGAATAAGGAAGGGAAATGTTACTACTTATATCCCCAGCTTGGTGAAATCACGTAACTCCATGAAATCAGAAATGGCAGGTTTTTTTTTTTTTTTGACATTGTTTGTTTTGCTTCTTTTTAATGCAAGATATTTTATGATTGGGAAGCTGATTTACAGCTTCTCAGAGCTGTAAATACTGTCCCCATCAAGAGCGATTCATCTCCTACTGAAATGGAGAGACATAAGAAGATGTCAACTCCTCCAGAAGGACTAAGCAAATGCACAGGTCCCACACAGAAGGCTCAGATGAAATACACGCTGTGAGCTCTACAGGCGACACACACAGGTTTTGTGCAGTCTGCCAGGAAAATATTTCTGGTCAGGATCTTTTTCCTTGGTGACTGCTTTTCCATAGTATCTCAGAAGGAGGCAGGAAGCAGGTGGTGCACTGAATAAATCCATCAGGCAGGGATAGCAGCACTGCTACTATTTTGTGAATGCCTCACATAAGCATGAACTACACGTAAGGGTACAAAGGTTATCTGCTCTCAGGAAAAAGGATGAGTAGAAGCAAAATTCATGACGGGCTCCAYTGTCTATGTGACCATAACATCTCCTTTTCTCTACAGGCACTATGTGTATGGACCATTTGCCATGCTGATGGTAAGACTACTGTCCCCGGGATTTTGAGCTATACATCTCCTCCCAGAAAGACCTCACCAGCCACCCAACTGGAAAACATGGATGCTGCTACATAACAAAGACACTATTTCCTCAGGGTTCATCTCAAAATATGCACTCATACAAATAATATACAAATAAGCAGAGATGCCTCTRAAGTTCACACAGAAAATCCCTGCTTGGGAGTTCTTGGAAGTGTAGCTGAGCAGCTATAGGACAGGAAACTATAATGGGCAAGAGATAATGCAAAGTCTCAGGCTTCTGATGCTCCTAAAGAGATCTAAGAAGGGGTCCTATTCTACATTAGGAGGAGGGATTCGTACCACTAACTGAAGTGAGGTAGGAAATTTCACAGAGATTTTCTCCCCAGGATTTTTCTGAACATTTTACTGATAATTATTTTCCTCTTTCACAAGATTTAGGTAAAGTGAATTATATGAAACATCTAGTCAATAAGAAAGTAAATTTACCTCTGCTTCAYCTTGGACAGGCCTACCACCATAAAAATATATTTCCATGTTTATGAATACCCTTTTCAGAACTCTATTGGAAATGAGATTTGCTTCTTTTCTGGAATATAGAGCTGACCAGCTATATATGGATAGCTCATGATTTAGGTGGTAAATGAACTTGCAAAATGTACCTTATTTGCCCTCTGGTTGTCAATAGACTTTGTTATGCAATAGACGATATTTTGCATTATAGGAATGAATTATAACAGTATTTTTTTTTACCTCAACAACGAAAGTCCAGCTCCGATATAATTTAAAATGGGTCTTGATACTTCTTCTGGGTCAATTCCAAACCAACCAAACCTGAAATATTTAACTAGTTTCACTTAATTACACTGAACACATACRTGCACATAAATTAGAACTAAGTCCAGGAATTCTTCACTCATACAACTGATTCTACTCAGGTCCAGATTCGCAGTACTTCACTAGTGCTTTAGCTGGCTTGCAAAAAGATAGGTTTTCTTAAAATCAATCTCTAAACTAATTAAAATCAGCTTTTTTTTTAATTTGTGCAGTTAAATTATTTTATCAGTCTGGACGCTAGAGGAAAAAAATACAATGTACTAGTTTCCCATTAGCAAATAACATATTTATTATTCAACAATTTATGTTCATGAATATGAATGGGCATTTTTTTCCTACTGAGAAAAAGAAGAAACACAAAAAAGACAGAATAAAATAATTAGCCTAAGTATTTTTTCCTTAGGGGGAAAAGGATCTTTTGTGTATGATAAATGCTCCTTACTAGTGATAATATTTTCGCTTTAGTCACTAGTGAAGAAACAGCAACATTAAGAACATGAGTTAAGACGTATATGTGCTCACCTTGAACTTGCCCAGCCGGTTAACAAATTAAAGGAAGCCCATATCAAAAGACCAAGAGCCAAGCCAATAGTTTTAACAATAGGGACAACGGTAACATTGCCTGAAATACAAAATCCACATAATTAAGATCAGACGATTAAAAGACAGAATAATACATTAGACACAGACTTAATATCATCTTTTAAGATATTTTTGGTGTGAATTTTTGCTACCTACAAAAAGCTGAAAACACTAACCAGGGCCACCCAGCACTGGCAACATCATTACTCACCACACTTGCTATAAGGGTAAAGGTCTATTAATGCTGAGACTAAGAAGAACAAAGCACACCTTACATATAGAAAAGCTTTTATCACTCCTTATTTTCTTAATGAAGAATTAGGGTTACTTCGTGTTTCAAGGAGTAAAATCTTTTTCTGCYTACCTGTAGCCCACACAAAACCCCCAAGCATAGCCAGGGGCCAAAATCGGGGGCAGTTCTGGATGAGGTTGACCACCAAAGAAACCATCCATATAGACGCACATAGAATCCATTGGAAAAACATTCCTATAGAAAAATTAAACGTGTACAAATGGTTAAAAACAGAAAACTAGCATAATATCTCATATGTGAATCTCTTGCACCTTAACCTATTACTTTTTAGGTGAAATAATACAATAAAAATGAAATGTGGGCATCTCCTTTGCCAATTTCAGGGAATTAGTGTGTTACAACACATTTAAGGATATTTTCTAGAGTGGAATATTAAAAATCACACTTTTTCTTACTATGAATTTTCTGCATATAATCACAAAAGACACTTTGCTGGGCAACACTGCACAATCCCCAATTCTGAGATTTAGACAGGTTTCTGACAGAAAGAGTATTAAGTTACTGCCAACATCTCCCAGCCCAAGAGCACCCAGCACAGCTTCTGAGCAGGACAAAACCTGCTTGCTATTTTAATTTCCACTATTTGGCACATASGCTTTTTCACTATCTAAATAAATTGGAAATATCTGGGTACATCTCTTCTACCTTTGCAAATCCTCTAAGAGTCAACAGTTAACTTTAACAGTTAACTTTATAACTTTATGCCAGCTGAGCTAAGACTTGTTAGCATTGTTATTTCCAGCCAGTTTTGCAGTAACTGTTACAATAACACAATGCAAGATTTGTTAATCTAGGGATCTGGTAACTGATTATGTCTCTCATAAATGTGAAACTGAAACAGGAAGCCAGTACAGCAAAGTGATAAATTTCTAAATAGGAAATGGAAACAATTGTTTTCTCTCACTGAGTCAACAGATATAACTATGAAAACTTCAATTTCTGATTGCTTTTGTGTTATCTTATGTCTACAAAAGAAGGGCAATACTCCAATGTCCAACAATTTGTGCAGTGTAAATAATATTGTCAGTATATATTTTAGCATCCCCATAGAGGAAGAAGGACATTCCACTTTCCATTGTGAAATGCTTATGAAATGCAYATCACAACTGTTAAAAGTGCACAAAAACTTTTAAGAAGCCCATCTTAAAGTTTTGCCACATTGTTAAGAATATATTATTGCTTTATACTCTAACAGTAAAGAAAGACATGCTCCATGGATCAGGACTGCGACAGTATTTATAACTCTACTTACAGAAATTTCTTACCAGTAAAAAATATAAAGTAAATAAAAGTATAAACACTTTGTTTACCATCACCAGTATCAAATTTCTTAACAGGCACGAAGTTTGTCCCAAATAAAAGGACAGCTACCACAGAAGATGTAAAGCCAACAGCTAGATCTGTTCCATTACTGCTGTTAAAGGTGTTAGAAGCTTTCCAGACATTCATTTCTGTTTTGAAGCTGTCTCTYTTTGTTGTTTTACTGTGGGTGTTGATAAACTCTGTAATAAAAAAGTGCAATTAAAGATGTGGGCCACAACAATACTCATACAGTTTGGAAACAGATAACTTAATGAATACTGCATTTCTACCTCTCAGTAGCAAAGAAAAGTGGCAAAGTAAACTGCAGAATTGCATGAACAGCTGCCATAAAACTTGAATGAAGTGTAACTTGAGAAACACTCTCACACACACAAATTAGCTTTTGTGTATCATAAGCAAYTTGAAACTTGCAGCATGCAACTTGAACACATGCAGCAACATTAATAGTGAGATGCGCTCAAAGGGTATGAAGATTACAGTGTATGGGAAGCCCTGGAGATGCCCTATCATCACATTCCTAACTTCTGAACCAGAAAGGCCACATTAAAGGGKGTAAAAAAGCAAGGATTAGGCAATCAGATAAAATCTTCATTGATGGAAGGAGTTGCAGCAATGTGCAACCTCACTGCCTAGAAGTCCCGATCAGCTGCAGGGATTCCACAGAGGAACAATATCTAATTGATATAAAACATGAGTAAAGGGTCTTCTTTTTTTCAACGTGGGGAAGAGAAGAAGCTGCCTAAAGCTTCTTCCTTCCTAAAGAGAGATGAACMTTTTTTTCATTCCATAATGACAGTATTTTCATTGGACATTCATCTGGAGGTGCCAACAGAAGCAGTGCCATGTATATACTTTTGATATTGATCATGATGTTGATAGATGTCTCAGGATGTGTACTCTGAGAACACAATCATTGTAAACATTATCCTAATACCACCCCTAAAAATTATGTGCAAGGGAACTGTTTGGAATCTTAACTTCAAATGCTTGAAGTGCCTAAGCTCCTCTAAGCAGCATTCACTGTATCTAACACTCATCTGCAAAATATGCCTTGCCTGGGACGTGCAGACACCAAGCCACGCAAGCAGCAACGTCGGGATTCCTTCAAGGGCTGACCTCACAGGCTGAGCAACACTGCAACGCCGCAGGCACGGGCTCGGATGAATAAAGCCTGACATTCGCTATCTTCTTTCCATCAAACTTGTTGACTCGCTCAGTTAATACATTGGATTCCACCCGCGCACGAAAGGCAGTGGAGCTGGCTTTGGCACAGGAAGGACTTCACACTGCTGGGGCCATAGAATTAGAGCTGGTTGCACTGCAGATCTGTGAACATAGGACTCGGCTACTTAGCCTTTAATTAAATCATTATTTGGGTAAAATATTAGGAACTTTTGAGAGTAAAAATAGTTTTTCAGCCTTTTTTGGTCTTGTTAGTGTATAGAGAAATAATATTTTAAAATATCCTTGTATCTACTATAAGGAAACTGTGCTGCCGAGCAGGATAGTTTTCTGCTTGCTTTTTACCCTTTAAATTCCCTATGTWGCGCACAACTGGAGAGCTGGAATCCAAAAATACAAAAACCAAACTGCTAAACATCTGTGAAAGAATTTGGACTGATTAAAAGTCTCCATCTTTCCAATCTTTGGGGTATTTGGCCTTCAAAATTTGGTTTAATGTCAGGACAAACTTTCAACTCTGTTTCAACACTCCAAAACTCACCTGGACAAGACYTTGAGCAACCTCATCTAATTTTGCCCAAACCCCTGCTTTGTGCAGGCGATTGGCCTAGATGACATCTCAGTCTCCTACCATCCAAATTACTCCATGATTATAGGACCAAAACCAAGGCCTCATTAAAATCCCCCTTGGTGCTCCCTGATCCAGGGAACTGCCWGGCTGACTCGCCAGGAAGCCTCTCCCAAGCACCAAACCGGTGGCCCTTGCTAAAACTGCCCAAACACCAGGATGCAGCAGCAACCACAGTCATCATTTCACAGGCAATGTTGCTGGGGGGGCAGTCCCTTCGGTGCCGAAGAAATAGTATAAAATTATGTTGGCATATTTTGGATTTGTTCCACTAATTTCACTTGTTTTAACCGCATTACAAGGTCTTGTTTTRTGTTTTCGAGACCCCTGGGGAATATCCCACCGCTTTATTCCCCTGGGCAAGGAGGATGACAGATGAGGCTGTTTGCTTCAGGTGGCCACACGGCCTTGCTGCAATCCTGGCATGCAAGCACAACTCCCTCCAGTGCCTTCCCAAAACCTGGGACTCAGAACATTGCAAAACCCGGGGGAAACCGCTCACACTAATCGAGCAGGTAGTTCACAGCCTACTTGCCCTATTCCGACATGACTTGTATGCTTCTCCTGTAATCTATTTGCAGTTAAGCCGCGTATTTCCATTCTTACTTTAACAGATTCCTGCCGTTTATGTGTTGACCCCCGCCGCCAGGTCGCCAGGGCCCCCCAGCAGCCACCCTCCCCACGACACACGGGTTTGTGGCGGCAGACCCGGCCGCGCGCAGCGCAGCGCAGCGCCGCAGCCACCGCCGCCGCCCTCAGCCCCGCTCTCTCGCCATGGCGCCGCTGCCTCCGCGCCGTGCCTGCTCACGCGGCGCCTCTGCTTACTCACAGGCCCGTCCCCACCGCTCCGGCTCCCCGCTGGGGCTGCCTCGGCGGCCCGCCTCCCTCCCCGCCCCCGCCATGGCCGCCAGGGCGCCGCGCGTCCCCCTTCCTTCCTCCCCGCCCGCCCGCCGCCATTACTGCCCCGGGGCAGCGCGCGCGCTGTAATGGCGGCGCCGCGGGCGCGGAGACGTCATGGCGGCGGCCCCGGSGTGCCAGGGCGCTGGAGGCCGCCGCTGCTGGGGCCAAAGCAACCCCTTGGTGGTCGTGAAATATGTGGAAATAGGCGCTCGTGGTGTGAAACGACCCCCCTGCGCGGCCTAAACGGGATCTGATGAGATATTTTTATTTCATTCCATGTTTTAGCGGAGGTTCTGCTGCCTGTGCCTCGCACCAGTATCACACCTCACACCTCTCGTGCAGACTTGGCCATGCGAGGTCAGGAGGCAGAGGCGAGGTTTCCTGCTTGCCTCCTTGGCCCTGGCGGCAGCTGAGCTTTAAGATCGTTTGCAGTGCAAGAAGAGTTTTTTTTTTTTTTTTTTTTTTTTTTTTTTTTTTTTTTTTTTTTCCCTGTAAGGATTTGACCCAGACCAATGAAAGCCTAGACCATTAGTCAGCATGTTTAGTCATGAAGCAAACATTTCTGTCTACCCTTTCGGAGGACACTTTCCAGATGGCAGCTCAGATCCATCTCCTTGAAAACACAGCATGAGCCGTCAGAAATAATGTTTCGTATTTGGAAAATCAAATCTGTGTTATGGATAACACAGATAGCAATGATGCACAACTTTTCTCACGAGTAAGTCCTCAGGCCCTTAGACTCTGTAAAGCTAAGACTGTGTCATCCATCACTCATTTTAACATAAATGTCTGTACCTGTGGTATTTAGAGAGATGAACTGCAGAGGTCTCTATGGAAACAGTTTAGCTGTAGYGCATCCAAGGGAAACAACCAGCCTTACTATTCTGGATAGAGACATACTGGCTGTTTTATTGTATTAATAATAATATTGCCGTGTTGTTACAAATGCTTTGTATTCTGCATTTATTTCTTCAGATATGGTATTCATTACCCCCAAAGGCTGTACTTAATCTAGATTAAAGATGGCAGAGGAATACCTAGGATAGCTGTTGTAGGAAAGGATCATGAATAATGATTCAGATGAGATGGAAGAGGCTGTATTGGTAGGATTAAAAAGGATGAAAGAAGTAAAAAGCTGAAAATGAATTCAAATGGGAGGATTATTTATGTGTAAACTACATGAACTGTTTTTAAGAACCTGCAGATGAATTAATGAATCTTGGGAACTTCCAAAAAATGGGTTACTATAGTTCTTGCAGTTTCAGAAATTTGAAACTGGAGCAGAGAGTTTGAGTGACTGGAAGGTGCAGGTTTAGGCTGCCAGCACATGAGTCAGAAGGCAGGAGATTGTGGGTCCTGGTCACTGGCAGAGCGTACTCGTTTCCTGCAGGATGCTGCTCGTGCTGCCCACAGGTTGGCCACACTGTCAGAAGTTAAAACTAACAACAACAACAACAACAAAAAGAAGAAAATAATCACAAATGTGTAATTTGGCTATTCATTTACGTTTTCAAAGGTACATGAAAATACTTGTTAAATTTCTCTCTTCCCTCTACTGCTATTTTCCCATAACACTTTTGATATTCCTGTGCACCTAAATTTAGAAAGAGATAACACTGACCATGGAATATGGGTAGATAAAGAAGTGACAGGAGAAGAAATTGACTTTAATGGATGCAGATGGCAATATCACAAAAATAGTGTAGAGAAAAAAATAGAGACATTGCAGGCTAAATATAGGTAGGCAAAGTACAATAACCGAGGCTAGAATTTGTTCAGATAAGTAGCATTGTTCAGTCTATTCTTTCAAAAAGATTGCTCTGGAATTTTCTATGACCACAAAGAAAGTGCCCTTTCAGCTCAGCAATGCCCTCCACAACAGCTTCAGCCTTGTAATGATTTATAAGAGCGAGCACTGCCAACCTGAACAACAGACATTTTCTTTGTGTCCTCTGAAACACAAAGAAATGTTTGTTTTCCAGGCAAATCCATAGCCATTTCATCCGTGAATTATTCTGTGAAATACTAGTAAGGTTGTGAGCTGTATGTCACAAGAACCAAAAAAGGACTGTTTCTTGATATGTCTGCTTTTAAATATCCAAATATGAAAGTTCGAGGCAAACATCTCCTAAATTATCAGGATATTACATATACAGGATATTCCTGTTTTGTTCAGTTACAGCCACTTTCCATTCCAAAGACTTTAGCCGTACAACATTTAAAGCAGGAGTTATCCATTATCAACATACAAAATAAAGGGAATATTATTGTTTAATCACATTAAAACAAAACAAAAACAAAACAAAACAAAAAAAAACCCAAGAAAACTCACCAGTCAACACTCTGCATAAGCATATTTAAATTTCTAGAGTAAAAAAGAAATCATGAGCAAAAAGCATTACTCCAGGCCCTTTTGCACTCCCCTCCAAGTAATCTCTTAAAGATTTACAGAGGAAGATTGTATAGCTTACAAAATTTAGAAATGTTATAGCAAAAGGAACGGTTAGTTGCCTAAATTGGCTGAGTTTCAGCACTGCTTGATTGTAATGATGAGGTAATGGTATTGCCTACGCGGAAGAACTGCACATTGTAAAACAGCATAATAACTTATCTAAACCAAGTGACTCAGTGCCAATAGCAATATAAGGTAACAAAATAGATGTAATTCTAAGACATTCAAAAGTAGTACTGTGAAGTAAAAGCTTCTTGCTGGATTATTTTCTGTCAAAATCACTGCAAGTCAACACAGAATCCAGAAGGTGTAACTGAAAGATCTAGCTACATGGCATTATTTATCCTTAAAGGTGTGCGCGTATCTTAGGCATTTCAAAGATTTTCTGCACGCTTCTTTGTAAATATGTATGCAATTCTACTGTGAGCTTGTAGTATCTAATTACCCTTATTTTCTCTAATTTTAGCCATGCAATTTTGCTGATACTTTGTACCCTGTGATGTTACAGGAGGTAGTGCTCACTGTGAGCGATTTATAGTGCTCTGTTGGTCAGATGGGCTGGAAAGCTGATGCCTCTCACTTGTGATTGTTCCTCTTTTAGAGGGAGCCCCGAGAGTCTAAACTGATCACAAAATGTCCATCTCTAGCAACTCCTTTGGAGTGTAAAAACCAAGAGCTTTTTTAGTAACTGTAGCCACATATCTGCTGATATTATTGATACACTTCAATTAAAATTTGTTTGAATTAATTATTCTTGTTTGGTAGACATCCCATCAGTCAAATTTGAACTAGAAAAGAGGGAAGAGCTGTAGTGGTCAAAGAGTTTTCCCTGAGAAATCAGTTCTGGAAAAAAAGCAGGCAATAAGAAGGCCCCTTTCATGGTGGAGGGCAGGTTTCAGGGATTCTTAATGCTGCAGGACACATTTTAGACAAAGAGTGAAAAGTGATGACCAGTGGAAAAAAAATCCACCCTTATGAAAAACTCAAATTGGATCCTTCTGAAACATAAACCTTAGTTTATATTTATCACTTTAGTGATATATTTCCCTTGGTATTAATTATGGAAATGAGAGTTTCTCTGTTGGTTTGAATTACAGCAAACATGTACATTTTATTATTTCATGCTCGGAGTAGGCAAGGATTCAGCAGTGACAGCCTCGCCACTGTCTCACTGCTTAATCCTGTGCAGGCCCTCAGCATCTCCCTGCCTCAACTTTTCCATCTGCACAGTGACATGTTATGCCTCTCTTTGGAAAGCACAAAGAGAAAACGCACTCGGTTGTTGCTTAATAGCCTATTTCATAGGAGATTTTAAAAGCCACTGTCTGCTTTTTGTTTTTGACGCAAGAACATATGATTCTCAAATGCTATAAAATTCCAAGGGCCCTTTTTTTTTACTGTAGAAAACGGGAATTTCTTCAGTACGTTTGCATGCAGTGCACTAGAGGGCCCTCAGGAGTTAGAAATGGATGGAATGTGCTTTTAGAAGGCACATACTTCAGAGGACTTTTCATTACAGAATTTAAAATAGAAGTTCCTTTTTTTTTTCTTTTTATAACGTGTGGTTCATGTAAGTTTATTGCAGTTCGTATGCAAACAACCTCTCGGTACAGTTAGCCTCCTAACAGTATTCAGCTAGCAATGAAATAGCAAAAATGTGGACCATACTTCAAAATGCCATATGTGCTAGAATACTTGGGGAACGTCAGCTTTTACTAAGTTATTTGTGTTAGCCTAAGGAATTTACCAGAACAAAGAATGAGACAAGCTGAATAGGTAAGAGATTTTTTTCCTATAATAAGTATACAACGTGTACTTACTGTATTTTTGTTCCTTTGACAGGATGTACAAGTCACTACAATTTTATTTGAAAAACTACAGCCAGATCCTATTTTATGGCTTCACAAGTCTGTAAAGATTAACCATCTTTCACGTTTAATTTGGGCTTATGAAGTGTATGAACTGTATTCATTTTAAACCAGAGACATCTGGCACTGCTAATACTTTTTCTTTTTCTTTCTTTCTTTTTCAGTGTGTGAATATGTGCATATTAAACTGCTAAAGTTTCTGGTTAGTTAATAGTGTATAATTTACATCATTGATATATAACATGAGGTGTAGTGAGGGCTTTGCCTCATAAGAAAAAGGTGATGGTGATCTGGGCTTAACAAACTTTTCTTCTAATGTTGGAATACAAGTGAGATTGCCAATTAAATCTGCAT
Source organism: Nothoprocta perdicaria (assembly GCF_003342845.1). Lineage (NCBI taxonomy): Eukaryota > Metazoa > Chordata > Aves > Tinamiformes > Tinamidae > Nothoprocta > Nothoprocta perdicaria. Next base: position 2,574,144 of record NW_020455521.1, read on the forward strand.
TTCCTGAGGTTGGTATTTAATTAATACTGTAATTAGAAAGTGAAAGATGTATGCTAGCATGTCTGTAGATGCATTCTGGCTGTCTCAGCTAAAACTTCTCTGTGTCTCTTAAATWTTAGCTTCGCAGATGCTGTATTACTTATGTGAATAATGAAATGTTCCTACTGATTCTTTTCTTTTTGGCAGTTTCAAAGGGGAACTTCAGCTATTTTAGAGCACAAGTCAGTAAACTCTGCTTACGTAGTTGCCTCCATTCATTCTCTGAAGCCAATCACTTCCCCTGTGGCGGCTGATAAGAATTTAACAGCTTGCTGAGGTGGAGTGTCAGTATCCTTAGTACTAAACACATTCCCAGGCACATCAGTAGCCTCTGTCCATCACCCATGCTGGAAGCTGCTTGGAAAAGGAGAAGTAGAAATCGGGGAAGGGAAATCATGCATCATCATCCTGGCTGGAACGTACTGAAGACTTTATGCTTTTTTCATCATGTGGATTCGCTGGAGAAATGACCTTCTTTGATCAGCCAGGGAAAACCAAAAACTGGTTAATTTGCCCCCTGTGCCCACCACGAGTGCTGAGGCTCTGGACCTGCAGGCGCCTGAGGACAAGGAGGAATCTGCTTGTGGGCACAGCCTGCGTGATCTACCTGGGCTTCCTCGTCAGTCAAGTGGGGCACGTTTTGCCCCAGCACAAAGGAGGACCCTCGAAGAGCAGCTCCAGAAGTCTCCAGGATGTTGCCCAGACTCCTTTTCTGGGCATCCCACTGGATGGCACCCTCTCACCACCCAACTTCCAGGAGCCCCAGCTGGGTGGCAATGGCACCTCCGTGCCACCCAACGTGGTTTACATCACCCTGCGGTCCAAGCGCAGCAAGCCTGCCAACATCAGGGGCACCGTGAGGCCAAAGCGCAGGAAGAAGCATGCCGYCCCTCTGGCCTACGGGCAGCACTTCCCAAAAGCTGCTTTCCCTGGCCGGGAGGAGACCTTCGGCCAGCAACCAGGACGGGCCGCGCGTGCCGCGGGCACGGCGGGAGCAGCGCCCGCTCCAGGGACCGGGAGGTACCACCTGGATGAGCATAGGGATGCAGAAGTGGCCATCAGGGGGAGGGCTGGCAGGAGACCTTGGGGGGTTCCTGGAGGTGTGAAGGCACAGCCCCAGGCCCAGGAAAGCAATATCAGGATTTACAGCAAGAGCTCTCCCTCTTGGCTGAGCAAAGACGACATCCTAAGCATGCGCGTGCTGGCAGACGCTCCCATAGAGAGCATCCAAGAAGAACCTTCCCATAACGGAGTCCTGGTAGTATTTGGGAAGGGCTCCCACCCGCCAGGAGCCGCCTGCGATCACGGGCACTGCGGCGTCATCAAAAGACCCCTCGACATGAGCGAGGTGTTTGCCTTTCATTTGGATAGGATCTTGGGGCTAAACAGGAGCCTGCCCTCGGTAAGCAGGAAATCGGAGTTCTTCYCAGGTAACGCATTCCTGTGATTTTCAGCTTCCAGGTGGGGTGCTGAGCTTTCCCTCCCCTTCCACATTAGCAGTGGGACAGCAGCAGGCTTTTAACTCCTGCTAGGCTGAGAACTAATCCTCTTGTTACAGAGGAGTAAAGCCGATGGCTGTACATAACTTACGCAGGGCTATTGTCCAGTGCAAAGGGATGCAACACCCTGGAGCTTACTCAGTAGGAAAACGGAATTGCTGAGAGCAATAACAATTTGCTCTCCATAAAAGACTGGAGTGAGAGAAAAAAAAATAAAGACAAATAAAAAAAAATGTCTTGGACAAATTTCACATAATTCATATTTCTATATATTCATCTCTGTGGAATAAATGGTAGGAAAGAAGTTTTGTATGTAGCCAGCCTGCTGTGAGAGATAAGGGAAGTTTTGAAGCAGGTTAATGCAGCTCCAGGGGCACGAATACCCCTGGGAACTGAAACATAGAAAAAGGTCATCCCTCTCCCCTCATAATTTAAAAAGTTTCCTGTATCTCATTGAATCCTGCTTGACATTTTGAGATGTGTTACACATCTCATCTGCACACATTTATATTGTGTAGACAGAAATAATACACAATAGACATTGGAATATTCTTGTAGCATGACTCACGTAAACAGATTTCAATTAAAAGCTTGATATTTTTTGTCCTAAGCTGAAATTAAAGATAGATTTTAGACATACAGTGTGAGATAGAAATAACCCTACTTTTAACATTGCTATCTTGTTGAACATGTCTTCAGCCTTTTATTTTTATATGTCACAATTCCCAATCCAAAAGGTCTACATTGTCTTTTAATGAATCACTGCTAAAGTGGGTAGCTATCTGTTTTTGCTGTGCATTTGTCGCTGCTGAAATTAGCTTATACAAAATATTTTTAATATTAGTCTGCATTTCTTCAAACAAAGGGGTAAAGCAGGAATGCCTTTCTAAAATGGGACAGCCGGAAGAGGACCTCATGACCTCTGATTTGGTCCTGCCTTGCAAACCTTCCCTTTGGCAGCCTGCACAGCAACGTGAACGAATCTCTAGGAACAAGAGTCCGGTGGCTTTTGAGTATTGTTAATACTCGCATGGAGCATGGAAGATGCACAGCTCATTTTTAGGAACAGGCTGAGGAGCTGTCAGGAGCACTCGAGGCAGCTCAGTGAGAGGAGCTCTCAGTGTGGCTGGCARATGCCAGGCTGCGAGCTCAATGTTGCACTGAGGCAGCAACTGCGCCTTGGGCTGCCCGCTGTCACTCACCCCTCAGCACGTTTTGAGCTCTCTGGGGCAGAGGGAGGGTCATTCTGCTCTCTTTAATTCTCTTTTCCTCATAACTGGTCATGTTCCTATAGCAAAAAGCGTGTTGCTAGGTGATGGGGAGGGAAATAACATTCCTTATTTCGGTCTCGTTTCATTTTTTCCAGCTAAAGGGTGAGCAGAGGATTTGGAGCAGTTACTGTACCTTATCTCTCCCCACTCCTCATTTAGCCTGGAAACATGTGGGAGCTCATAGGCCTCCTATCTAGTTGAGCTCATTAACATTTGCATGCTTTTATTTGGCATAATCTCTTAAATGAACTATACATTTTAATAGAAAGCATCTTTGTGAAAATGAACAAAAATATATCCTTAAAATCAATGTGAACAGTGAACAAATCCATCTCTATAACACGCATTCAAGTTTAGATGGGCACTCCAAATGTTTTTACAGGGCTGCTCGTGTGAATCATGATTTTCATATGGGAAAGAAAACAATCCGGGCGTAGGGGCAGTGCCTGTGTATGTGCACAGCTCCTGGGCTGACGCATCTCTCTCCGTGACACATCCCTTTAGCTTGCCTCAGTGGTGATGTGATAGAATGAGACAGGTTTGATGTAGCATTAAAATCTTAAAAAATGGGCTTCTCAAAACTGTCACTTGTTTTGTCGAAAGCACTTTCAAAGAAGCACTTAGTAAATCCCTGTACAGATTTGGCTTCCTTTATTCCCACAATTCCCCTACTGATTTTTTTTTTAAAGGTGGACACAATATTGGATGCCAGTGGCACTGTGTCTACTGGCATTCTCTAGTTAATGGTAAACCCTTTGCAGTGTTAACTTGTCTACTGCACATGGGCAGGAAAATCTGGCAGGATAATTGTTTTGCTCATTTTTATGACCGATTGGACAAATGTAAGAAACCTGGGGAACACAAATGGGTGAAGCCTTTTTTTTTTTGAATTTCATGTTACAAACTAAGAAACTGTGATTCCGAGTACATGCAAGTAGATATTAATTACTAGCAATGCTAAATGCAAAAATGCCCTGTAAGAGCTAAGAACAAACAAGTCTTGTAGGATCATTACTTGAACKTCCAAACCTAAGATACCAAAGAGATTCACTTAAATAACCGTGTTTGGGGTCAGTGCTTGAAAGCACAGCCTGATCTTAGTGAGTTTGCACAGAAGCCAAGTAAAACAGCTGCACAGGTTGCCTGCAGGCAGCACCAGCGTCTGCAGAGCAGGAGGATGTCAATGCTTCCCAAACTGCTTTGGGAGAGAGGGACATCGGCTCTTCGGCCCCTAGGGCCATGGCCAAGCTCAGCACAAACCTAGGGCCAAGCTCAGCGCAAACCTAGGGCCAAGCTCAGCACAAAGCTACTGCCAGCCTAGACCTCTTGCCCAGGGCCTGAGCTACCCACGTGGTGCCCAGCGCCCCAGCTCTGCAGCCTGCAGACCTGGGCTAAGCGTGGGCGATCCTGTGCTGGGAGGAATAAGCACAGCTGAACTCCAGTTCAGTGGGCTTTTTTAGCTGAACGTGGAAAAACAATGTTTGCTTAGAATGGCTTTTATTTTAAAATGTGCAAGAAATTACTCATTTGAGTAACACCCACCATGGTTAGCATTGTGCAAGTACATGAAAGGCCCAGCTGTGACAGATGGCTCTATTGATCATACCTGTCATTTTGCTTTGCTGGGCTCTAAATGATGATAAATGGAACCACAGATTTTTCTGTTACAGCTGCAGTCTTGGCTGCAGCCATGTTTTRTTATGTATAATTCTCCATCTTCCATGATCTTTATACCAATCCCTCTCATCCTACCAAAGTTATCCCCTACCAGACTAAGTTACCCCTTATACTAACGTGCACAAAATATATATTTATTTCTAGTATGGCAGTGGTAAACTATGTTGCATTACAGCAAGATGACAAGCTTGAGAACACTTTAAATATCATTTGAATTTTTTTTTTGACATTTTCATGAACTGAGATTTTTGAAGACATTTTTCTTGTGAGAAAGTTAGAGAAAATGTTTTAGATGTGCAAGAGTAACATTTGCAAGAGCATCAGCACAGTTAAGAAGTACAGCCCATCCACTGTGGAATGGGGATGTCTTAAGTGATGCCTCTGAGGAAGCAGCTCTGCAGTGACACGTTAACTGTGAGCGCAGCAGCAGACCAGGGTTAGTAGAGAGGCACAGCGGGATACACTGGACTCTGGGACACAGGGACACACTGGAGTGACTCCCAAAGGTGCTGAACTGCCTCCATCTCTGATTCATGGTTGGGCTGAACTTTTCTCTGCTCAGTGAACATCAGCTCTGTCCTCAGGAGGTTTAAATCAGAACTTCACTGACTTCAGTGAGGTAAAGCCAATGCATGCAGCTGTTAGTCAACCCCCTTATCTGTTTTCATTCAGTATCTTCATGTTTTTCCTGAAAGTGTCAGCAGTTTGAGTTACTGCTTTTTATTGAAGCTCCTGTTCCATATTCCTGTAGTTCAGTTTATGTTACAAAGTTAAAAGGTTTTGTTCTGGCTCATCTTTTTTGCTCCCATTTCCTGTGAATCACAAACACATCCTGTATTTAGCCCTGGTATTTTAAAAATCTCTCTTTTTTTTTTTTTTTTTTTTTCTTACTGGAAACTGGCAAGGTATTGTTCATATTTTTCAAGTATTTAAAATACTATTGTTTATTGTGTCTCTGGGGTAGACAAGAGATGTTGTTTTGCTGGAAGACTGTTAATGTATTTGGTTTGTGGAAAAGTACAGAAATACTTGTATAAGCTGTTATTAGGGATATGAAAATAGATGAGCTTGGGTTCTGAAGAGAAATGTTCCTTTTTTTTTTTTGGTGAAATTTCATAATTATGCTTATATAGACTTAGTCCAAGCAGTTTGGAGAAGCATCATAGTGAGTAGCTAAACTGACTTGGCCAAAGTCAGTATCAGTGATGAAACCAGTCGGGATGAGAGATTCCAGAGATGTGGAAAGGGCCAGGGTTTCCCAAGGTAGATTCCTAAGTCCAGATTCAGGTATCTCAGTAAGAGGCTTGATTTGGGATGTTCAGCATTTTTTAGCAGAGGAAAGAAGGTGATGCAAGGTGCTGATAAAGGTAGTACAGATGATCATAATGCTATATATAATTTTATATATGTATATACACACACACACAGAAATATATATATACACACACACATACACACAAAAAGAGGGCCATTCCCAATAGAAATTGCTATTCTGCTTGTCAGTGTGTGAGGTTCATCAGGCTTTGTTGTCAGAACAAGACTGATGGTCACATATGATTCACTGATAGTTATGAGGAAAGATCATTCCTTACCTTTGCCGATCAGTCGACATCCTTTGAACAGGCTGACTTGATTCAGGTGTGTAGAGACTGATTTTTAACAGAGCATGCACATTAGCACCCTTTCACTTGCCTCGCTGTTGGTCACCAGTCATCGTTTTCTGCAGCCTTCTCTGAGCTTTTATACAGAGGAGGTATTTCCTCCTCTGTATACCAATGCATCTTTTTGGGGGTTCTATCTGCATTCTTAAAAAGAGAATTATTTTCTTTTAAAGTACAAGAAACAGTCAGTCCAGGATAGTAAGGCAGCAATAGATGTGCTGCAATAGCAGTGAAAAGGACAATTCCACTTCCCTAAGTAGATACATAATGCCTATTATTTGATATTAGGTGAAATATATTTATTAGTTCTTACATAGGAAAAGCTTATGTTAAGCTTTTGCAGAAGCTTTTTATTCCACTCTATTAAAAAAGTTCAGACTCCAAATACTTGAATTTACCAAAGCTAAGGTGCTTAACGGTTGCAGGTTAGAGTAGAATATTATTTATACAGACTTAAAGAACTGGTCCAAAATATCTGCTACATAAAACAGATATCACATGTATTATAGCTGAGTAATATAAAAATACATGCCTAGGTGTTTATTAATGCTATGCTCACTCTCCAGCATTCTCATATATCACCTCTGAGCTGTGAAATCATACATTATAGSCCTAAAATACAAAGGATGACAAAATAAATCCACTTTTAATATAGGATTTGTAGTCATTCTTTGCCACACAGAGGAAGATCTTTGAGCCAAGTTTTCAGCTCTCGTAAACCATCGTCAGTTCACAGGAATCACGGAACTGTTACAGCACTTATTTACAGGCTCTTAATCTACCTACAAAATTTTTAATAGTTTGGTTTAGTATATGATTTTATGTGATCCATTCCTTATTTCAAACAGAAAAAGCTTCTGTACACTGAGTTCATTCAGAATGTCTGTTTTTTCCATTCCTGTGGTGACTGATTTTAGATGTGGAAAAAAACCACGTTAACCAAAGGATGTCAAATCATTAAGCACTGGTATTTTTTATACCACATCTGTAAAGCATCTGTAAAACGCTATAATTGTGGATGTATAGAGAATGATCATGACTTATTCCAACATGAATAGTAATGATTCTATTTTTGTCTTTTTCTCAGACAGTCAAGCCTGCCCTGTTATTCTCTGGGATCCCACACTGAGTCCAACAGATAATTTTACCCATTCTTCAGTGAGATTAACGTGGGGGAGATATCAGCAGCTATTGAAGCAGAAATGCTGGCAGAATGGTAAAATACCCAAAGCTGAATGGGGCTGTACTGAAATCCATCATCATGAGTGGTCCAAGATGGCACTCTTTGATTTTCTTCTGCAGGTAAAATATTCACTGAATACAAATATCACCCCCGAAAGAGTCATTTTGAGCAGAAACAGGATTTTTAGAAAAGTTAATTTCCTTTTTCTATTAATTGGGGAAAACAGGCATTTACCCAGTTTGAGCTTTTTTCTTATGGTTTCTTAATTTTCAAGAACTTAAAAACTCAACTTGTACTTAAGGAAAAGCGACAGGATCTTGACAGTCTCATTTTCTAAGAAAAAGCAAAGGCTTTTAGGTCAAGTTACGTTTACTGTACCTTTGAAGTGGGCATGCTCTTCTAGTGCTTATAGTCTCAATTATATTTGTAACCATAAGACATTATTTTYGGTGCCTCCCCACCTACCTCCCCAGTGTAATTTCTTGARTGAGAAAGGGTTTGTACATTTGTTTTTGGTCAATTGAAAAGTGTAAACAGAGAGCAATTATACTAGTCATGTTTTATTCTATTTAAAAACTTGACAAGTGCCCTAAACTTTTGATTTACTATGAGGAAAGAGCAAAGCAGTAACTAATGAATAACATGGCTGCTCTTTCTCAATTAGGTACTGGGCATAATCATTAGCTCTCCAGATAGCACCAAACTAGGGCATCCTAGTCGTGTCCTATGTGACCAGAGCTACCAGAATTGTGAAGGGCATTAACACAYTGCCTGAATTAATAAGGAATGAGCCCACTCCCTGACTGGATGTTAATATTATGCCTTTGGGTTATCACATTACTTCAATTTGTCCCTGCCTGGCAGAGAGATCTGGGTAACTGAGCCTCCTGCAGCAGATACTACTGCACGTAGCGATGTTTGTTTTAAAAAGTACAATGATTATTTATATGCACTCTTTTTGATTGTTCATGTAATTCAAATTTTTATGAAGTTACTTATCTTGAGACAGGAAAACCATGGCTTTGCTTATTCATAGTCTGTGTCCCCTTTTCCCCACACTTCTCAATTCTGTAACAGGATGAATGGATGTTTCCATTTTTTGGAGTTCTACTTTTGCAGACTTGTTAAATATAGAACATGAAATTCTATTCCAAAAATAGATTGTCACTTGTTTAATGACTCCATCTCTAGTCTCACTATGAGTGAGTAACTTTTGGAATCTGATATAAAGTCATATGTGAGCTATAAAGATGCTAAACATAGTAATGCTCCTATAAGAACAGTAGGGAATATGTCCAATTTAAAAATATTTCCATGTCATTGTTTTCTTGTTTAACAGCTTAAAAAGTTTCATGAGCTCTGGACTGGTTTCTACTTTTAAGGTCTCCATGAAAAGTTTTTAAACATCATAGAACTCCTATTAGAGTTCTCGAGTTCAGAAGGAGAGATAAGGAGAGATCAGTTATAAAATAACAGAATTGGACAATGCATTTAAAAAAAAAAATCTTGAAAAATATCCAGTATCCCAGAGTATTTTACACTAAGCAATTGCCAGGTAAGAAATTGTATCAAAAAGTGAGCAAGTTTAATCTTTCTCCAAGATTAARCATTTATCTGGCTGCCCTCAGACCCTACTGTTGGGTTTATTAACTGAACCTGAAAGCAATAGCAATTAAAAATGCCAAGAATGRTTTCAGGGTTAAAAATGCCAAAGCTGGAGTCTATAACACTGATAAACTCATCAGTATTCTAGTACTTTTATGTATCAATTCATTAAGAAGCTTTGGTTACTTAGCAACTAACTAAATGTCTTGCAAATACTGCCCTTGAATACAAATATTTGGCTCATCACACCACCAGGTATTTGACTTTCAATGAAAGCCCATCATATTGATTATTTTGAGGGAAAGGTGGGGGCATGACTTTAATTAAAGATGTTTGCCCATCTATAGTTTTTGCAAATTGATATGTATGCCTCTACATTGGAAAAGACTGAAGCCTACTCACAGCTCCTTGTTTATGTTTGTGTATGTGGATGTATATACATTTACGTACATAAAAATCGAAGTACCTTTAATTAAGAGATTGTTCCAAAAGCTCCTTCCCTACAGTATCCTGTTCAGAGTCTGCAGAGATCATTCAAACAGGGACAGCACTTGTGGAATCCTCCTGGACAGAATCAGAAGAAAATTACTATTTGCAAAGTGATTTAATAAAAATAAATCATCACAGAAACACATTCCCACTTTCTTTTTCTTCTCTTCATGTGAGATGATTTCATTTKAGATCAATCAGAATGAATGAAGCAGTCAAAATATAGTGAATTTAGAAAATGGTAACTGACATATATAAGAACTGATTCATGAAGCAAGATTAAAATGAATGTGTAACATGCCTAAGCAGTGCCTATGTTGCAGAGATACAGTAACAGGCTTAAGTTTTCTGAGTATGAACATCAAGAAGGCAGAGCAAATATTCATATTGATTAAAAAGGACATCAGTGAGAATAACATTTTGAAGTTGTTCTTAAAGAAACAAACAAACAAACCAGAGAGGATATCAAGACAATATCTTTGCAGTGTGAAGTGTGTTCTGGTAAAGCATGCAACATTATTCTTCTGAGAAAATCTGCTTCATGAATCATCTGGAAATATAGAGCAATGGTTTAAAAAAAAAAAAAAAAAAAAAAAAAAAGAAATCTGTATTAAACATGCTCTTGTCAAAACGGTAGCTTAAGGGCTGTTAATAGATGTTCCCAATTTCTAATTTTAAATACTCAAACATAGGATTAGTCTGAAAAGTGCTTAGAGTTGACCTTCACTTGCCATGTACAAGAACTCAGGTAAAATCAGGTCATAAGCAAAATGGTGTCTTTAGTTAATTTAGTTTTGGATCTCTTATATACATAAATATATGACATAAAATCAACKGTAAACCATTAGGTTTGCAACGTAAGGATTAACTATTAGAATAGGCTAGAATTAATATTGTAATGATGCAAGATATTGTAAAATGCTATCTTGAAGAACATGATCTCATCTACTTCATGCRTGTAGTAAAGTGTGGTGAGGGTAAATTAAGACTATATGTTTGAAGTAACCTATTTGGATGGCCAAGAAGGATTAAAAAATAAAAGTCATCCACTAGCTGCTCATTAGGCTTTAGCCCTTACCTTCATAAACACCTGCCAGCAGGCAGCAAGAGCAGGCTGCTCCCAAAGGAGAGGCCACCCAGGAGCTAAGGGTGCCCACACTGCCTGGCCACAGCGCCCCAGCGCTTGGGCAAGYGGAGCCCAAGAGCCACAGAGCAGGGTGGTGACAGCAACGGATCCCACCCATGGTCCAGCAAACACCACCAGGGGCCCAGTGYGCAAGGACCAATTAATAGGTCAGGCCCAATGCCGAGCCAGGCAACMCAAACAGCAATTCCAGACCAGCAAGTGACAAGACAAGAAGCAGCCCTGCTCCCAGCACAGCTCAGGCCAGGCCTAAGGGGCCAGGCCTGAGCTTAAATGGTGCCCTGGCCCATGGGCGGTGGGTGTGTGAGCAAGGGACCAGGTGAGGCTGTTCAGAGCCATTAAGGCCTTAGGGGCCTGGCCTTCTCAGGCATCTACTCTCAACTAGTCAATATCAGGCCTTTCAAAGAGTGACTTATCCTTCCTAATTTAGACAAATATCCTAAAATAGTGTCCCCAGCTCTGGAAGTGCCTATTTCTTGCCATTGTTGATGAACGGAATATAAATGACTATGTCGGAAGAGCTGCTTAACACTGCTAAAGTTAGACCCAATATACTCCTTCCTAACTGAGTACAGTGCAATGAATAAGCAAAGGTTCACGTGGGTAACAATAGACTAGACCACAATGTCTAGACTGGATAAAGTATATAAAGTATACAGCCCAGGGCAACTTTTTGTAGCTTCTAGTGCTTTATTGTGTCCCTTACTAATCTTTTCAATTAGTTCTTTTTGTGTATTATTCACCAAATAGAGTCCACAAAATGGAGATCCTTCATGCGCATTAGACTGTGCTGTTTCTATTGTGCCAGAGCAGAAAACCTCTAAAAGCTACAGCCTTTTGAAAAACCTTGAACTGTATCCAYCACCTTGTTAGTCCAGTCATGGCTCTAAAACAGATACAATTATGCGGTCTGGGGAATTGCTTCTCATCGTATGTGAAGCATGGGGACCATGTCTTTATCTCCATTTCACTGCTGACTTAGTTTTAATTGTGCTGAGCTTGTTTTCCTGGCAGCTATATTAGTTAGAGATGCCTTTAGTGACACTTTGTTGCAAGTTTTATTGTTTTAATATTGTTTTAATTTGGCGTTCTGCGGTACTTGGTTTCAGATCTATAATCGACTGGACAGGAATTGCTGTGGATTCAGACCTCTCAAGGAAGATTTCTGCATGCAGCAAGGACTGAAGCTGAAGTGTAATGACCAAGATGCTATTGAGCTGATGCACATAGTTCAGAGAAGGCATGACCAAAAGCACTTGGCTTTTATAGGCAATAAGGGTTTCTTTGACAGAAATGAGGACAATCTAGACTTCAAAATACTACAAGGAATCAATGAGTAAGTTTAAAGTTATTAACTTTGTTTTTAAAAAAAGKTTTTTTTTTCTCAATTTTTTTCACTTAAAAGCAAAACCTCTTCTTAACATTTAGAAGGAATAACGCATGAAGGTGCCTAGGTTCTAGGAGAAGGGGGAAGAAGATGGTCCTTCTCYCTAAGCTGCTTAAAAAGGATTATTATATTGTCAGTATTGCATTAGCTCCATTTTTTTCCTCCTACTCTTTTTGTATGGTGGCTTTAATTAGCAAGTAAACCTCACCTCCTTTTACTCTAAACACACTTTTAATATATTACTACTAGCATCCACAAGTTTTCAGGGCATTACAGAACTCCAGAAACTCTGGAGCTCTCCTGAAATTACAGAAATCTCTTCTGAAATCATTTTGCACTACTTTAAATTATCGAACTATAATCTAACAGCATGGGATGTTAAGTTACTGGAATACATAACAACAGCCAAAGCCTCATTTTGTGAAATACTTCYAGCGGATGTGTCTAAAAATATATGATTAATCTCACTGATGTAAAAGAGACAGTTGGCCTGCGTATGGTCAGGCCGGCAWCCAGCTGCTTTGCTGAGTCACCCTCTATATTCATGGAATTGATTGCAAGACCACAACATAAATATTGCAATTCAGAGTGATGACAAAGCTGATGAATTTCTTTGTGCTTTTCCAGATTCCCTGAATCTGCAGTTTCAGTGCTGAGGAGCCAGCGTTTACGTGAGAAGTTGCTTCAGTCTTTGTTCCTTGACAGAGTGTATTGGGAAAGCCAAGGAGGCAGGAAGGGAATTGAAAAGCTTATTGATGTAATAGAAAGGAGGTCCAGAATTCTTCTAACTTATATAAATGCACATGGAGCCAAAGTATTACCCATGAACGAATGAAGTACCCTTGTTTTAAACTGAAAGATAGTCTTCCTAAATATTTTGAGTACAAGTTGTTTTGATGAGTAGATGGATCGTCTGGTATTTTTCATCTATTGATTGCCCAGATTTTATTCACAGAATCATCCTTTAGTTCAAAGAGCTTGTGTAGGAATTCAGCTTTAGCTTTGTGTGAATATGCTGCTAAGTGTACACATATTTTGATTTTGTGAAATTCTTRACACTCATTTTCTAAAACATTATGGAAAAATAGATATAATAGGGATGTCATAAAAAATAAAACAGAAAATTTTTGTACTGTTTGCTCAACTCTAGCCAGCAATTTATATTCTCCATTTCCATGAAGATTAACCACTGTGTGATGATTCTTGCTGATGACTCGCTCCAAGTTATTCCCATAAATAATTTGTTAGAAAACCTTTGCATAAGCACTTTGGATTCTCATCCTTGATCTGAGACAGTGTAACTAAAAGTATTGTATAGTATCCAGTGATACAGCCTGCTATGCCTGATATGCCTTTTATCTGCCTGTTTAAAAACATTCTTATTATCTGTAATTTTTTTTTTTTCAGATAATGGTAAAAGTTATACACTTTCATAGCTACTCCTGTCCTTATGTAGAGTAACAAAATATATGATGTATACATTTAAAATATTTTTGTAAGTGCTTGTGTAATATGATTGCTTCTTGTTAAAAGAAACTGAARTGTTTTATGTCTGTGTTAATGGGGATGTTTAATGTCTTAAATAACTAGAATTCCTTTGCAGATAAAACAGATTCTCATTCTTAGTATATGAATGACTGATAGTAATAATTGTGTTACTAGAAGCAATAGATAGAATATGGAGAGGTAAAGATACTTAATAAAGTTGCAAGGGCTTTCCCATCTAGATCATCTTTTATTTTACTCTGTCGGTAGAGGCAAGATTCAYTGTCTTTTTAAAAACTTTTTTAAAGAAATTCTGGACCTTATTGCCTTGGGAATGTCATGGACTTTTTGATAAGACTGAAGTAAAATTTTACAGGATTTAGATATCATCCCTTTGTTTAAATGTTGCAGCCTACTAGCCAGGTAATTTGTAGCATGGAAACAAAAATGGTACTGTAGTTCACACTGGGACCAGAACCTAGCAAAAGAAGTATGTTCTGGAGCCACTTCACATAGAAATTTCCTGTTATATTTAACATAAATTCCACTCTTTGGTGACTGTAATGACTAATTTCTCCGATTTTCTAGCCTATCTCAGTTTTCTTCCTGCTAAGTAGCTGTTTGATTGGATTACATGTGCCAGGAGATAAGGGCCAAATTTTCAGCTGCTCTGATCATAGACAGGACTGAAACTGCAACAGTCTATCTGATCATTGAAAAAGCCTTTTGAGAACTCTGTCTTCTAGGTTATCCTCTGCTGTCTCTACACATCTCATTCTGGTGTCCAGTCATCTGGCTCATATTGCGCAAATATTAGCAGCCTTGACCCATAGACATCATAACAGCCCAAGAACAGAAGAAATTAGAAACCAAGATATTTTTGGGTTAACTCTTCCTTTTCTGTGGTGATAACTTGATGCATTAGTCTCCTAATGCCTCCTTCTCCAAGGAAGCTAGTGCTCCCTTGAGTGTGATACATGCTTTATTATTTGGCTGGAAGTTTCAGTGCCAGTCCTCCGAGCCGCAGAATAATACACATAGTAAGGATGAGTTTCTCTAACATCTCTGGAGCTCAACATGAGCATAGCTTCCTCAGAGTCCAGAGCTTAGGAGGTCCAGGTAACCATGATAATATTACAATGCTTTAGAATTTGACCAAGCAGAAAAAGCTATGTGTAAAGAGTGGATATTCTGGAGAGAAGTCATGAAAATTAATTTCCTTAGTAAATTAATGGTGGTTTTTGGTAGAGAATTTTAGTGGTAGGGGCATACAGGTGAGAGCAGTACCTCCTGCCTTCACCTTCTTATGGAGCCTTGGCATTACAATATGCACAGCTGGAGGCCTTACCTGCTATGCTGCATTCACACGCCATATATTGTATTCATGCAAGCTGTCTTCAGGAAGTGAGGAGACGTTGTGTGAGACTGGGCAGTGGGAGTGGACTATAAAGTACTTCTAGTTCATGTTGATGACCAGCTCTGGAAAGTGCCTTTTTCCTCGGTGTTCATCCTGTTGTTGTATCCCTTGGTACTTGAATACAGCATTGTTAGTAATAGAAAGTACGACTGCTACAGTGCTTATGAGTACATCAGGGCAAAGTATATATATATATACTTCATATATATGTAGTAAAAGTGAAGAGTGACAAAATTCTGAACTTTTTAAAGTGCCTTTGTATAAATATTTCAGCAAAAAAGTACACAAGAAGCACTTTGCTTAGCTTGCTCCTTACCTGCAACTATGCTCAAGACATTCCCTCAGCAAAAAGACTAAAGTCTATGGAGAAATCAGCTAATTTCCTTTTCAAAAAGGAGTATGACATTGGAGTGATATTTCTGCAGTGAAGCCTAAGTAATACTAATGGATAAGAAAAATAATAAGTCCTGCTCTACCTGTGGAGAGGGCCAACAGCCGGCCAAGAAACGGTGTTTCAGTCGCCTGTGCKGGGCTGCCTTCCATTTATGGGCACATGGGATCAGGCAGAGATCCATGGTGCACATTACTGGGAAGGGTGTAACCGAGGGCAGACGTCCAAAATCTGTGGGCGGGAAGAGAAGATTATGTCATTCTTGAATCTGCCTAAAAGCCAGAACCACGTAAAATGGAATTACTGAGGAAGTCAAGAGGGGTTGCTGATTTCATAACACTGGAAGACAGTGCTTAAAATAAGTAGCTCAGACACAGATGCCTTAAAATTCCTCAGGAACTTGCCAGCAAGTCAATAACCTTAAATGTTTCAGAAGCTGAGGACATGAAAATTATTATGGTGCACTGTGGGAGAAATTCTCTCTCTCTCTCTCTCTCTCTCTCTCTCTCTTTCTCTCTCTCTCTCTCTCTCTCTCTCTCTCTCTCTCTCTCTCTTTCTTTCTGTCAAATATGTTCTATAATGCAGTATATTAAAGAAAGATAAATGCCATGGTTTCAAAACAGCAAATATATATTTAGGGTACATTCAGTGACAGGCTTTCAGTAGCAGTTCTGGAAATACTTCCATGCATTTGTGTGTGTATTGATGCAAACATACATGCGGACGTATATAAACCTTAGATTGTTCATATAAAGCAGTCAAGGTGTCTAAAAAAGGGTGAGCGGTTTACACAATTTGCTTTTAACACAATTTGATTTGTATTATTTGCAAGCACAAGCCCAAGTTTTGCTATACTGAAGTCTTCTACTTACAGTTTTGATGAAAAATGCCAGTATGTGTGAAAAAAAGCCAATATGTTTGTAATCTGAGCTAAAAYGCCAGAGGACAGTGACAGTAACTCTGAGATCTTTTATGGAGTTTTACATTAGATATTGAATTTCAATTTTCTTTTGGATTTTCTATATTTTAAAAATCAACATGTTTGCCTTTTTATTAGCAATGTTAGAAACATTATTTCAAGTAATGAATTGTTTAGACAACTATCTGCTGCTATGGTCATATAATGTCAAGGCATACACAAAATAAAATGATTATATTCATCAGATTTTTTAAGTTTAAATTTTTGCAATGTAATAATGAAATGATAATACATTTTATTGTAATATATTGTAATACTGCAATATGTGGTTCATATTACAATATGGACTTTTAAAAGAACGATGGCCTTGAAATTGCTTCTTTAGAAAAAGAAGCCAAGTCAGATTATGAAGCTCTACCTGTGGAAACATTTGCTAGTTGTTTACTCACAAGACTTGTAACTCTTTCTTTTTAAGTGGTTTCACTATAGCAGTGAAGCTTCTAATTTCAGCAGCACTAACATTTGTATTTATTGTCTTCTTTGGTCATCTTGAGAACATCTCCTTACAAAAAGAAGGGGCAGAAAAGGCCATTTATGATACCAGAAGAGGATTATTAGTAAATGGCCGGTAAACTGGCAGTAGGCAATTAGCAAGTACAGGAATGGGAGAAAGACTCTAAAATATACATGGAATGAGTCACATGCAGAGTTAAAAGAGCCAAAGAATTTTTGATATCCGAGGTTTACATTTTTTTCATGATTCAAAAGAGATTAATAGGAAACACAAAGATGTTCAAGTATCTTTAAACACTCTCTTTCCCACATAAAACAATTTGATTTGTTTATAAAAATATTATTTATTTTTGCACATTACTACATACTGCAGGCCGAATTATCTCAAATATATTTCTGTAAATCTATTATACTTACGATGAATTTCCATTGCCAGGTAAAGCAGATAACCAAATTCAATTACACATTTGAATTCTAAGGTCAAAAGCAGATTTTGAGTGACAAATAAGAGGGCAAGTTGCTTTTTCCAGAGGTACAGACCTTGGTATGCAGGTTCTCTAATCATATTGCAGGTAATCATATGCCAGACTAGTTAAGAATTATAAAATGACTTCATGAAATTGAGTGGGTCATACTTGGCAGAAGATCTTCAGCATAAATTAACACAGGCATTTCAAGTTGTCATTACTTGAGACCTTGGAGAGAGCACATCTTGAGCTGTGCCGTGCAGAATGGTGTCCACATCTCTCGAGAAGGCTGGACTGAAGCCAGAGTCAGCGGAGAGAAGAACAACTGAAATGACCGAGGGCCTGAAACTGCTGTCTCAAGGAGAATTATGCACTCCCTCAGTTTGGAAAAAGAGATGGAAGGGGAGATATAATTCAGGTTTACAAATCATGATGGTGGTTGTAGTATGAAAAGTATGGGAGCACCCAGTCAAACYAGTTTCTCTTTCAGATGGATAGAAAGCTCTGCTTTACAGAGTAGGTGTTGCACTTCTGGAACTCGCTGCTTCCAGGACACACTGTGGAAGGTGAAACAATCAGGAGATTCAAGGGGATAAGGCAAATTCAAGGACAAGTGTATGTATGGACACRATAAAAACCAAGCAGGCTTGCACCCTCTAACCGTCCCAGCACAACTGTTCTTGATACAATATTTTGATGCTGGGCAGTATTGGGGATACTGGGACCACAGAAACTGCCCTGGGTTCATAGGCTTTACTTAAGCTTTTTTTTTACCAAATAATATCTCACAATGTCACATTCGATGACAAAATACTGGACTAGGTGGCCCACAAGTGTGACCCAGGTTAGAATTCCTTATAATCTTAAATTTGAAGGTAATTACAGTAGACAARAAGTTGCAGCCTTATAGGCTCTTCTGGCCTTTTCTACATTTATTATTATAAGAGAAATTATACTTATTTCCAAGGATAGAGATGCTTGAATGTTATGAGTCTGCTTTGATCTCACTCTAACTGGAAAGAAAGCAGACGGTAATATACTATCACATCATGTATGCAGTTCAGGAAGCCTAGTCATGACTTTCCAAAGGCAATTCCCCTATTTTTGTTCTTCTGGAAGAGATAAAATGCACCMAAAAAAGGTAGAGATGTTTTTTCTCCCAATGTGAGACATTGTCTTATCTATATTTGGTACTAGGCATATCAATGTCATTATTTAACCAAATCAGATCTTGAAATAGGTCTTTCTCTAAAAAAAATAGTTTAATTCCAATAATACTCCCTTTTTATCCTTATGCATAAGATSCTTCTGGATATAAGAAGTATAGCCACTTATTTTTTAATCGTGTGGTTTTGGCATCCACAGTTAATGAACACTCTGTGTAGYTCCTTCCCTGGAAAAGCTGGCATGGCATTCCAGGGGCGCCTGTTAGGCAGCACAAGCATGCCTTATCAGAGGTATTCTTCAGCTAGCTATGTGAAACACTTGGAGATTTGGATGGAATTTATTAACTGCTAAAGAAAATAGCACCAGTATGAAAGTCAGCCTTATGAAGTGTGAGAACTATGTCTGACAGATGGTAAAAGGTGGCAGTCGAGAAAGCTGCTCTGCTTTATGAATTCTGAAACAACAGCAGGTCATACATCTTGATTTTCAGATGTATGTGTATATATGACACACTTTAGACACTTTTTTCCTGATCTCCTACTTTTTTTCTTGCATGAGGTCTTCTGAAAAAGAAATACCGAATCAAAAATTAAAATGAGAACTGAATGAAGTACGTTCTCAAGCAAGCTGTGGTACAGTTGCAGCGAATACAGAGAATTGGTGATATGTAAACAGAAGCTCTTATAAAGAGCATCATGCTGAAGACATAAGRCTTTCTCCTTCAAATATGACAAGATCAAGTTTTAAAAATTTCACTGGGAAGAAAACACATCTGAGSCTTTTGGTTGCTTTGGTTCAGCCCATCCGGCTGCCACAGGGCCTCCCAGGCCTCCCATTCACTCCTTCTCCCACTTACCTTCTTGATCTCATGGACAATTCTGCCAACACAGCTGTCACTGCCCTATAACTCATGTTGTTACTGAATGTGATCATTTCTCTAAATTTTTACACCCAGGATGCTTCTTTATCTTGCTGATTCTTTCCCTGTAATTTAGGCTTAATTTTAACCTTTCTGACCTCCAAAATTGAGGCATTCGTATGAAAAGCTCCAGCACTACACCTGCAGCATTTATTTTACTCCTGGTTCACACAAGCCCAAAGTCTTTCTTTACTGATAAAGCTGACAAAGACCCACTAGTGTTTTTTCTCTTTGTGATCTCAAAGGATGTGAAGCATTGATGCCAAAGATCTTTCTCATTTTGAAATCTGAATGTAAAATCTTTTCCTGACGCATATTTTTCTTTCATGCAATATTGTTGTTATAACCTACTATCCAGAATTGTGATTGCAGCTTGGATATACAATAAATGACCAGATTTGTTTAGGAAGTGCCATTAAGGCGCAGGTGAAGTTTTGAGGGGAAAGAACATGTAGGAGGTCGGTTGTGATAAGAAATCCTAGAGCAGTTCTCATAACTTGCAAGGAAGCTTGGTTTTGTTGAAGACTCTAGTCCCAGAAAACTTGTTATCACATAGCTAATCCACAAGTTATTGATGGCTTGATCTTGGCTGATGGCATTTAGGGAGAGCTTCAGTGAGCTTCTTCCTTGTGCTAGAGATTCCTTTTGTTGTGATTCATAAAGGAGAAGGAGAAATAAAGCTGGAAGTGCAGTGTGTTATTTTGTTATTTCCTTAGCCATCAGCCTCAATAAATAAATAAATAAATAAATAAATAAATAAATAAATAAATAAATAAATAAGCTTTATTATGAGATGCCATAGCTCTGCTCAAGCCCTGCTCTGCCTCTTTCTGGCCCTCCTCACAGAAGTGGCATAGCAGATGGAGAGGTTCCTGCAGACTCAGCACTTGCTTTGCTCCCGGGGATGAGCCTGTTGCTATCCAGGCAAGAGTCACTGTGCTAGGGATTTAGACCCCACTAGATAGCACTTGCTGCTAGAAACAGTGCAAAATATCATCAAAATGTAAGCTTCTAGCTGCTCTTGGATGCTTACTTAGCTGTATCAGCATTGACTAAGYCAATAAGGCAACTCATGCGACAGAAGTGTTGATGTATTCTGAGAGCCACAAAAGGTCAGAGAACAAAGGAGATTAAATCCCCATTAAAATCACAGCTTTCCACTTCATTTTGCTTTGTGTGCTTATATGTCTAAACTTGAATTTTAAATGCGARTCTGCAAGTAGCTATAACATGAAAATATGGCCTTTGTCAACTTTTTAGTGTTCGGATTCTGAAGCAAAACACCCAGAAGGCAAAGAACAGCAGATTAAAGCTTAAGCAGTATCAACACCATACTGAGAAAGAATTCTTAACCTCTATCACAGTCTTATCTGAGTGATAATCCGCATGATCAYGGAGAGCTGACACACATTTTCTGTTGCACTGTTGCCTTAGTGCTAAGATTTCTTTGATTTTCTGCTGTCAGGTTTACCACCCAGAGCAGATATCCTTGAGCTTTCACAATTGCTGCCTTTCCTGCTAAGAAAACAGAACTTATATCTGTCTCAATACTTCTTGGCACTCTGCTTTCCACATATGTTTTGGGGTCAGCCTATTCAGTCTCCTTGATTTTTAGAAGAGTTACTAGTGCAATTAACAAAGAAAAATGAGTCATTTTTCCCTTTGTGAGGGAGAGAAGCCCTCCCCGCATAAATGTAAGCCATCCTTGTGAGTACAGACTGCAAATCATCAGAGAAAAGCACACTTCTTCAGCGTAGAGCTGAAAGTGTGATCTGATATTCATTCAGTTTTGCAARTACAAACTGTGGAACTCAATGCCATACCTATTCTTCTTTTTAGGAAGACTGGATACATTTTTAAGAAAATCAAGAGGATTTCCTGGAAAAAAAAAAGCACTGTTATTTTAATCTACCAACCTCCCTGCCACCGTATGGTGACAAAAGCCTGGAAAGATCCTGCGCTTTGGATGACTTTTGCTAGGGACTCRGATACAGGGAGGCCACACTTTCTCACATAGCTAGTCCTAATCTCTTCTCCCTTGCACTCCAACCCCAGGGATCACTCTGCAATGTCCTGCAATGCAATTATGTTTGGCAAGTCCTCGAGTCACAACCTTATGTTGCAGCACATTTMATTGTCCCTTCTCCTAGGTTTTGTCCCATTTTTGCATGTATTACAAGTCAATAACAGAATCCCTATTGCCATTAACAGGCATAAAGACAGTACTTTGTGAGGCACAGATCTGAACCTCCAGTTCCAGGGAAAATATTGCCATTAAATATTGTTTTCCCAAGCTTTGTTTCACATTGCTCTGTTGGTATGGAGATATTACGAACATCTATTCAAGCACTCTGTACTCAAATGAAGCACTATAGCAGAATATACTACTATGATATTTTCCTGTGGAGAAAAAAAATCAGGTGAAATTGCTGTAACCTAATTTTTGATCTGCATTTTCAGTTGTGGTTAAAATCCAATGGAACAAATACGTGTTTTTACAAGGAATGATGAACCAGATACTTCCTTCTTCCGCATTTCTGTGATCTGCTTTGACCTACAAAATTTTCCAGTGAATGTCAATTTTCTGAGTTCCAGCTGGAACAGTTTCAACACAAGTAATTCCAAAATACCCATTTCTAAAAGCTAAGCACCCACAACTGTAATGGCATGTTCCCTCAAAGACATGGGAGACCTTGGCTCAAATACTAATTAACAGAGAAGGATCTCAGTCCAGATCCTATTCAGCCCCAAAGTGTGCTGTAATCACTAGGATTCCTTGTGGAAAGTCTAATATGGCTAAGTCCACAGCTGGAAGTTTCCAATGGAAATAGGTGATTTCCTCCAGGCTGTGTGCAGAGACTTAGTCTTCAGCATTTCATTCTGGCTGAGTTTGGAGATTCCCCAGTTAGAGTGCTATATGTTGTGGCACATCTCTCACATCGTGAATCATGGGGGAAGAGGCTGGTAGCAGTATAGTTTGGAAAGAAGATCGCTAATGGAAGCTTAGGTAATGTGAGGCTCTGTGAGGTTCTCTCTTGGCTTACTCAGCTCCTTGCTAAATACTAACAATGTATAAATAGTGCACTCCTGGGCATGGTTTCACTGAAAATGGAAACTTTGACTCCCCTGCCCTAGTTCTGTATGTGTTCCTATTAGGGCTCTAATTCTCATTTCTTCTGGTGTTCTTTTAATGGTGAATTCTTTACAGTAACTTTAGCGTAAGGCCTTATACCATGCATAATGATCCAAAAATATATGCCACATTTGCTAAAATAAGTAATAACTTTTAAGAAGCACAGCAGAGAGTGATTTGCTATATTAGACATGATGTGACATATCTTTCTGTTAATTCCTGATACAGAATCTAACCCTCAGGGACATCCTGAGATTGCTCCCTGAGGGTATTGCAAGAGCACAAATAAATGAGCACATTATACTCTTACCCACACATGAAGTTTTCTGCCAGTGGTTCATGTTACGTTAATAATATTTCGTATTTAATAAGCAATCTAAGAGTTGTTCCACACATTCTGCAAATACAATTCAGAGTTGTTTTTTATTCAGACTATTTCACAACATCCTGTGTTGAAAGGTGCAGTGGATTAGAAACTGCTAATGAGAAAGAACATTAGCGGTTTCTGGCAAATGACTGACCTCTGAATTAACACAAATCTGTAATAACATGACATTTTGTCTAAGAAAAGCTCGCTAGTCTTTCAGGTTTCAAAATTAATTCGGAATGTAGTCAAATTGTATAAGTTAAAAAATACTCCAGATTTGAGGTGCAAAGAAATATGGGAGAAGTACAGCAGAATATTTATGTCAGAAAAGCACGATCCTAAATCCATTTCAGTTCAGTTCAGAATTAATACATTTCTGGCTAAAGCAACATGTCTGAATTGTTTGGATGCTGCCATTTTATCTAAAACTCTAATATCTATTCTCCATTTAAAGTCTCCTAGAGCCCTCTCTGGAAATTTAATGGCAACACTCCCAGTGCATATGGTAGCTCTGTCCTCCAGCATGCAGTAATGACTGCACAAGCTTACTGGAGAAACACRATACTCTCTGCTTCCCAGCATGGGATATAAGATCTCTGATTTCCAAGCTGTCACAGATAGATATATATCAATTAATTCCCAAATCAAGTAATATAAAATCATGCTGTTCCACACACTGACTTGATTCTCAGCTAAATTAGAATGAGTAAAATATTTGCTCTAAGCAGGTAATCAAAGAAAAAAATGAAAAAAAAAGAAGAAAACATAAGAAAATAAAGGTTTAAAATAATGCAGAAATCAATCTAGATATAATGATAATAAATATGAATAAATGATACATCTRGAAATGATCCTGGAAGGAAATTCAGTTCTCTGCAGCTGAGTTTGGTTACAACACACAGACGCTGAGCACTTAACTTTTTTTCTTTTTTGACACAGAGCAGCCAAAATAGATTTGAAAGGTAGCATCTTCCTGTTTGTTATAAAATTGGCACAGATAATGTATATGTGAGTATTGCAGTGAATCTGGAGAGCAGAACTTCTTTTAATCATAAAATGTGAGTTGTTTCTGCCTGACACAATAAAAGAAAACTGTAGCAAAGGGCAGAAGTAGGCTTTGACCCTAATGCTCTCTTCTCATAAAACCATTTTCTGGACTCATTCCATATAGCCTGGGTTCATTCCATATAGTTCTTGTTTTATTGAAAATGTAATCTTAGGTGTCACATTAAATAACTTGAGTTAGAAAACTACACAATCAAAAGGCCATGTCCTTAAAATGTGCCTTAGTGACCTTACCATTTCAGGTTTATTTTAGTAGAAGTATGACATACTGAAACCACTGGATTCCTTTTTGCTTCTAACTTTATGATAGTGATATATATTTTTAAAACTTTAATTAGAAAATCTGCAGAAGSTTGAAGTTACTATTGTGAAGTTTTCCCACAACTCTGTGTTAACTGTGAATGGCAGCTGAGGGCAGTTAGCACCAGGCAACAGCTTTGAAAGCCAATGCATTGGGAGATGAAAATAGTCCAGTTGATAACTATAAGCTTCAAATTAAATTTAAAATACCCATCAAAATGTGCAGAAATATCTGCAATTCTTGAAGCTACAGTCTACTTAGCTTTAATTTATTTGTAAAAAAATGGAGGGTTTCAAATTATTCTCTGGGAGATGAGAGACATTTATTAGTTTTCAGCAAAGCACATTAATCTTTAATTAGGCCACTCCATTTCTGAGCCAAATCCCGGACCTAGTGACACTTGCCAGCTCATAGCCTGGGGCAGGGGCCGGTACTGCAAAGCAAAGCCCTTAAAGGACCAGAAAGGTTATAAATGAAGCCCTAAATCCACTGGCTCTTGTGGAAAGGGATCCATTTCCCTTTCATCTCCTACTTTTTATGGGTTTCCTCTGCCATACCTCTGTGGGCAGCTGCTTTCTTGCAGTGCTGTTTTCATTGTAGCTCTGACGGTGCACAAAAGCATATTCCAGGGGTTAGCAGTACCAGTGTTTAGGCCCAAGATCAGTTGTACATATTTTGTCCATTGGATAGTTTCTCTACGGCTACACAAAAGTATCTCCTTTTAAACCAGCCTATTTCCTGTGGCTTTGTCGTAATTCAGAGCTTCAAATGCATGAAACTTCTCACRCGCCCAAAACATTTCACTACATAAATGAACATCTATGAAATTCTGTGGACTGAAAAAAAACTGAAAATGACTTTTAATCATACTGTTTATCTGAGTTCTGGAAACAAATCTTAGCTTCAAACTTTCCCAAACTTGCATACATGCAGATTAGGATTTAGTTTACAAGTAGAGTTTATCTGCTTATCAGCTCCATTTTATACTCAATTATCGTTCCACTGCATTTTTTTTCCGCTCCAAAGTGGGATAACAGTAATTACAGTACTTAAATAACAGTAAAAAAAAAAAAAAAAAAAAAGGCATGTTCCCAAAATCATGGCAGAAATGCCTGATCACATTGTGAGACAGTGGGAAGGAGTATCCAGCACATATATACGCAAATAGTCGAGGTACAGATTTGTACGTGTAGCTAGATGTCTAATTCCTATGAACACATGCAATTTTCTATACACTTGGACTTACCACTGGTAAAACGGTGACTTTTGCCTGTTATTGATCTGTGATACTAAAAATGTTAGTGGAGGAGCAGTGTAGTCCTGGCTGGAGCTCCGTGCCTGAAAACTTGCACATTTTTTCCAAGTGTGTCAAGTCATTCTGTAAAGGCTATCACTCCTTTCTGTAAATTGCTTTTCTCAGAGATTAAGGTACTTATTATGATAAAGGGAGTCATACATCAAATAKATAGACTTTTCTTCTACACGGCTTGTTTTGTCAGCCACTTCTCCTTAATCCTAATTTTATTRTGTTTTCACAAAATACAGTTGATGGGGGCTTAAACTAGGTATGATTTTTAGCACAGAATCAGTAATGTCCTCAGAAATGAAACATTTAATACACATACTTCAAAATCAACAATGAAAAGAGAGAGATAAAATCAAAATTAGAGCAATACATTGAAGTTAAGTACAAAAAAGATTTTTTTAAAAGGTCAAATAGGTAACTGGTTTGGTTTTGGTCTTGCTGTATTTCAGTCCTACAAATATTGCTGGTTTTGCTTCCCCTGCTAGTTTTGTAAACACTTTGGCCTCAGTGAAAATAAAAATCAGGACAAAAGCATTAACTGAAAACTAAATAAATCCTTAAAGTCTTTTGACTACTTAACAGAGGGGGATTATTTTTAAAGATAAACTTTGGTGTAAAATRCATTCCTAATACAGAATGAACATTCCTGTTTATGRCAGATGGCACCCTAGCATCCTACCYTTTGCAAAAGCAATGCCAAGCTATCGCAGACTCAGCCATACATTGCAGAACAACACGTGAATCATCCTTTTGACAAGTTCTCCTACATGCTACCGGACAATATTAGAAAATCTTGTGCCAGTTTTGAGCACTATTCTGCAATTCTTGCAAATACAAGTTTCCAGAATACTCCCAAGGAATCAGGATGGGTGATAATCACACAATGAATGGTAAGTAACAGCAAATTGGAGACATATTGGCTTCCTTTACTTGTCCAAATACTTTTCAGCAAACTTTTTTTTTCTTTTTCTCTGATGAACTTTGAGTACTTAAATTAATTAGGTTTCTTAGAAAATGAACTTCTTTGTGTTTCTTCCAGACCAGGTCAGGGAAAGCTGAATGAAGAAGCTGTATTTTCAGGACAACAGAGACAATTTTTTGTAGACAGGGACAGAACTTCACTAGAATCTATTACACAGAAAAAGAAGAAAAAAAGGCTTCTTTGTGTAAGCCCAGCTGCTTGGAGCTGTGTCAGCATGTACCCTATAGGAATGAATCTCCTTTTTTTTTTGGGTCCAAATTACCATAAGACACAGTTTTCCATTCCCAAGGCRTACTCAGTACACAAGGCTATCTTAATGGAGCATGGCAAGTCAAGTCAGCAACTGGAAAATGAATCCTGTAAAGCATCTTCTTGAAAACCTTCACTCACGTTGGCAAGACTGATCAGTAAAGTTTCTCCTAAGTCTCTTGCTCCTCTGGAAAGTGGAGGAGATGTTGAATGCAAAACCATAGTTTCACTCAGTAATTTCATGTAAATAAGCTTCCTCATGGCAGGACATATAGCAGAACAGTGGGTGGTCTATTACATGGCAAACAATGCCACAGACAAAAGCTTCCTACAGATGGATGTTCACGCAATCTCTGGAATCATCCATCCACATAGGAGTTTGTCAGGAAAAATAATTGTCTTTTTCAGGATGAGGATGATGTATCGGATTGTGTTTGCTTAGGCCGAGTTACTTATTATAGAGTTAGCTCAGAAATGGAACCATGCAGACAAGATAAAACCAAGGGCAAGATTAACAGTATGTCAGAGCAGTTCCACTGAATTTGTATCTTTGAAGGGAAGTTTCTCAATACTAGTTCTGGAAAAAGAATAGTTTTACTAAGAATAAGAAAAAGGAAGTCGAGAAATGCTGGAAGATTTGATCGTCCAAGTTGTTTGTCAGGGAGCAGCTGGAGCTCACTGCTCTGCAAGGGAAGTCAAGCCAGGAACTGAGGGCAGGAGCTGAGGAACCCTGGGACAAGGCTGAAGCCCCTCCGTGCCCTAGCCAAGTCAACAGAGCAGGTCCAGAGAAATCAGGTTTGGTCCTCAGACCCCCCAGGGAAGTCCCTACAGTGACAAAATGGTCCCAAGTCAGGCACACATGCAATATAGTGTATACAGAATACAGAAATTTTGTCCAAGAGAAGCCCATTTAGAGAACATGGAAATCTGTGAGTTTCTGCTGGGCGATGCCAGTACCATAGGAGGACTCTGGGGCTTTCTGTGGAGGAGGGAACAGGGGCTCATCGGGATAAGGGGTGCATCAGGATGAGGGKTGCAGCAGCTAGTGTCTGGGAGCTGTGGTTACCTACAGGCTTAGAAGTGCAAGATGAAAGAATTTAGGAGAATTTAAAAGAAAGATTCTTTTTTTTTGGTTGAGAAGCCTTATTGTCTTGATCTCCTTTTCCTCTCCAGATGTTCTGCATAAAATTGTTTTCCTCTCATGCCGCTGCACTGTAGGTCTGGGCTGTGAGACTGAGATCAAAGCCAGGTACAGCCAGAAAAATACTGGAAACAGCTGTAATCAAAAGGCTTCTAAGGTGAAGAGGTGATGTTGCTATGGAAGTATCTTCAGTCACAACAGTCAGTAAATAGTAATGAGCAKAACAGTTTAGATGTGCTTCATATCTGAAGGAAAATGGTTTGATAGTCACTGGACTCCAACAGCAGGTTAAGGACAAGCATAATATCTCCATAACATAACTCCTAATAGAGACAGGTTGTCTTTGATAAGATGTTTACACCAAATATATTTGAATTTATTTCTTATGTTCTTCAAAAATAAGTAAATGCAAAACTTTTTCTATTCTGCATACCACTTCCCACAGCAAGATAGCATCTTTCTGGGAAAAATTCAAGACAAACTRTAAGACAGACTCTGGAAGTTCAGCAGGGTGACAAACAGCTCCTCATTGTTCACAGCTTTTAAAAAGCTGCCCCAGAGCACCAGGGCTCCGGCTTGTTTTGACTGGCTTCTGTCTGATACCATCTCAGGGAATTCTTGCCAGCAGCTCAAGTTCAATGGAGATTTTTCTCTTTGGCCTCAAATCCTCACAGACAACTTCTCTACCACCCTGAACAACATCAATAGCCCATTTGATACTCAGGCTGGCAACCTTGAGTCCACTTGCTGGTCTGTGCAGCTTCCTGAGGACATGGCCTCATCTCTGGCACCCACAACTCACGCTCTGTGCAGGCTCTCCTGCCACATCCTTCTCCTTAGGGCATTCACATCACTAGCATTTTTTACTATTATTTTTACTTAGGTGTAGCCTGTTATACAGGTCAAAAATGGCCCTGATTTTTGTACAGTACAAAAAGGTAAAGTATATTTGATGCTTAGCATGATATACTGAGTTAACAAGGTGCAGTAAAAAAAGATTTAATTAGTGGATTAACTATTCTGTGAGTAAGGAGGAGTGGCAAGTCCAGCAGGTACATCTGCACAGTATAAAACACATGAAACATGCTATTTTTGTTGTAAAGTTAACTTAGAAATGCTTCTCTAGTACCAGTGGCTGTCTCACCTAAAAGCTAACTTTTTTTGGTAGCTTCTTCAGTGTGACCACAGAATGACAAAGGAGAGCCCCGCGGCCAGTCTGTGCTTTGGTTTTCAGCTCACACTGTACAAATGCAAAAAGTTAATGGAGAAAATACTCGCTGGGTAAAATGGGGTCCATTCTTATAATATGCATCAAAACCTAGGGACAGTATAAAAATAGAATTTTAAATTATTAAGGAATGCTAATTATAGCTTGCTAGAGTGTCCTTACAGTTTTTGATAAATGTGTAGCTAAATCTGCTGAATGAGGTTCTCAAGTACTTCACTCTGGATTTAAGGTGAGACAGCCAYGGACAGATTTTGGCCCCTGTGTTTTATAAATTAGCCTTCCAGACTCCAGATTTCTGAGACATAAAACACTTTGAGAATTAWCTTGCAAGCTTAATTGCTGTATATATTACAATTTTGCAGACAAGCTGTAAAMGTTAAGATCTTTGTGGTAGCACAGCAATATGTCAAGGCTAAAGGACATTATATCCCAAGAAGAATGTGCAAACAAGACAAAAGCAGCATTGTTCCAAGCAAAGGGAAAATGTGACAAGATTTATAAAGTTAACTTGTTCTTACAAAGCCTTGGTAGTTTGTTGCATGTGTAGGAGGATTTGCAAATTCAGTCCACAGCAGCCCCTATTGCTTAAGCCTTGACCAGAACTGAATGAACCACTGAGAATATTCCTTTGAATAGTATCTTTATAACGCATCGTGAAATTCAGTGAACATACTATTTGAAGGCATATGACAGATTTTTCTGGTTCTAGAGGAAGTAAAAACTGAAATGTAACTACAATGCAGCAAGTAATGTTAAAGAAACATGCCAGAGAGGTCATTCCACACATACTAATTAAGAAGCTCTCAGCTTGATGCAAGACAGTTGTGAAATCCCTTGACAAGTGCCAGTGAAGCATTATTTTCTGTGGGAAAAACTGCACTCTTCACATATTGCAGTTACTGGTCTGATCCCTATGTTTGAACAGGATAAAATTCAGGGCTGCTCAAATTATATTCAGCTTTTTAGTGTCCTTGTGCATGTCAGTGTTCAAATTCAGCCACACATGGCTAATCTTTTTCTTAATTTGTTTTAAGCACTGTAGCATCTAATGACAATGAGCTTCACAGCTTATCAGTTCAATGCAATTTTTGAATGTGCAATCTTTTAAAGAAAATTGTTTGCTCAGTCTTCTACATATTCTAAGTAGAGATTTTTGCCTCATGTGCACTACTCATTATATTTGCTTTAGCAACATGCCTTTCTTTTAGATTAAGTGATTCTGTACTTCTAATCACTGTTGCTGCCCTCTCTTAGGGGGTCTGARTGTGGTAAGACCAGAGTGGAAGCTGATCCTGTCAAGGAAGCAGAGAGTGTGGGAAYTCAGTCAAGGAAATGTGTCAGATTGGAGTGTACAGAGGGGCTCGCTTGAGTAGTGCTGGACCAAGGGATCTGAAAATCATGACTTTGTCCAAGGAAATCATGAGTTCAGCTGAAAAATGACAACTCCAAAAACACAATGAAGAAACTTAAGATTCTTTCCCTTGGTCATCTGTTTCTGGTACCCCAACGAACATGCTTACTTCAAGTTTTCAAGCTTTTTTTTCCCCCCCTCTTGTCTTAGTAGAAAGATCTATAAATACAGAAAACAAGAAAACAAGCCCATTTCCTAGGACTTTCTTGAGGGTCAACAAGTTGGGAAATATAGAAAATACAGAAAAGATAGCAAAATTAATACTAGATTAGCTCCAGCAACATATTTGTTGCACATCACCAACTCCTGTCTTCCTCTGAAATGCAATGTTAGGAGATGTCAGTGTTCTCATGGCACTTGTTTTGGGGCCAGCAACTCATTGATCTCAATGGCAACTTTGAAGTCGTCAGTGCAGCTGTTATACAGCCCAGAGAAGAGAAAAATCCCCATCAAATTTCTGCTGTGCAGAGTGTAAGTGGGAACATTTGAATCTTGTGTTTATCTCCCAGATGCACAAACCRCATGTCAGAGCTAACACACAGGGAAGTATTGTTCATTGGTTAAAAATTGGCATCAATTGCTTCCTCCCTTTGGGCCAAACTGGGAATCATATTGTGACTGCTTAGCTGCTGGGGCAGCAAAATGACATACTGGCCCACAATGAAGGATTAGTTATTAATCCAAGAATTATGAGATACAACAAAAATCAGGAGTAAGAAAGGCAAAATCACAGGTGACAGAAAACATAGGTGCAAGTAGGATTTCAGATTGTGCCACAGCAACAAGATCAGTGCCTATGGCTGTGCTTCACATACATTTTTCTCCACTACATTTTTTCCCCTTGGATTTTTTATCATATTGGAAAAAATACAGAATAAAAATGAAAAACTTGAACCAGAAAAGACAACTGTTGATGTTTACAAGGCTGCAGCTGTGCTGTGGTCAGAGCCAGCAAGGAGGTTGGTTCCCAGGCTGACAGCCCATGCAAGCCACAGCTGTAGGCAGGTGGCACAGGCCCCTCATAGGGTTGCAGTGCTGGGGAGCTGGATATCCAAGCTGCTCCACATTTTTCCATGATTGGCTGAAAACTTAATTTACAATAGCAGGCAAATATAAACTAGAATTTCACAAAATGGAAACAAAGTACTCAGTACAAAACTAGTGTTTTGTTTGCCTCTTGTTGATCTAAAATACTTTAGAATTAAATACATCTCTAGAAAAGAAGTCACACTGGATAAATATATGATTTTTAGCATGTATAAGTTTTTCCTTTTCTTTAGTTTTTTTTTAACTGGAAAAAGTCAAGCCTCTCCCCGCTTGCTACATTTCTTTTTCCACAGAGAATTGACTTGATTGTTCTCCAAACATTATTTCCTGTACTTCACAAAGGGGAAATGTTTGTTCCTTGTTCCTAATAATCAGACATACTGTAATGACTTGCTCACAGGGAAGAATAAACATGGGAACCTTAACACTGATGATTGACATTTTATTTATAGTGAATTGCTAAAAGCAGTAGAGAGCAGTGGCTGCTCTAGCAAAATACATACAAGACACTACAAAGATATACAAATCTATATCAAGATGTATATTTGCCAGATTAAAAAAAAGATTTTCTTCCTGATTCATGGGGACATTTAAGTATTCAGACATCACCTACTTAGGCAGAGTGTTGCTGCTCACCACCCATACTGGCAAAGGGCCTTTGGTGCCCACAGGAAAGGCACAACRGCATGACACCACTGTTATTTACTTAAGTACTTTTCTTTCATTTGATTGGAATAATCACAAAGTGATAATTTAACATCAAGGACATGTCTCAGCAGATAGTTTAATGCTATTTAGCCAAGATTTATTGAAATACCTATGCCAGTATGGTCCTGAAGCCATAGTTATTCCCACTGCAAATAGCCTAGGAAATTCAAGATTTTGCCTGCAGGCAGGTGAGAGCCTGCCACTTATACTAGCCTAATTACCAGTGGAGCCAAGCTGTGCAGCTGTRCACACTAAAACGCCTCCTAAAATGACATAGGGTAGGCCAAAACAAAACATGGCAGTTAAAGCCACAAGCCACACAGCTTTCCTGCCTTAATTATTAATATAAAGTCATATCACAAGGCATAAAGATTTGGTCTTGTCTGCATGTGAAAGTTAAGTTTCAACTTTTCTTCCATTTACAAGGATAAATTTAAAGCATGCAAAATTCCAGTGGGATAATCAAGATTATCTGTTTTCGTAATTTAAAGGTGTCAACACTTATATAAAAGCTTTTATATTTTGATGAYATATTTGTTCACTTCAGCATAGATTCCTTTTGTCAGGCAAATTTTGTCATATCAGGTGCTGAGTTAGTGAAAAATTACAGCTTCATAGGGTTGTCTACTTGCCTCCATCTCAGCATCCTTCCCCCATCTGTGTGTGTGTGTCTCCTTTTGAGCCATGGGGAAATAATAAATAGAAGTTCCTGCTATTCTCATTCTACTCCAGTCTTTAATTCCTATTGTAAATCCTTGCAGAGACCAATGATGTTCCCAGGAAAAAGAGTAGCTTTTAATCCGAATCTCAGTTCCCCTCCAGCTGCTCACCTTCTGGATTTTTTTGAGCTGTGAGTTCAGAATAAGGGATATTACCCTTATTCTGAATAAGGGTTATTACTTGCAAAAAACATCTCATTAGAGAAGAGGAATAGATGCTTAATTCTACCCTTTAATCTTCTAGATTTTTTTCTGCACCAATCCTATGGATTTTAAGAACAGATTTACAATTAATGCTTTTTAAGTGGAGTGTAATTRTGTTAACAGAATTCCTAGTTTTCCTCTTTGGAAGATATTAAGACAAATGAGAAGAGAATGCATATGTGCTATAAATTCTTCTCAGATGTTTCTGTTCAATAATTTAATGTTAATTCTCAAGTGTAATGGTTTTGTAATAGTTGAACTAAATTGGAATATAAAATAAAGCCAAGTAGAAATATAAATGTCAGTGTTGGGAGCAATGCAAGGAGTAATGGAAAGATAGAAAACGTTCAAAGAATTTAAGAGACTGACAAAACACCATCGGAAAATAATGCTTCTGCATGGAAAGCAAGTAGCCACTGTAGCTATAAAAATTAGGATTTGACTTWAAAAATTTCTAGGAGAAAACAGGATTTTTATTCTACATGTGTAGAAAGAGAAATGTCAAAAGAAAAAGATCTAAACCTGAAGCAAAGCACCAAAATAAACCTGACCTTGCAGCACACTACAGCTACTACAAAAGACAATTGCATTTCCACAAACTGCTTCTAGTAGAATTGTGAAAGCTAAAGCAGGGAAGGCTTCTCAGTGCTCAGTCCAGCCSCACTAAACTGGACCAATTATGCTGAGTTCTGACCACAACATTAGCAGGTACTGATAAACCAGAAATATTTCAGGAAAAAGCAACAGAAATGACTGGAGCAGCAGCAGGTAAGGTAAAGAAAAGCAAAAAATAGCTTCATTTATTTAAGGATAAATGAATCAGCAGCCATAATATACAACCTCTGGAGGAACTTCCATGCTGTGAATGAAGCTAAGAGGAACAGGATGACACCAAAAGGTGGTTATGATGCAAATATAGCAGTAAGTTCCATTTGTGAGCATATAGCATTATATATTACAGCATAGACATTATCTCCATATAGGGCCTAAGCACCACATTTTGTTCTTGCAGCACAGCCAGGCACGGAGCCACCAGGARCTCTGGATGCCACTGAAATTGTGTCATCCTCCTACAACTCCTGAGCAAGGGTGAGCAAACTACAATGGGAAATCAAAATTTCTCATAGAGCAGACCTAAATCTGTCATAGAGAAAACAGATCAGCAAGGCATGCATTGTCTCCTACTCCCAAGTCTATAAAGACAGCAGAATTCATCCATAAGCATTCACTATTACCTCATATTTTAAGATTACTCCAGGGCATAAAAATATCTAAAAGAAAGGCRTAATTGTCTGAGAGCCCTCACAGGTGTGCTACCAATAGCATTTTCTTGGGTGTCTTTTGAGTTTTAGGGAAAACAACAACATAAGTTAGAACAGCAATAACTACAGTGAAGAGAAGGATAGGAAAGCGCAAGAGTGAGGAAGACCACAAATATATGACTGGTCTTAAAACAGCAACAATTCAGCCAAAGCCAAAACAAGCACATGAAATTTTAGCACTATGTTTTCTCATACTGAAAGGTGATATTTTGTGTTAGGTGCTGTGGACATTCAAAATCCTTGCTAAGCCATAAGAAATAGATTAGTTGACTCAGATACAACAGTGCTATTATTCGTTGACCAGACTTGCATTTGACTACAGAAAAATATAGATTTGTAAAGGTTTATGGAGCCRAAAATGAGACTGCCTCACAATATACTACTGACCCCAGAAGTAACAGGCAATGGATCAGGATTTGGCGATAGAACATAACACCGTTTGTGATCAGCCAGCACTAGTGTCCTGTTCCCTCAATATTTTGCTCCATGCCAGCATCCTTCCTTCATGCTTCCATCCAGCTGGCAACACTCAGAAGGGAGCATGAAATAAATCCTGCTGTGTATTTATGGACCTTCTCTAAGGGGTCTGGGATACTTCCTCTCTGCAAATGCAGGGAACATAACAGCAAAAAAATCAAGCCACAGAGAGCAAGGAACTACCACTGCAGATACAAAGCTAATGAGACATCAYTGAGGAGCTCCTAATTCTCATATAAACAAACCCTTAAGCACTMATGTCTTGTCAGTAATCCCTCCCAGCTTTAAGCTTGCCTCCATGCAAAGCAGTCCAGCAGGGCACTCACCTTTCCTTAGTCATTCCCATCTCCTCTCCTGTGTCCAGCTGGCAGATGCACACAGCTCAAGGAGTCAGCAGAGGAGTATAATTAGATATTAATGCACCATGTTATGCTGCTTTATACTAGCTCTACGTATTTCAGATTTTGCATGTTGTCATCTATGGTCTCTGATGTGAACTACCTACCTGCTATTGATTGACTAGACTTAAAAGAAACATGTCTCAGTTTTGTTGAACTGCAAAGATTCACTGTAGCAACTTCATATTTATCCAATGGAAGATTTTTTTTCTATGATCTAGCAAAGAGGGCTCTGAGAAATCAGAATAACTCTTTCTTGGCTGTAGGAATGGTCATAAGAGCACACTTTTGGTCTCAAAGCATTGCACAGCTCATAAGGATAAATTTCAGCCTGTAAGTGTGACTGGTTGATGGTGATACCAGCCTGCCAACAATTTTGTTTTACACCCATGCAACGTAATTGAAAGCTTTTTCCAAAGTCTATAGCAGACTGAAGATCAGAAAATAATGAAGTGCCTGTTAGGCATGCCAAGTCAAACTATCAGGATACTAGTAACAGGGGAGAGGTGAAAGGAGGAGTGACATACAAGAGCTAAGCAGCATCATTGTTATAACCTGTGTCTGGGTAAAGGACTAGTATTATAGCTCAGCATTCACAAGCGGCCATGAGGGGATGCTTTACCAGAACTACAACAATGAGACCATAAAGACAAACGTGCATTTTTACCTACTCTGTCACAGTTCCTGGAAAATTAATGTCTGTAGTGAAGAAAAAACCTCTTGGTATATTAGGAAGCTGAATACTTAAAAACATGTGTATTGTTTATTCTTATTAGAGGGAAGATGTCTCACTGCATTTTATCACTATTAAGATATTTGAATTTATAGATCCCTAGGTTCTGAATAACATGCCATCTGTTAGCTTAGGGTTTGCTACACTGCCTACACAAATAYCTCAATATAGTTCAGTCTCCTGGATTAGTTTCATGACACCCTGAAAAGGTTCTTTAAGCAGTTTCAAATTCATCCTTAGATGTGCAATTGCTGGAGAAAATCTTTTACAAAATATTGTTTGAATCAAAAACAGTTAGCTTCACAAAAGCAATAAATATTATTCATCATTGTGAACTGTACAGAAGTCGCATGGAATTCTTAAAACTTCAGAACATTTTTGAAAAATCCTGGTATCATCAAGCAATCTTTACCAGAACTAACGTGTCCTCTGCTCAGAATACAAACCAGATAGTAACAAGCTTTGTCAGTTGCCATAACTAAAATAGTTGGAATGCAACAACAGAAGTATTTTTGTCTAGCAACATTTTTTGAAGATATTAACTAAGAGCTTCTGACAGTCATCTTGGAAACACAGAAATGAGACCCTAGTAGGTCAGTATGCCTATTTCCTTTCTAATTAGGGATTCTTTCATGGAAAATAGTAGCTTAGTGAAGTCATCAACTGACTTCAAATTAGCATTCCTTTTTCTCAATCTTTTAAAAAATACACTGTTATAAACACTGCACAAAGAGCAATCTTTTCAACTGAATCAAATGATTTCTTAAGTTATAAAAGGCATTATGAAATCCAACTGCACTGATTTATGAAGCCTCCCAATTGACTGAGAAAAGATAAAAAGTCTCTTAGCTGCAGGTGGGYGTCCTGGCAGAAAGCAAGAACCACCAACCATTGTCTTTTTACCTACAGCTTCCTGTAAAGACAGACTGGAGGCACATGGAAAAATGCAGCTAGTAGGTTAACCAAAATACTAGAGGGTTTTGTGCCTCCTGCTTGCTTTGCAAGGCTTCTACCCCACTGATTTCTGTAAGCMGCTAAAAGTAGCTACTTCCCTGACTGTGCTTCTATGAAAAGAAAGTTATTTTTGTTACCCTGAGCTCTTTTACAAGAGTGGAAATATCTTTTAAGGTTAAGAAATATTTTTAGAGCAGGTCAAGTGAGTAGCCCATGACTTTATAGGCACTTATTAGTGGTTTCTTATCTACATCTGCTCTTGCCATATGCTTCCTATTTTTTCTTATATACTTTATATGAAATCTGCTTAGCCCTTTCTGTTATCACCTGAAGGTAACCTTAGTTAACCCGCAGGAAGCAAAATGATGACATTTTTGAGAAATGACTAGGGAGTGCCAATTGTGAGGTGAAAAACTGTTTGTGAGAAAAGTCTGCCTTCTCCTAGATTTCTATGAGTGCACAGAACTGAGTAGGAGATAAAAATTGACGATGCTTTCTCATCAGGAGACTGGATGTCACTCTTCATTGTCCTTTATTGAGCTAAAAACAACAAGAATAATATTTGTATGAACAGTGCACCTGTTGCAGCATAAGAAAGGAATGATTTGTGCACCAAACATTTAGAGTATGCTCTCACTTCTAACAAACAGAAAATGAGGTGTATATGTGAGGAAATTTGTCTAATATCTGTGTAATCTGCACTGAATTCAGCATGGCAGTTTTAAGCCTAAAATTCTTCAGGCAAGGCCAGAAGCTAGTAAGAGCTCAGAGTTTCTCCATCTCTCAAAATACAGCACCGAGCTATAGATACTGCCTAAAGTCATACCTTTTCTCTCCCATATCATAGCTCATGCTAAGTGCTACCTTGTTGCTCTCTTTACCAACACACAACATTTTTGAAACCCGTTTCTACCTAGGCAAAGAGAACCTAGAAACCTGCGACAATTAGGACATATATGAAGGCAGGACCCCTTTCACTTTGCTTTTCTGTAATCATGATAAGGCTTCCTATTAAATACAAGCACTTCTCTGCCCTTTTGCAGCCCCTGCTGCAGCCAGGTTTGGGGGCCTGACAAACCAGTACAGTCATGTTATGCTGAATGAATTGACCACAGCTTTTCACAATTGAATGTAGAGGCCTGCCTCAGGCCAGCAACCCCATATTAATTCTTTCTGAAGGGTAAGTACAGAGAGTCTGTATTTTTACATTGTCATGAAGTATCTGGGAGATTTTAGCATATATAGACCCATTTAAGACAGCTAATTCCTTAATTTAGGGGTAAATTGAAGTATAGGAAATGCAAGGCTCTTCATCTGAGAATACAGAGCACACAAACCAGCATACTAGCTCTCCAATATGAGATTTTTACAGCTCTGATTAACAAGTTTCTTCCATTTGGAGCAAGTAGTCCCCAAGTGTGTCTTCATTTCTATCAGTGATGATCTTTTGAAGATGTCCAGCTGGAAGCCCTCCTGACATTCGCCTGGCTTAGCAACCCTTTGGTAAATGTCAGAAGGTGAAAGGCACAAGCGGGTCAGCAGCAGAGCTGATACAGCAGAACTGACATAGCAGTATAGAAAACAATGTGAGACTTGTGATATCACCCCTCCCAAACAGGGATCCTTTCTTCTCAAATCAAATTCACTAATTCCTTTGCTGTTCTTGTGTTTTACAAAAACATGTACTGGAGTGTAGYGTTGACAACTCCAGTCAAAAGACTATAGTTAAATAGAGAAAATTTTCATATAGAGGTCACATTCTTCATGCAAAAGTATGGCACATTAACATTCGATATAGGGATGCATTTCACAAGTCAAACCATTTTCCTATCTGTGGCTGGATATATGTTATGAATAGCAAGGTTCATAAATCAAAGGGAAAAGCAAGCATTCTCACATCTCAAAAGATGTGTATCATTTCATTCAGTGCAAGATGCAATCTTTCAAAAGTGTAAATCCATTAAAACGTCACTGAGCAGCACAACTTGTACTTAAATCACAACCTGACAGAGTTTGCTGGCACTAAATGAACAGTGTAACATGCTGCATTTATCCTAAATTTGCCCTGACTTAGCTATATGAAATAAAAATATAGGAGATGAACTTCTTGCTTGAAGCTGGCCTCTGCCAAGCAACAGACCTTCATTCCCTAATCTGCAACTGTCAAGGAAGTGACATACAAAGATTAAAATTTCTGGGAAAGTTCAGTATTGCTTGCTAAACCGTAAGCTCTTGCCCAATAGAGAAATTGGCATGTTTTAGTAACTCTGGAAATGCAGTATACAGAGAAGCCTTTGAGACACAGCAACTTTTTGGGGCATGAAGTGAAAGYTTCCAGGAAGAAGCATTAACTGGTAGCATTTACCTGACTCAACAGTCCATAGGCTGTATAGACTCTAATGCATACTTCTCAAGTATCTTYGGTCTACTCAAGAGATATGCAGTGAACTTACTTTCTCWACATTTCATGTCTTTTGTTATCTAAAGGGATTTTTATATCATACCTATCATGAACTAAATATTGTTGGCAGACAGTACCTGGGAAAATGGACTGAAATGCAATCAATACAGACAGTGAACTTCATGGTGAAAATGCGTATTTACGTATTTTTGTTGGTGGCATTCAGCCCTACATGTACAGAGAATGATATGAACCAGACCAAATACAGTCTTTGACAGGAAGCTAGATGTGTTCCAGATAGAGTGAACTGACTTTTCAGCAATTTCTACTAGTACAATAATTACTAGTATTACTGTGATTTACACAGAAATTTAGTTGCTCATTGTAAATTGTCAGCACAAAATACCATTCTAAAATAATGTCCTATGTCTACTGCTTTTTCACAGCTTAAAATTATTTAAAGCATTATTCTTAAAGAATTATGAAAATACAGAAAATGACAGGGCAGTTTCTGAAAAAGCAAAGTATACCAGTGTTATCTATAGGAAGTTCATCTTGATGTGACAGCAAATTATGTGTTTTTATTTCCCAAGATTCCATAAGTAACTTCATACATGTCAGAAAATAGAAATTTATGTATTGCCAATGACATCTTAGCTTATCTTTCAGCTGAAGAAGCTAAGATTGGCTGATAGAGACATTCTACTTGGTGAATACTTATGTCAAATGAGATTTTTCAAGATGTTTGTTTTGGTTGCAAAAGGAATAATTGGTTATTCTGAAGACATTAGTGAAGTCACGGTAGGAATATGCTAGGAGGGAAGAGTACTACAATCACACTGTTTCAACTCTTAGATGCTCTTGCTTAGACATGGCTTTATCTACAGATTTACAGAAAAAATGAAAGTTTGTATTAATATTGTATTACATCTTAATTGAGTGATGCAATAAGAAGGAAAATGGTGAGGAATCTTATTCACAAGTCAGTTATTTAGATGCTCACAACAGGACAATTTTCATAAGTTTTTCCCTTCTGCAGCCAGCACATATGAGCTTCAAGAAGTTTCCTTTGTGCATTGTTGTCAGGCTCAACAGGAGCCTGAGTTGCTGAGTAAGCATCTTCCTCATTGAATGTAAAGTACCTTAACTCCTAGCAAGAAATATTGATAGATCAAGCAGAGAAGAAAGAGCCCAAGTCCAGGAATTATTGAAGACTAAATTAGGAAATCTATAATATTAACTAATCTGGACAGATAAGTAAT
Source organism: Nothoprocta perdicaria (assembly GCF_003342845.1). Taxonomy (NCBI): domain Eukaryota; kingdom Metazoa; phylum Chordata; class Aves; order Tinamiformes; family Tinamidae; genus Nothoprocta; species Nothoprocta perdicaria. Next base: position 2,614,785 of record NW_020455521.1, read on the forward strand.
GAAATTTCATTAGCAAAAAATCACTCTTCCTTGTGGATTATATCTTAAAAGATCACTGGTCTTTGAATAGAATTCATTGACTTAGTATCTTTACCAAGCCTTTTATTGCAAAACTGCATTAATAGGTCTCTTCAGAAACTTGCTAAGGCTTCTTCTGCCGAGAAGGGCAGCAGGTCTAACCTGCCTGAGCGCTACCCTTGGTCTGCCCATAGCATTCATAGGGATAAAATGAGCATCTCCCCAGGAAAATTAGCTGCTATGGCCCTTCTGACTACTCTGAGATCCAAGATTTCAGAGTGATTGTATTTTGGTGGATAAACCACTTGCCCATGGAATCCAGCTAATTGCTTTGGAAAGATGGAACAAATCTGAGGTAGAATCCTGCTCTAGGAAGGACTCTGGCAAGAGTAGAAATGAAGGTAAAGGGAAATGATATAAAAATGAAAATGTTTTCCATCCAGGTGAGATCTGACATCAACAGTACTTCCCTTCAGCTAAAGGTCACCATTCCTYGATTTTCCTGCAACATCAGCAGTCTTATTGCCCACAACCACCTAGTTAGAGCGACAATATTCCTACTTGTTGAAACACTAAAAAAAACAATGGATCAATAACACATTGGTTTTGTATGCTCAGCACACTAGACTTGCAAAGCAGCATAYGTGACACTGTTGCCAGAAGAAACAAATGCAGAGAATTAACAGCTTGCCTCTTTTTCCTTTCTTTTTTTAAAAAAACATCTGGTTCCCAGGCAGGGTGAGGCACACCCACAGCCACTCTGGGACCAGAGCACCATGGACTGATGTAACCCCTTGGTGCCTGCCTAAGGGAGAGAATATTTCAGTTTTGTTCTGCCACAAGACCATCTATGCTTAGACACTGAATGACAGTTATTGTCCCACAGCTTATTTGCCATGAGAGGACAACTGAAGACAAGTCTGGAAATGTCAGTTTACTTGTGAAACCCCAGACTGCTTCTTGCAAAGTTTTAAAAATCTTTTCCCTGCCAGCACTGAGGATCTAGTCTGAAAGCTACTGTGTGCAATTAAGGTAGTGTGAATTAAGTAACATGATTTTGATTTCCCAGCTTCTAAGCAGGACTGAGCATCAGCTTGTTATATAGAAAGAAATATGGAAAAAGCTATGTTGAAGTGAAGGCTCAGCTGCTAGAATGATACTTATAGAGTCATTTTTAAAAATAGAATGTGGGTTAAAAGAATCACCTTCTTTAACAGTAACGTCTGATAATAACAGTAATGTCCTTAACACGTACAGAAAGCGTTTGCTCTGTGGCACTGAGGAAGTGATAAAGCCTAAGGAAACGTTGCACTTATCACTCACATCCCTCCTAAGGAAGTGCTGCTGTAATTATGAGTCAGAGTAGAGTGCAGTCCAGAACAGCAGCGAGAACTGAAGTGTGCACCAGTGTCACCCTTCCCCTCGAGCTGGCGGCAGACTGCCTGCCACAGAGCAGGGCACTGAAAAAGTCAGCTTTGACCATGGGATTCTCGAAGCTTTCATCTATTCTTGTTTTGCTCTTGGCAAAGCTTTAAAGAATTCACTAACTTGCATCCATATTTAAATGCAGATACAAAGGAAAATGTGCAGGGACACTGATATCATAATTAATATATTAAGATTCATCTTATCAGTGTAATATTCTGTCTGTGTATTTTAGAGTGGAAAAAGTAGCAGGACATCCTGCTGGTGCTTCCATCTTTTCCAGTTGTCAGTGTGGAGTCTAGTTTGAATGCTCACTAAAGGTTTTGTATTTGTGCATGCACATTTACACCATCATACATATTTATGCACACACAAATCAGCATTGCAGATTTACCATGCAGAATATGCAGGTAAGAAAGCTGATGTTTAATGCCATGTGATGTGACTCATAGGAATGTAATGGTCAGGGGCAAAAGCAGTTCACAATTATTCCTTTCTAGAGGCAGAAGATGCAGCTGGCCTCCATTCTCTAGCAGATATCTAGAAGCTCCTTCTTTGGATCAGTTCTTACAGCTGCCGTGGGAAGAAGTCGTTAACAGACCCAAAGTCACCCGACTGCTTCTTTCGAGCAACATCACAAGGAGTTTCATGGGCACTTGAGAATATAACTTTTCTGATGTCTTAGATGGTGACAACACCAAAGCAGGCACAAGCAACAGTGTGCAGAAATTGTCTGTAAGCYCTTAAATGTTTTCATTCTTTCCTTAACTTCATCCTTAATAGATCTCCTGGTGCTCTAGATTGCAATGTGAAAGAACTAAAATTAGAAGCATCAACCTGGCACTGGAATTTCTTTTTTCCAAGTAGAAAAGCAGAGAACAGGAGATTGGATAGGAGGAGAGAATTAATTCGCTTCTAGGCATCAGTTTGAATTAAAACTGAATTAAGATCAAATAAGCTCACATTCACCACTGCTTGCTGAAAACTACAGGACAGAGTTCACTTTTTAATTGAAGTACTGCTTTGTTCAGGAACAAAATGATTTTCAAAAGGCTCATTTGGATTTAAATCATGTTTTTACTGGATATTAAAATGAAGATAAGGATGCTCCAAGCAAAAATAACTTTTATAAATCTAAGAAATATGCATTAAAAAATAAAGTGAAACTTCTCAAATCTACAAATGTATCTGTCCAGTASAATCAGCTTAAGATTCAGAAGAGCAAGGCAAGCAACTGCTGTCCATTTTCTTAACTCAATTTTAAAGCAATGTGAGTGTTGAAGTAAAAATCTCTTAAATTCTTGCTAAGAACACACAAGAGAATTCTTGATAAATCTATTCTTAGTTTTGAACCTGCTTCTTGTTCATATGGAAAAGTCAAATTCTAAGCAACAGGGGACTCATCTACAAAATTCTTGCTTTAAGGCCCAGTTTTATCAATATTAAAATACTTCAGTGAGAGCAAATTATACAAGTATCAACTTTTTCAAAACACTAAGGTTTGGCTTTTTGTGTTAAGTCAATAAAACAGAAAGAACATGTTAGCTGCAAATCCCAGGCTGTCTTCTATTTTTGAACAGGAGTGAAAAATATTTAGTGGAAGATAAATATATAATGAAACAATGAATTTTAGCTACTTCAGGCCCCGTTTTGTGAAGCTCATTGTGAAGACAATGTCTGTAGGTACAGTGGCATGATGCCCACTGGGACAAGAAATGGAATGCTTGGAGTGGAATATTTGTTCCCCTAACTATTTCCTTTCAAGGGAACAAGCTTATCTTGGCAGATACCATCCAACCTTTCACTACTGTTCATAAACAATATTGGACATTTTCAGATGAAATCAAAGTTTTACTTTTCAGAACAGGGATTTAAAAAGGATAAGTAAACATCTGTTGTTGATAACACTATGCACATACGATTCTTCTTGCCACAGATCCAAAAAACTCATTTTCATTGGTTAAGAGTAACAAGTCAAGTCAGGAGATTTCTTAATTTTTATAAAAGTTACACATCTAAACCTGACAATGACTTCAACACTTCCTAATAAAATATTTACTTATGCTGCATTGGTACAAACATTGGTACAAACATAGCACGGAGTTGCAGTAATAAGAAAGCATAGTTGTTCCATAAGTAATAAGAAAGTTGTTCCATAAATGTTTATGCTATAGTGCTAAACATTTATGAAGTGCATGATCTATCAAAAGTTTAAAATATTTGCTGCTGCTAACTAGCAATTCTTTCAGCAGAGCAATTCCAGAAATGATCTCTTATAAAAAAGGCTGAAAAATGTATATTGTATTGACTCAGAATTTAGACCCTGAAGTAACTGTTTGAGCATTTGTTAAATGCTCCTTGACATTATGCTCCTTGTAGGAGAAAGTCTTAAGGTTAAGCACAGACTTGTTTCTTTGGAAACTAATGTTTTTTTCAGTCATTCTACTGAAATACTTTAGCTAGATTTCTTAAAAGCCTCTCTTCGCATTCATTTTTCCATTTCACATGACAATGAGAAGATTTTGGAAATGGAAAGGATACCAGTGAAGAGTATAGAAAAATGTTGGAAAATGATTCATGTTAGAGCAATAATAATTTAAATACTGGACCTTAGACCAAAATGGAGCAGTGTAAAAGAGCAGACTAAAGGCACATGAAAGAACATCATTCGAAAGTTAGAAGCAATTTTGTCAAATAAAACTGAATGGGAGAAGTTGAAGTAAGTTCTTGGCCCTTTGAGAAGTTGCTTTATCAAAAATTAATACCAGTTATCCAGAAGAAGAGTAGGAGGAAGATATTTGCTGCAAGATAAACAAAAATAATTACTATATTCTATTATGATCTATTACCATTACTATAAGTCCTGCTGATTCATAAGTCCTGACATGAATTTTTGACCATTAATGGAGCTGAACAATGAGCATTTGAAGTCTCCATAGCCATACACTCAGATAATATTGACATGGAACTGCTGAGYTTACACCTAATTCTGGCCTGCCTGTTACTCTTACAGTAAGCCTTTCCCTCTTATGCCAGCACTTTCTTCAGATCTTGTAATCTGAAGAGATTGAGAGRACAGATTCTTGAGCTGAGGAATCTATTTGCCCAGGGAGCAGAGATTCAGTGAACAAGTGAGCCACTCAAATGCACAAAACTTACAAAGAAGTAATTCCCATGAGTCACCTATTAGTGCAAACTAGACCTGAGCYGCTTTCCTGCATACAGCTCGATCAGTAATAGCAACAGTCAACTGCAGAAAGTCTATATTCCAAGTTTAAAGTGAATATACACGGATTTTAAAATTTACAGTAAGACTGAGAAATTTGCCTTATCTTTCATTGCTGTTTGTACACTAATGCACCAAATCCACTCTAATGAAGCAAGCAAATATAGAGTTCTCAAACATCTGAGGGTCAGGGAACATTCAGTCCCCTTTCTTGTATGACCTTACTTTCAGCTGCACGTACACAAAAATAGCTCTTGAAAGATTTGTCTAATGAATAAGTTGAGTGAAAGAATACTTTACAAAAGACCATACAAAATCTATATTATACTTTTTTTCCTAGCAAAGGAAATACAAATCTTTAGGAAACATCTGGCTTCCCYGAATCTGTAGGAAGTCTATGGTTGACTCCCTCTTCAGTCTACTAAGAAAATTTTAACTTAAAGTGCATTTCAATACAGCAGTAGACTTAATCTCAACAAGGAAATTTAGTTAAGAATGAAACCCTGTCACATGACAGATGCACTTGATTACTTAACTGCCACTACAGAGAAATTAGAAGGCTAAATAAGTGTAGTAGTGAGCCAGTATTGAATATAATTATACTATTGAAATTATGCAAGGCACAGCACAACTTACCACATCTGCTCAGAGCTAAAACTACACATAGATAACATCTGAATCCAATCCTACTCATATACTGTTAAACACAAAACTGAGAATCCATGTGGGTATGTATGCGTGAGGGGAGACAGTATTTTTTTGATCAAGGAAGCCATACCAGCATCAGATTCTGAACTGTATTTAAGCAACTTGAGAAACTACAGTTTTTTGGCAAGCTGCTGAACCATGCAAGAAGCCCCATGAGGCACTTCACATCTGGAAAGTGATCTACAGTTGTCAGATCACAGACAGAACTTAGTTTTAAGATATTTGCTGCCATCTAGTGCCTTCATTTTTGTCTCCCACATTTAAAAAACCTCCTCTTAATCAACAGGTTATTTGGACATACTAGCACAATACGCTGCAGCTGGTGCTGCAAAGAAACTAAACACTTAACAGAAATTTAGACACTTGCTTGGGGCTGTATAAGGATGTGTCTGAAAGTGGATGTACAGAGTCCTCCTGAGTTTTGGTTTATTTCAGTGCAGTAAAAAGAAACAGCATTCTGCACAGACCAAGAGAATGCTTTAGACACATATGACTCAATTTTATTCGACACAGTTATGTCACTTGAAAGCATTCCAACATTTGGGGACATGCAAACACCCCAAGAAGCTGYCTATGAGTTAAACTGAAATGAAATTCATGTCAAAAAAGTAAGCTCAATGCTGTTTKTTATTTTCATCATAACACTAGAGGTACAGATGGCTTTCAGCCTACAGACAATTTATCATCTGAAGAGCATTAGTAGTCTGCAAGCTATAGAACAGCAGTATCTGTATCAGTGCCCTAAAAGCTTAAAAGAAAGACCAAAACTACATGAGATGACAGACACCCCAGTTCCAATTCTCCCCATAGAACTGCAGAGAGAGGACACTCTGCAGTCTCCAGAAAATTTACATCTCACTAAGACTAAGAGGCTGCTGTCAAAGCATAACTACCTTAATTTAAGACTGCATCACTACCTGGAACATGATGCAGGAGTCTGTCAACCAAGGAAGTCCAAGCATTAACATCTACAAGTCAAGGGATGTACGGCATCCAAGTCAACAGAGGAAAAGTGATTGGATTCAAAAGGGTTGCACATGCTCATCTGTTCTGCTGGTCCTGGGGCTGGCACATGTCCTCCAGTCACACCACAGGACTTTGAGGGGACAGAACTTGTAAAAAGTGAACTCGCTACACTTGTAGGGGGCAAGTTGTTGGGCATGTTGAGAGCCTATTTTGAGAGCAATAACACTTAGATAAGTAGAAAATAGTTTTTAACCCCAGGACAAATATTAATCTTGGTATCCTACTTCAAGTAACGGAACAGAGATGTTTAGTGAAACTTGAAATAAATACCTATCTTTGTTTTGTCRAAGATAGTCAAACTAATAAAAATACGTTTAAAAAACAGTAGTGTATATAGTATACTAATTTTCATTACTGGAAAACTGCAACATTTTTTCTATGGTAGCCCAAGACAAGGAACTAATACTACAAATTATAAATCAATTTTTTAACTGTAAATTAGAATTCCTAAATCCTTTCAGGATCAAGYGTTTCCCATAAAGACTCTTGCTATACCAGTTAAGTCTGATCTAACAGTGTATTGCAACAATGTATGTGCCACCCAAATCAGTCTGACACTAACATATTCAGGCCACAAATCTTTAAGTATTTTTGGTTCCTAATAGTGGTTTATAATTTGGTATTACAGCTTTTCTGAAAAGGCACTAAAATAATCTCAGTTTAGATTATAAAATGAGCCCAAGAATTTACTGAGGCTCTTTATGGTACCCAAGTTATGTCTGTGRTGATCATAACCATAAGAAATCAACACTTATCCTTCAAAGTGCTTCTAGGGACATGAACTACTTGAAAATCTACTTGTAACAGGAAAATGATTGCCCCAAACTCTCTCATCACAAAATAGTAGAATATCTAAAATCACCATACGGCTGCTTYAGTATGCTACTTCTGTTCAGGTAGCTCTCCAGACACCAAGCATCAGTGAAGGATGCTCTAAAACAGCTTTCTCGATGATGTGAGGTATATAACAAGAAGTTGTGTATTTATAGTTGTATCTTAAGTATAAGAAACATGATAAAAACCATGAGAACAAGAGTGCTTAGAATCATGTATAGCTAGGGCAGTAATTTTTTCACAAATCCTGTGGTCAACTATTAGTACAACTCAATGTCTTCCTAGAACATGTTAGTAKAGGTTTAAAATCAGGGACTAATTGCTCATATGGTGGATTTCTATTTAAGTCAAAGCTGTTCTAGAGTAATAACTTGCAAGACTACAAATCATTTGCTTTCATTTGAAAACAATTTGTCTTTTAATGGAGAAAATATCTATATACTTTAGCTACTTGAAATGCTTGGCTAGCAACTTACATATCACCTTTCACGGTGTTTTAAAGACAGCCAACTACCAAAAGTTTTGACCACAGATATAGTCATAGCCTAATTTACATTTAACAAGGAGTTCTAAGGCTTCCACACACTTCACACGTCCTTTTGAAGCTTTACCCTCTGTAGCCTTGGGAAATGCTTCTGCTTGCCAGYTTAATCTCAAGAACAGCTCTGTGACAGTAACTTGACATTAGGCCACCTCTGGTCATCTGGGGAATTCATCTATGCAATGTTACTGACAGAACAAGCATCTTTATTGGCTTTTAGAGTTCTACTCAAGATCATTTGAAAGATATGGAGTAATACTGTGTTTTCTGTGTTTCCTATCAAGTTCCATCCTGCTTTTAGCTGTGTTTCACCCAAAGACTCATAGGCAGATCCATCTCAGGGCTTGGGGGGCTTTACACCTAAACTTGCCACTGGAGCTTTTGGTTAGTACAAGCTTTGTTTTAACTTGGCCAGAAGCCCTGCTTGCAGAGTGGGCAAAGTCACATGAGTAACAATTGTCCTGCAACTTCCCATCAGCTCAGTCTGTAGACTGAATCATGAGACCCAATCCTAGTATAAATGTGAAGCACAAAGCCTGAGGCCCTTTACAGTGTATGATAATATTTTCAAGACAACAGGCTAWTCCTAGTGCTTCTGCTCAAACTCAAGTTCTATAGGCTTTCTTGATTTATACAGAAAAACAAAGTAMAAGCTCTGAGAGCCTGTCTAGCATGCTGCTGCTAGCTAAATATAGCCCAGGACAACTCTCAAGCATCTGCTCCTAATCAGCTAGGAACACCAACATGCTTCTTTAAGTTAGGATTTCTGCTGCTGGATTTGGAAACTTGTCAGAAAAGGGCCTTGTGAGCATACCTGCTTCTTCCTAAGAGGAGAGACACTTAAAGTGCTGGAAAAATTATAGCCTTGGCCAGTTCCAAAGTGCGCTACCAATAGTTATCCATATTCAGCTGCACAATTTTTCTTTAGATTCCTGTGGCACAYCATGTGTAGGAGAAAATGTCATTTAAATCTTTCCCTTTGAAATTATGCTGTTATTCTCAGAAACACAAATAGAAAACTCTATTGCATGGATAAAAAATGAGAGGAAGGTTAAAAAYAATTTCAAAATACAAGGCATTTGAACAGCCCCTGGCCCTTCTACATCTCTACAAATACAGGTTTTCATTTTCCATTTCTGATGTTTCTTCCACACGATCATTTCTTTGTGTATATTTATTCCCTTCCCCTCACTTTTCTCCTATTCCCTTAGGGGGTCTTCTCAGTTACTAGAAGCACTGTATCCTTGATTTGCAAGCAATTACTCTGACCAGCTCATGAGCTGTGTTGGGCCAGGTCAGGCACCTCACATCTGAGAAGGAATGAAAGATGTGGGAGGATTATTATTATTTGGATTATTGATATAACCTTGAGTTTACATGGCAACTTTTGAAAAGACAACTTCTTGACTGAAAATAGACCACACTTATAAAATGTTTCCATGTTGAACAAATTATCAAAATATCCTACTTTTTGTGAGCAGCTCGTATTAATATTTGATGGGAACTCAAAATTAAATTTCTTTAGTCTGTTAAAATCTCATCCTGAGCTCTTTGCACCTAAACAGGCCTTTTGAAAGTTGAGCTTTTTCCTCTCATTTTTAAGCAGTCTTCTATGCTGTTTAGGCAATGTATATTAATCCACTGTATCAGAAATATATAGCAACAAGGTAACATGCAGAAAGAAAACACAAATTCTTTCCTCACTGAGCTTCATAGTCTTGTTTCCATTAAAGTTACCTGAAACCTTAGTTTTTCTTAAAAGAACCATTACTATTCTGAACACACACTGTGAAGTACAGTGTGTATGTCACTGTAAGTACTTCTATTAGAAAAGCATTTTAACCACTGTCTTTTGGGATATGACTCACTGAGGTGATAATCATTCACCTCAGTCAGCTTGTTTAGGGTAGACACGTTTCAAGCATTAAGAGACATCCTGGAGAGGAAAATCCAATGTGAACCGAAGGTCCTGACCCTGTGGTTGCTTGTGTTATGGACCCAGTATCCTCAYGGGTCATCTCAGGGAAGGCACAACCACCACCTTAATTATGTTGTAGCTGTGATGCAGGTGGATTCGGAGACCCTGAGCAGTGCCCTGCAGCTTCTGGAGCAGGTTTCTATCTAGGAGACTTTCAGAGGGCTCATTCTTCAGCTGGACCAGGGTCACAGTGAGTACTGGGAAGCAATAGCTAGGTAGAGCTGGCAGCTTCTTTAGGGCTTCAGAAACCAAATGAATGCTGAAAAATCTTAATGAGTTCAATCTTGTTATATGATATAAAATGGTGCCTGTCTTCTGCTAGTGGAAGCCAAAGACTGTTCTCTGGCACTGGAGGGCACTGCAGCACTGAGAAAGCAGCAGGCTCCAGAAGGATGTTCCAGAAAGCAGTACATGTTTGCGGGTACAAGAAGGGCTGGGGGAGTCAGAAGATGGCAGAGCAGCAATAATTCATTTCTGTTATGCTCCATCCCCCTTCACCTGGAGTGCAAGAGCTTTATATAGCCTTGAGAAAGTCTGAGCAAACCTAGGTACAGGCTGGCTCTGTACTCACAGATACACATTCAGTTTTTCCTCCTGAATTGCTTTTGTTTTCCTTGAATATACATTTAATGTGTTATGCCATGTTTGAGATTTTAGTGAACAAACCACAACTAATTCTGACCACTCAAGGCAGGAAAGCCAGGTAGGCAGGGGAGTGTTGTCACTTTTGCTTTTGTCAGTGTGCTTTTTCAGCATGCTATTTAGTCTCAGTTCAAGTAAAAACTGGACTGAGATCATTCTTTTAGTTGTATTTTACAGGAAAAGCACAGGTGCTAAAGTATATTTTCTCCCTCCTCCAACTAAATATTTATTTATTTTTTAATAAGACACTCTCCAACTCCCTGCAGTCAAGGAAAGAAATATCTCATTAGAGGTCAGGACAGTTATAGAAACAAGAAGAGATACTGAAAAAGATGCTCTATAATGAAAATAGGGTTGGGGATGATTTCAATGGGTTAAGATGATTAAGGGAAATCCTTCCTGCAAAGCAAGTCAGAGACAACATAGCAGACACTGATTGCATTCCCATCTTTGCAGTCAGAACACGTATCAAAAGCAGCTCCTTATTTTTGCATTTCCTCCCACTCACAGCATTTACACCTTTCAATCCAGTCCTCAATTATCTTCCACTTGAACATTTTAATATATGGCTATTCTGTTGGTTTCCATCCTACTGTTCTTTAACTCTTGTTATACCTTATTCCTTTTCCATTGACTCAAGTTGTCCCTTCATTTACCATTTTGTTGAGGAATTAAAAAATTTGCTTGCTGTAGCACACCATTGTACATCTCACTTCCAATTCACAACCCTTCTCTAGGTACATTCCAAGATACTTTTCCCTAGACTTCAGCTTTTCATTTTCCTCTCATAGCTATATTTTTTGTCCAGAGCCAAAACCTTCCTTTAGCTCCTAGCAATTGCTGTCACTTCAGTTGCTAGTGAAGGGATGACTCAGAGCAAGAGCAGCAAATGCTGGGAAGAGTAGGACCACAGTGTAAGACATGTTGCTGCAGTGCTACCAGGAGGAGCAGAAAGAGATAACACCCAGATTCAGTGAAATGTCTCCAAAAGTAACAAGACCAGGTTTCAGTCTCCAGACAGAAAGRTTCCCAAGGCATGCACATCCTTAATTATTATATAATATTCTTGTGTAATACCTTGCCTCAGTAGCAAGCAATGATTTTACTGAGCAGAAAGCCTTCCACCACCCTGTGAGATCAAAGGATGGTGAATACAAATTACTTATGGCAGAATATCACATCCCAGAACCTGGAACTATGTATCAGAGAATAAATGGATTTATCTTACATGTATCTTCAACCCCATCCACTGGGCTGTGTACCAAGTTAAGAAAGCAGATAGATGGATATATTTTAAGCTTGAGGCAAAGAAAGTCAGGCTCTTCTTGTGACTGTAAATCAGATTCTCTGCCAGGTTTCATCAATATAAGCTAKTTAGGCAGAACTGAATATAAAAAGAAAGTAAACTGGCTTCCTATATTCAGTAATATTTACAATGTGAAATAAAATTTTGTRTTTTAGAACTACACAACATTTTATAAGCAAAGCATTCAAAATACAAGAATGAACTCTATTTTAGCCTCATCCTGAAAGGAGTTCGTTTCTCATTCCCCTACTTGATTGCTTTTATTTTTTCCTAGTTTAAGATTAGATTTTTTTCCAACCAATAAAAGTAAATGTACTCAAACTTAAAGTAAAATCAGATCTCTTGATATTTACTAATGCGTATGCTAATCATTAATGAGAAAGGAAGAGGGAGAGAGAGAGATGGAGCTATTTTTGCACTTGGAATCACAGACAGTCTTGTGATAACATTATGCTGGAATCATTCATTGCCCAATCAAACTTGTTTAGAATAAAAAGGTCAATTTAAAATGCAGAACAAGGAGTTTCTTGTTCTGAAGTGGAGAGACACAGCAGCTAGAAAATGTAGTTTTACTTGCGCACGCACACACACAAAACCTGAAGATGGCAAGTCTTTACAGATAATTAAAAAATGAAGAAACCTTTTGATATTTTGCTATAAAGATAAGAAATTTTGTGCTCCKATTTATTTGACTGCAGAGGCCAAATGACAGCATTTCCTCAAAACCTCATTGATTCCAGGAAGAATAACCTAAAGCTGCAGGGTGTACAGTGAGTATGAGATGCACCCTTTGGAGCTGCTGCAATTCCTCCTCACATGCGTGCAAGCATGAGAACATAGACACAAGGCTGTGCCTTGCTTCTGCTCCCACCCTTGAAGTAGGCTGCAATAAACATAAGCTTGACACCAAGTATTTGTGTTTCCTGTTGTGGAAAGCTTTTTAAAGAATCTGGAAAAGTTTCCAATGCAAAGGGATGCCTATAGATGCAAACTATATGTAATTGTCTCCAGCAGCCAGTGCTGCTGCTGCAGGGAGCATAACAAGCTGATCTGATTATGCCCAGTGCTATTCAGTGAGGGAAAGGCAGTCACTCAATGTTGCTAAGTTACCAGCCTTATTTACAGAGAGTTAGAAGCTTCCAGGGCAGAGAAAGCTGAAAGAGCTTCAAGAGCAGATGGGAGAATGGGAATCAAATACCTCAGATGATTTGTTAGAATGAATTGTAGTCGGTAACTCAGGATTCTAAGAAGAGACTGGTTAAACAGCAAACACCTCAACACTGAGCTAGCCTGTGCTACTGCAAGCAGCTGAGATAAAGAAAACACAGGTTAAAGGAAGCAAAGATGTTGCAATGACATTGCAGTTAAGTTGGTCTTAAAATTTAACCTATGTTCTCTACTTTTGAGGCTAGCCGTTGAAAGACAGGTCAGGGGAAGCAGAGCAGAAAGAGATGCCTATGGAGAACCCCATTAGATAAAACTTATATTTATGGTAAAAGAAGAGGCATTTGTTTGAGTGAGCTTAATAAAACTCAGTTGTCTTCTTTGCCATTTGCTATTATTATTTGAACTGAACATAAACCTGCTTTGGGACACCTTGGAGCACCCCTGTTAAACCATACAGCTAAAGCAGAAAGACAAGGCTCTACTCCAACTGAAACCACACAGTTCGCTTAGGAGGCTCCCTGAGCATTAGCAGCGATACAAATACAAAGCAAACTTACTTTGATCTCAGCTTGTTCAACTGCCCTGCAGCTTCCTCTTCACAGGCACAGCAAGGACCAACACTTCAGTCTGAGAGCCTGCTAGGAAGCAGGGCTGGAGACAAGCACACCTACAGCACAGCCAAAGGAAGCAGAGCCTTCAGGCCTGAGCTTAACTGGTGCCCTGGGCCTATGGGCTGAGGGTGTGTGGGTGGAGGTCCCAGGTGAGGCTGTTCAGGACAATTAAGGCCCTTTGGTGCCTTCAGGACCCCAATGTTCTTTAACCATTACATCTGTTCCATGACAAAGCAAACCCACATAGATGGAAGAAAATAAGAGCCCTCTACTTTTGATCCTAGTGGCTATATTTTGAGGATCCCAGTGCACATTTGAACTGCAAAACAGGGAGGGCTTCCTGTGCTCCTAGTTTAAATATGCTCAATGTGCTTTTTACAGTGGTGCATTTTACATGCACAGAAATCAGTCTCATGTATGGAATAACAAGCCTATCCAATACAGACTGCAAAATAGATTTTTGTCCAGATAGTTCCGAAAGCTGGTGTTCTTAGGTGGATGTGAAAAACGTGTCCTAAGTGGAAATATTACACCTGGATCTCCAAAACAAATCACTTATACAATTGTGAAAGTTTCAGCTTCAAGCATAACTGTTTTAGAAGCACATTTCTGTTACCATTGTTACTAAAACATGTGTTGATACACAGGTGTTAGCATGAAAGCAGTCTCAATGAGAAGATCTCGCAAACACGCAAGAAGTGCTTGTTCCAGCTGAAGGAACAGTGGAGGAGATGTGCCATGGCTGGAATGTTGCAGTCKGGGCACTAAGCGCAGCTGAACAATAAGCATGATGACTAAAACTTGCTGTACACCATGAGTCATATTAGGCTGTACCTCTATTCCCTGGCTAACTGGGCCTGTGCTTGTYAGTGTGATACAATGCAGGAAAGTCAAGAGGAACTCAGCTGAGAAAAAGAGCACGTTTGAAAAAAAGAGAGAGGAACAAGTAAAATGTGTTTACAGCTTGGTCTGTTGGTTTGCAGCTGGCATGCACTCACATCCATCACGTAAACATTTAAGGCTTTATTACTCAACCAGCTGAGTGGCAGTAGCTGCACAGAAGCACATTTTACTCTATTAACCCTCAGATACCACTGGACGTAACTTCTTGTCCTCTTTGGAGTTCCTTTCTTTTATCCTGGTATAAAAAAGGACRTGTGTGACTCATCTAATTCACACACATGAGGCGAGAAAGAGGCAAATGTTTAGGAGGCATTGAACACATTGGGAAATTATTAGTACCTAGCAGGAGCCGCTGGGAAGGGGCTTTCTTGGTGAGGTCCCATGAATATGTCCACGAACATCACGGACATGTCCCAGAACCACGGTGGGTGCAGCTGGGACTGGGCCAACCTGCTGCTGTTGGGCACTTTAACTCTTGAAATTTCCCTTAGCTCCATCTTGCATAGCTCAAGCGGCTTCTGTAAAGGTGGGGTTTCTTTCCATCTTATTCCAAGGCACATCTTCCTTCTCATTGGGATGGCAAGCAAGTGTACACTCAGGCTTGCTGCGTGCTGTCAAAGTGTGGTGAGACCCTTGCCGGTACAGGGTGTTTCCACACTCAAACTGATTTAGGTTTTTTATTTGTTTGTTTTAAAAATACTACTGATCATTTTAGGGTCCTTTAATATCTCTCCTGAACCATGCCTATTAGTGACTTTTGGAGATAATATAGAGCTTATCTATATTAATACAGTCTTAATTTCTGTTCTTACCCCAGTGACTAACAGCACTCGCAGGCAAGGAAGATGGATTTTCGATTAATGTGTATTTTTCTTATGAAAATCCAGGCAAACCTCCTTAGTATTTTATGCTGCTTGATGTTGCTCCTGCACCTGAAATAATTTTCCAGTAAAGAGATTCCCTTTGCGTATGTGGTCCATTTTCTTTTTTCTTTTTTTTTTTTCCTATATGTTGTTTTGGAAAAGTAATAAGATGTAAGTAGGTTACCCTTATCTGAAGCTACTTTATAACTAGGACAAAGTCTGATTCTTTTAGCACAAACTTGAACAAAAGTAATAATCCTTAAATATTTAGCAGGCATTGATTGATATTTGTATTGCGTAAGATGCAATACGTGGAGATATTCAAACATAATTCTGAATAAGAAAGATATCGTTAATTCCTTTACACATCACCCAGTTTTAAAATAAACAGTATTAAAGTTTGATTTTTTTGCTCTGACTATTAATACATTTGGAAATATCGTTAGAACAGAACATGTCTTATTATAGCAGACAGTAAGGTGTCTATGCTATTTCACTTATGCTCAGAAACAGTGGGTCCACAGATTAGATTTACAGTTGTATGGGTACACAGGAGTGGGGAGAGTGAGTAGTTAATTGAAATTTGAGCCTTAGACRTTGCTTAGGTTGTATTTTGAAAGAAAAATTGAAAATTTGGCCTTTTTTTTTCCCCCTGGAGAATCAGTTTTAGCCAACTTGAATTAAAAATACCCCCTAGAGATACCTTAGCCCCRGGGAAAGAGGAAGCTGAAGCTCAGTAATACATTCACTGTCTTGTTTCTCATCTTATGAAAAAAAATATTGGAAGCAATGTCCCAGAGAAACAATAACCTGAATGCTTTTTTCCTCAAGTTGTGAAACACCTTTCATGGACAAAAAGAAACAAGTCTCCTACCCAAATTTGTTGAAATCAGAATTCAGATTCAACTTTGAACTGTTTCGGCTGTGAAGCATTTGGAAAAACTCCTCAACTCCAGTCTGTGTTTCTTCTCACATTGGGGTCAGCAATCTACTGTATTCTTCAACCACAAGACCTTTAGAGCCCCAGAGTTAACTGTTTCCAACATCCAAATGCCACAAATTACATAAGTGCTGTACAGCACATATGCTTGCAGACTTCGGTGTTAGCGGGGAGGAGATGATGGATGAAATCCACACTTCGTTTAGATAACATACCCATCAATGTGCCAGCAGAACTGCCTTCTCCGTGATTACTTCCCATTACATTCTCGTCCAGTCTGCCTTGACGTACATACAGCTCCTGCGTCATGTTTGCCCATCTGAATAGTTCTTGATATTTTTAAGCGCATAGCCCTAAGGTAGCCCCAGGCTTGGGGAACTGTACACTGCTGTCGAGACGAGCAGGTCCTGAGCAAGTGTTCCAGCTATAAAGAAGTTTCCATTCTTCCCTATGAAATCTCTAATCTTCTCCAGTCACCCCTTCAAGGGGCAATTTAACAGGTAAAGAAAATTGTAAGCTAAGAACATCTTCATCTCAGTTATTTTATTTTTAGAAACATGTTTAGTAAGCTACAAATTTCTGAAAATCAACACAATCTGAACATAATTTCCCGGGATTTGAAGTTATTCTATTTTTTTGTTGCTTCTATATTTGGTCAGCTTCATTAAATTAGATGCCTTCCCCATCTTCCTTAGGTAATTTTCTTACTGAATCCACTGTGTTACTAAAATATCCTATTTTGTAAGAAGAAGAATTTTATTATTATTTTCCTTATGATTTAGCTGTAGTGGGTCTGGTCTCTAGCTTGTTCCCTTTTTCCCCACAACCTTCTGCTAGTAGTTCACAGCATTTTTGCTGTTAAACCCCCACATTTTAATGGGAAAGCACGTGATGCAACGAGGTCAAAAGGAAGAGAGGTGACTTTAACAGGACACTTTTATGGATCTCCATCTGTGCAGTTCACCTGTCACGTGTGGCCTCTCTAGAAACTAAAAGYGTCCTAGAGGCTGTGACTTGCATCAGGTGTATAAACAGCAAATGCTGTTTTTGAWGTGTGATTTGTAACATGTTGTAACAGCCTGAAACTGTCAACAACATGGCAAACAAAGAGAAGTTCTATGTAAATTATGGAAGGAAAGAAGGGAAGGGGGAATGGAAAGAGAAGAAGCAGAAAGAAAGAGAAGAAAAGAAGGTGCCAAATCTGTGACCAATTAAGATGCAAATGACTGGGAAATTTAGCAAATCAAACAAGAATATTAAGTATTGTTACATAACATGTAGAACTTCATTTTACTGTCATCTATTTCTGTTTTGGACTGTTGTCACCTAGAACTTTGTRTTTTGCTAGAGGAAGGCATCCGTAGGCTTCTCAGGTGTCAGAATAAACCAGATGAAAATGAATCTGTTGGAGGGACATGTGTATCTCAGGGGGCAGGGGGCAAGTGGAAGTTTTGTATTTGGATATCTCTAGGTCCTGAGACATGCTTAGGGAGTGATGGAATTGCAGTACATGCCCTGCTGAGTCCAAAGGATTTGGAGAAATTTTTTATGATATGTTAGGTCTTTGCACAGTTTTCCTGGTCCTTCTGACAGGTGTCAAGCCACTGTTACAGAAGGGATGATCTGGTCTCTGAAGGAAGATGAGATCTCGTATGTGGCCATGCGCTTAAGTGATATTTTCATAAGGGAGATCAAAGCAAATGGCAGCCAGCAGAATGTGCTGAACATCTTTCTATTTTTGAGATAAAATGTTTAATTGAAATACCTATTAAAGCTCGAGAGAAAAAAAATTCTTTTTTTCTTTTTTTTTAAATTTAAGAACATATCTAAACATAGCTTTGTTTAATTTTAAAGAGACAGATTTCTTTGATATTTGTTCAACCAAAAGAGCTCTGTGAAGCACTACTTGCAGAACAGCATAAGCAGTTCATCTCTAGAAGAAGGGAACTGTAGCTGATATGGCAAGATTAGTATCTGAATTTGAGATGTAAAGTTGCTACTAATGAAGCACACAATCTATTTTGTGCATGTACCACCAAAAGCTGTACAGCTGCAAGCAGAAGGGGCTTCAAAGAGGAAGAGAAAATCTGGCTCATGTTTTTCCAGGAGTTTTTTGACARCCATGAATGCAAATAACCTGCATTTTTAGAAAGGATTGCATTTTATTTGACTGTTTTCCTTTGCAAAAAGGAAAAAGCTTAAACATTCCTATGATGATAAAAATGAAAATGAAAATTATGAAAAAAAATTATGAAAATTATTATGAAAAATTATTATGAAAATTTATTATGAAAATTTATGATCCAGGCAAGATCTTGAATCGCSTTGAAACATTTTCTAACACTTAAATATCTTACGATTAACATTTTTTTCCAGTGCTGATGAAATTTGAACATTTCTATGCTCCACTATTTAAATGACATTACATCATGGTGGTGGTGTGACCCAAGGAGGTGAGATAACTGTGTGCGGGGAAATTGCTTATGTGAGCAAACACTCGGTTCTGGTAAAAGAGGACAAAATCTAAACTCAGGAATTGTGCTACRATGCAGAAAGTTAACTCAGAAAGTGGTATTTCTAAGTGAACATAGAAAATTTCATTCTAAAAAAGCTCCATGTAAACATATGGAGATGACAGCAAATTATTCTAATCAGAAGTTGGATATACTGCAAATTGTATGGTATAATACAAGATGCAGATCCCAGACTTTGGACAGCCTGGCAGTCTTTCTTTAGACTCCTTATGTTTCATAAATTATTGAATCATACAGCAGCAACTTACTGTGCTGAATTTGCTCTGCATGCTTAAAATGCCTTCCTTCTATAGCCCAGAGAATGAAGTAATATTTTAATAATTGCATGAGCTTTAAAACAGACTAGTCATTTAAAAACAATCAATATTAATGGGGTGTTCCTTTATGCATATCACTTCCCTTTTTTTAGAAAACCACATTATAAGAAGCTGAAAGTAAATAGCTATAAATTCTTCCTGTTAGGAAGAAATGAGAGCTGAAAGACAGCTGCTGTATTTTCAATTCTGTATGCAAAATAGAGAGAAATTTAGAGAAAAGCAAAGAAAAGCTCTTTGGCAGAGGAGCAAAATTCTTCGTATGACAATGCAAATAGGAAAGAATGAAATTAAAGTATGCAATGAACCAGCAGAAAAAGCGATTCACGGGACTGTGGTTTGCTGCAGAATATGGTGACAGTTGCGAGCACCCTTCTTGCTGACCCTGATCTTGGCCTCTCCCTTGTTTTCTCCTTGCTCCTTGAACTCCAGAGCGCAGGTACCTGCTCCCACCTCCCAAGGAAGCAGCACTGCATCTTCCGTCTAGACACAGTCCTGCAGGAGCGTGGCCGATGGCCCGTGCAAACAGCACCCAAACTCGCCGGCAGTGCTCCCAGGGACTGCAGCCTGCTGTGCGGAAAGCCTCAGCTCTGCAGCACGACCCAATTGCAACTAGGAAACTGGGCCAATAGCAAGCATATTCTACAAGGAAATGCAGAGTTTATTTCTTCTCCAGTTGGATCAAGAGGGCAAAATGGACTTTAAAGGACGGTATTCCAAGAAGAGCAGTATCACTTTATAATATTTCTTGTATCTCTTTTCATCAGTATTTCTCATCAAGAATCTTTTCATCAGCCTTTTTCCCATTTTTTTTCCTTTAACTGGAATTCCCCTTACTAAGCCTTTAGAAGCCTTGATGCCCAGGTGGACAGATTGCTGGTGCCTGTGCTGTCATGCAAACCTTGAGCTCCATCAGGAAGGCTGATGTCCAAATGTTTTTCACCTTTCTGTCAAAACCTGGGGCTTGACTGAAGCTAAAAATGAGTTGTCAGTGGAGGATAAACTGTGTTCTGAGTAGGCCTGGTGTTTTGAGTCAGGCTGTGCTTGTGAAACACTGCTCATGAAATACTTCACTTGTCAGTCAAAATCCCTGGAGACTGAAAAATGATAGTTCAGCTAAAATTATTGAAATCATTTTAAGATAAATACGAGGACCTATGATCTACATGTCAAATTAGATTTTTTTTTTTTTTTTTCTGTTTTCCTGTAATTGTGCTGTGAATAGCATATGTGCTCTGGAATTGCTGTGTGCATCAGTGCTAATTATAAAATGGTCTCAGCTAACAATTTGGACCATCATTATTGGAGCTGTGATTCCCCATGGAATATCCTTTACAGTTCCATCACTATAACCCTTAACCAAAATCTAACTTCCATTATAAATTCATTATAGAGATTTTCTACTCTGACTTTTAGTGAGCAGAGCTGCTTTAAAATAAATTCTCTTTCTATTTAAAATTCATTGGCATTATTCATCTAATGCCAGAAGATCAACATGGTAAGTATCTAAGATCCTTATAACTATTTAAAAGCAATCTTATTACAGGCTGAACTGGGAAAGGAATACAATTCTTTTTTTCAAGCTAAGTTTATTCTATGCATCTTAATTGGTGACTCTMTTCTGCAAGAATGTGATGAGTACAGAAAATCCCAGTCTAACGTAAGGAAACTGGGGATTGACTGTGAATGCAAAACAATCTTCATGATCAAATGCATGAGTAAAAAGCTGCACTGTCAGAAAAATTAACCAAGTTCATGCACAGCCAGAACCTTCACACAGCAGCATTACAGCAGCAAAATCCAGCTTTATTTCTCCACTCTTAGCCCCTTGTTGCAGAAGTGGGAAATTCTTGCTCCACAGCTGCATTCACATCCCTTTTCTTGATGTGTACAACTATAGCTTGCTGATTACGGCTAACAGGAAGCATTTCAGGCAGGACTTCTGTAGGTCTTCTGCAAGCTGAGCCCCTTTCTTTCACACAAAGCAGAAAACTATCCAACCCAAATTCATGGTTACCCTGCAGGCTGCCTTTAGGCTACGAGGTGATGGTACTGTCACCTCTTCATGTGCAATGCAAGTGACCAGTCACACATTAAAACTGTTGTCCAAGCACTCTGCAAGCTCCTGTAGAGTGTTTTGCATATAACATTTTAAATAATGAAAGCACAGGCTTTGTGTGAAATTAAAGAGCTGCAGTTTCCACATTCTACCTGGTTCATTCAGTCCATAGCACAATGTGACTGCCTAGAGTCAGGTAGTTCTTCACATCAGCATAAAGCAATTTTGCAAAATATAAAGTTTTCTCAAAGGCTTCAGCTACTGAAACTGTGTAATCGCACACAAACATCAGTTTTCCATGTCTGTGCTACAGAGAGAAGACAGAAAAAACAGAGTGCATGTATGTTGGGAGGCAATTGCCATTACTTTCAAAATGGTGTGTGATGTTTGTCTTTACATATTTAATTTGTATTAACTATTAGGCTATGTGGAAGCCCCACCAAATTAGAGCAGTTCTATCTTCTGTGCTAAATAAAAATGTGAGTGATTTTATATTGATAGATTACCCTTCTAGTCCCAGTATATTCAGATGAAGACTACTACTGCTCTCACATAAAAATCATCACTGAAATGGTTCCTCAATTCATGGAATAATCTAAATAGTTTCTGATTTCTGTCATACTGAAAGAAAAATTTAGCTTTTTTTTTTTTTTTTTTTTTTATATCTGATGACTCTAACAGGCCCTGAGCACATTTTTACTAGTTGGAAAAAATTATTCACACAGGCCCACAGATTAGTGTAGGAGGAACACATGAAAGCTGTTGATACTCCTAAGCTATTTAAAGCTAATAGAAATTGTGAACAACTTCTGCAGGCTTCCCTTGTGGGCTGCTGCAAACCTGGTCTCCTGAACAGCGCTACATCTGAAAGGTTTGCTTCATTACAGTCCTTTTATTTACAGAGCTTGAAACTGAGAATATGTCAAAAGAAGAAAATGATTCAAAAGTTTAAGGAAATTTGTCCTAAAATCATCCACATTCTGTTCATAAATAATAATAGCTTCTAAGCTAAGTTACTGTTCTTCTATGCTCGCTTAAAATTAATACCGATGTTTAATGTAAAAAAGAGCAAGGAATCTGCCTCTGCCCTACCCTTCTCTGATTTAGAGCTGAATTGTGTGAAGTCAGGAACAAAACTGAATACAGGAATGGCTTATGGAGCTTAAAATGACTACAAAGTGAATTTTATATTTACATTCACATCCACAATTCGTTTGATTTGCATATTRAAAGCCTAGACTAAGAATGACTTATTTAAACGCATAAATGCCCTAAACTCTGCAGGACTTGAACCTGAAGTTAAATAAAGAGGMGATCACAGTGAACTTTACAAATGGGCAAATTAAGAACAACCAGAATTTCCTGTTGGGGGAATAAATTGGTTTCATTTCTAACAAAGTATCTCTGAATCTAAAATATTGTTCACAATAATGGTTTGATGGGAGATGAAAACTGTTATAGGAAAGTYGTGAAAGGAAAACAGTAAATTTTATCACTCATTCTGGCACAGACAGGAGCCTGATGAAGCAGCATAGCCCAGGGCTGCCAGAGAGCGGTCTCCCTTGAACAGCCTGACCAGTCAGCATTATCTTTTCCTAGGAAGCTTTAGAACTGTTATACTTCCAGTTTTTCACTGAATTACTCTTTTTTTCCCCTCCTGATCACCAAATCTCAGCTTAACAAATGTGGATGAAAACACTTTTTTTGAGAGACAGAGACCTTTAGATGTGTGAACAGTTCTTATATGTTGGAAACTTGAACTGCCTGCATGTATGTCAATTGGTAGGGCAAAATGAACAGAAAAGCATCCAGAATTTTATGGTAATTTCAGTGAACAAATATGGTAACCTTGCACTATTTGGAACTACGTAGAGTGATCCAGTTTTGAAAGCAGTTCTGATCTTCTATAACTGCACAAAAGGAAAGGAGATCCCTTTAGGGCAGATATAATTCCTTTTACAATGTGTTATATTACCTATACGTACCTTATTATCATTGAACTATGTTCATTTGTCTCTCTTACCTCTTTTTATAAATATTACTTACCTATTTATCTTATTTAGAGAGCTATGCACTCACAATGATGCACTGAAGTACTTAATCTAATTTAGCAGTCCCTTTCAAGGGAAAGAAAATGACCATTTTCACACTTTTTTAAACCCTGTTTTCAACTTAATTTTTTAAAATTTGATTTGAGTTTCTACATTTAATAATGTATTTTACTCCTGAGCTTTCTTATCTGGTAYACATACCAGATATTCTGAGATAGATATAGATAAATGCCAAAAATTTGCTAAAGATGACAGCGGTAGGAGGGCTGTGCAATTTTTAAATGATCTGCATAAACCTTCCTGATGTGGGGCCCACTCCTTCTCAGAACATCTTCCATTGAAGTGGCAGAACCTGTGAWGCTAACAGTGAAGGTACATTGCTACATATCCAAAGAAATATTATTACACCTCTGCAGAATTGGACCTGATACAATCAGGACTTTTGACAAGGAACTGCACAATAAGATATCACAGAATGGCTAAGGTTGGAAGGGACCTCGAGAAATCATCTAGTCCAACCCGCCCGCTCCAGCAGGGACATCCAGAGCACGTGGCACAGGGCGGCATCCAGGYGGGTTTTGAAGATCTCCAGAGAAGGAGACTCTACAGCCTCCCTGGGCAGCCTGTTCCACTGCTCTGTCAGCCTCACAGTAAAACTTGCTCAGGGTGCCCTCTGTGCCCTCATCCAAGTCATTGATGAGCAGGTTGAACAGCATCGGGCCCTGGGGGACACCACTGGCCACACACCTCCAACTGGACTCGGCCCCATTTATCACCACCCTCTGAGCTCTGACATCCAGCCAGTTCTCAATCCACCTCATCTAGTCCACACTTCTGGAGATTCCTCATGAGGATATTATGGGAGATGGTGTTGAGAGCCTTRTTGAAGGCGGACAACAACCATGTGATAATGACATCCATATCAATGTGACATTTTTGTGATGCGCAGAATTTAAAGCCTTATTATATGAGACCATTGGAACAGCTGAAAGTGATAATTGTTAAATTACTTCTATTACTTCCTTCCTCTCCTCTTATTATTTTGATGTGATTTAAAGACATTTCTAATGATTTCTTGGCTGGAAATCATAAAATATGAAAAATGRGTATTCTGCATCAAATGGGTTTGTTTTCCTCAAGATCATTAATATATCTGCTGGCACATTCAATGATTTGTTAACCTCATTAAAAGAGGTGATACATTTTTTTAACATTTTGGCTAAAAATGTAATTACTCAGTGCAACGATCAAAAAATAAAGGAAGATACAGAAAGGATTAAATTAATGATTTCATCCATTTTGTAATTTTTGTGCAATTATTTTACAAGACAGCCTTGAAAATTTTTCCTTGAATCTTGATCAAGTCAGTCACTTATAACCAGGTTGACAGTTGAGGGATATGTACAAGTCCACATAAGGGCAGCATGACTTTGAAATTAAAACATATCAATTGTTGTTTCTGTCCTTYTTCAGTTTATTTCCGCAAGAGGAACTGTTCTCTCACAAAGTTAGCACAGTGTGGATAAGAACGTAATGTGACTGTATGTGTACCTATTATATTCCAGTCTTTCAGATTTTCCATTCTTTCCATCCAATACCTGCAGAGTCTCAAACAATCATCATGGGTGGGAAAAGTGAATCCATAATAGTTAAAATACCCATGAGCAATACTGCTTTGTCAGCAATAATACTCAATCTAAGTACTTGGAAGGAAGCTCTGATGCTAGAATGGTGTTTGCACGTTCATCAATAGGGACAATTGCTACCCGTTTAAAATTAAATAATCCACATCCTGGATAAATTAGTGGCAGTCCATGACTGTAAATTGCTTAAGAAGCAGTAGCACCACATTAACAAAAAACTACTTAGCATCAGCACATATTCAGTGCCAGCAAGTTTAGCTTAGCTGCAAAGTCAAATTCCTTGTTTGGTGGGATTTTGTGTTTAAATCACATTTTGGGTCATTCTGTCATGAAAARAAAATCTCACTAGAAGGTGTTTGTGCTTGCTTAAACTGCTATTAAATTAAAGCAACATTTACTTCCATTTCTAATTACCCTTTCTACACTAGACTTTTGCAGGAGTAACATCCTGACAGTTTCTACTGTTTGCTGAAATATGTAAGCAAAAAAAAAAAAAAAATCACCAAAGGAAAAGATAACAGTCTGTCACTAATGTGAGCTAGAGAAGCATGAAGTATCTCTAATACGTGCTGAGCACCCCAAAACTACTTTGAAAAGGAAAGCTGCTGAAGCTCAAGTGATTTCAAGTGGCTGCAATATCAAGCCTTCCTAAGCATGATTTAAAATCTCTCATGGGAAAATTTTAATTGTGCTGTTCAGGCAGTTTGCCCCATGACATCTATTAACGCTTAGAGAAGATGTTCTCATAATTCTGCATGCCTAACACTGAGCATACAGTATCTATCCATGCCAAAACAGCAATTGATATCTAGTGATATGTTATCAAACAGAGGCTTCTGAAATACTCTGTCAATGGAACATTTAACAGTTGTCACACTGAGTCCCCATAACATTTTGGCCATAAGGAAAAGGCAGTAAAGTGTTGTTCAAATGACACAGAAAGGCTAAGCACACAGATGTTACTTGTCTCTATAAGGACAAGCAGACAGATTTAACCACCATTAATACCAGAGTGGTATTGCAGTGACTATGTTGGAAAGAGAACAGGAGTCATTAAAGATATCAAATGGCTGCTGTAAAGTATGACCATCATGTCAGTAGCATGTCACTAGCAAAAGCAGCTTTGAAATCAGATTTGGTTTTAAGTATTTGGTTGGAGTGGCAATTGAAATGGTGCTACTAAATCAATTTCATCTTAAAGTCAGGGCTGGAACCATCAGTTCCTGGAATCAATCGGCAAACGCTTTGTTTGGTTCTGCAGGAACAACAGAAGCTCTTAAAAGACATTATTTAGAAAATTTCAAAATGAGAAGTGAACCTGGGACCCAGCCCTAGAGGGCAGGACACCTGTCTGTCCTGGAAGAGAGAACTGGAAAGTGTTATTGTCACTTCAATCTCACCTGGAAGAGAGAACTGGAAAGTGTTATTGTCACTTCAATCTCACCTTGGGGAATCTTAAAAATGAGTTGCAAAAGTGTGTGAAAAGCTATATTATTAAAAGACAAAATGAAAACAGCTTACTGGACCAAAATGAAGAAAAAATAATACTTCTGTATGAAAAGTGGCATTTGTCAGGCAAGTAGCTCCTTGAGGGTGTCTCATATGTACTCTCACAGCATGTGTTCTGCATCTCTACAAGGATGTCTCTCTGATCCCAAGTTTTCATATYGTTATCTTCCTGGGTTAATTCAGATGAACCATACTTAAAACACTGCATTTACATTATTTCAGATAATTCAAGGTTGGGTGACTATGTGTGTGACACTTAATCAGCCCCTAATAAATGGGCAGCCTGCTTTTATTGGAGAGGTTCCCAGGGAACAGATTTGTGACAAGCATTTCTCTGCCTTTAAGTCCATTTAGTATCAAATGAAATTCATTCCTGCATAAAGGTCCCACACAGACATTTTTGTGACAACTATGTCCATTTAGACCCCAGAGCAGCAGCAAAAGGGCTGGCCAACTAACCATGTCTTTAACACCCTTCACCTTTTGTTCACCCTCCAGGCCAGGCTGACTGCTTGACTTTATCAGTTCGGTGGAAAAGAAGCTCCTGAATAACCAGGAAAGATTTCTGCAAAAAGAAGAAAACATACCTCAAAATATACAATACATGGCTTGTAAGAAGCTGTAACAATCAAACAATTAAAACAATTGAGTTTCTTTGTTGAGTTTCCTTGCAAATGCTCAGAATAAGTGCTTTAAGGAGAAGTTTCAGGTGGCTCCAAAGGGCTATCGAGGGAAAAAAACCCAGCAAAATGGTACCTACATTTATCTTCATATGTAGCTTTGCTGTGGAGACTGCAGTTAGAAAAGCCTCCTCACTCACCATCAGTCCTTAGGGCATCTTCTTTGTTTTAAAGTAAAGCTTTTTAAAGTGACAAGTCAGTACAAACAACCTTAGCCTTTAAAAGCCCCAGTTTCTTCCCAATGCTTATAACTGTGAGGTGTGAATTCAATAATCAGTATCCCTGCTGTGGTACCAATGTGTTCTTGCACTACTAACAATTTGCACCTGAGGATCTACTTTGCTTGTTTGGGATTTGAATTTGAAGGGTCTCCAGTGAGCTTTCCAATGCATTTGCTCACTCTGAAATAAAAGCACATGCAGTGACATTTTTCTGACTGACATTCTTCATTTTTGCTAGAAGGCACAAGTTCCTTTTGGTTTAGTTTTTCTTTTTAAGTTTTAAAAGCTCTGTCACTATAAATAAGTCTGTCACTACAAACAGACAAATCATTTGTATTAAAAGTGTCAGAAGTGAAGTTCTTCTTGGGCGTAGTCCATCAGAAATAGTTTCCACTTTCATAGTTGAAAATTTAGGAGTCTACTCCTTGTTTAAAACCAATTACTCATAGTGATCTGTGCAGATATATGTTGCAGCTTCCAGGAACAAGTATATTGTATATGTGTTTTACACTGTGGTGGAAAAATATTAGGCAGGAGAAGATAAGGTTGTGTAAAAACAGATGATAGCCCTCTCTGCCTGTCTCTGGAGGCTTTGTCTTTTTCTACTTTATGTTCCAGCCTTTATTTAATGCAGCCTGTCCTGGATATTATCAACCCTGGTAGTTTGAAAGTCACTGCCCTGAAAGTCACTGCCTTATTAAATATTGGAATATTAAGTAATTTAAAACTATTGGAATAAAACCAAACCATACTGAAATAAATTTGGAATAATAAATACTGGAATGTTAAAACAGGTTGCTGGTGACCTTTTTAGCTGCTGACAGGAGTGTTTAATACATCTTGCAATAAGGGATAATTCCTAGCAAGTGAAAGGAAGGGAAAGATGAAGTGATGGCTAAAATGACAAGGATGACCTGAGTAGCTGTCGAATGGTTAGCCTGATATCAAGGACAAGGAAAATAGAAATGCTGCTGCGGGATACGAGGGTTACTAGCTGAAGATCACTAGAACAATTAATGACAGTCAATGTGCTTGTTTCTTTTAATTGAAAACCACTCATGTCAAATAAACTAGTTTATCAAGTAATCATGAGTCCACTAGGAGAGTGAATAACCTCTTCAGCTTAGCAAACGGTCTTGCACTGTATACTGTAACTACAAATGTGAGAATCTTGGCTTCATATGGTCATTAAAAAGTATTATATCTCACCCTTACAGTGATCTATTACTCCRTGTGGTGATTAGCTTGCAGGTACCGCATTTTTGCTTCAGCTAACAAATGTCAATGTGACTTTCTGAATGTCCTCTTTTGGAAAATAATCTTTTCTCCTTCTCAACAGCTGCCAGCTAGCTTATGAGCAGGCGGAGAGCCTGTGTTTGTGAGGTCTCTTGTCTTTGCATCCAGTGCAATTTCTCTGCTCCCATTAAAGGATAATCATGTAGCCATCACGAAGCCTCCAAAACACTAATGGTAGTTTCCTTTCTGTCTATGTGAATGAGCAGAATTTGAATTCTTCTTGCAACACAGAAATGGAAATTTTGTCGTTTATACTTACAGCTACCATGTGTATCTCAGATCTCAGCATAAACTGCTCTGCTCTGCAGGCCCACTGTGCTACTGCAGCTTCCACTCCAGCTTGCTAACACAGACATAACCTCCAAATATTCTCCAAGTGAAGTTTTATGTTATTAAAATTAGTTAATACATTGATTGCTCTGGTTGCCTTTTCATATCTTATCTCTCTTTACAGATGACACATAGATCTATATGGTTGCTTCAGTACAACAAATTAACTTTGCTGATAAGGGAATTGGGAATAAGGTACTGCATTATCTGAACGGGACAGCTAGATTTGCAGTTTTGCTAATAAGAGATACTATACCAAGAATAATAAATTATCCAAGAAAAGTCAGGACAGTAGCATAACTCTGTTGGCAGTTAGAGGTCCATGTTAGAAAGCAATGAAATCTATGAACAATTTTTGGAATTATTTACATATGTTTGCCAAAATAGGTTGTCTCKTGGATGTGGTAGAGACTGTTTTCCTCCAGCTAAAAAAAGTTATGTAGGTATCCTGAAAATAGTGGTGAATGCATATCCCTAGCTGTGTGTAAATGTCCTTGGGCGTCAGTCTGAAGCACCTTTGCCTGCCTATAAAACAGTTTTAGTTAGTGAACTGCATGAGTGGACCAGCGTCCAAACAAACTGCAACTGCAACTGCTGCAGCTGCAACTGATTTCACATTTTGAGACAGGGTCTCATCTTGAATTGCTTAGAAAGGAACAGCCCTCTGGGGATTTCTAGAGTCTTATTTATATATTTTGTAGGTAGATGTTGATCTAATTTAAGGGGTACTGGTGGACTCTATGAAATTTTGTATTTGTTYTTCTTCTGCACATTGCTGTGTTTATGCCAAGAAAAAATAGTATTTTGAATATGACATTTTGAACTAAAGGGGCACAGAGCCTCTAGTGATGTAACCCAGAGTGACTTGATTCATTTTATTAAAGTAACATGTGAATAAGCTGTGCACCTGGCTATTCATCTTTTCTATGAAATCCATAAAGACTTGACTTCTTGAGTGATCTATTCTGCCTGTTCATGGAGCCAGAATGTTTTTCTGACTATCAGCAGCCCAGTTTTTCCTGAACTGCTCACCATCACCTCTCAAACTGGCCTGAGCAGTTTGAGTGGATTTCCTCTGCCACTCTTCTGAAACTCTGCAGACATATTGCTGATCCACAACCTCTTTTAAAAATCTCCATGCTTAGATACTTCTATAAGTRTACTCCATACTTCTATAAATGGCTTTGTTGAATTAGAAGAATTCAAGTTAAGCTATATTTAAATCAAAATGCTGTTTAAAAGCAGATTTGCAAWAGCAAAAAAACACTGTGAAGAGATGAAAACCAAGGCAATTATTAACATTTTACCTATCAGAAAAGAATCTCGGTGTTACTGGGTAAGGTTTTCTTTGGGGATAGGGAAGTCTTCAGGTTCAGTTTTCTTTCCTTTTACTGCCCTCCTGTAGTGGATGGGACTATAACTTTTCTGAGGACTGTTACTACTGCTGGCTCCTTTTAAACTTATTTAAACTTGCAATAATCTTTTCATTAAGTTCCTGAATGACAGCAAAGGGTAGTATGGGGGTGGTTCCAGCTCCCAATTTGAGATTGCTGTTTTGAAACTAATCACTTTTTTGCCCTGCTGTCTTGGTTGTTTGCTTGTTTGGTTGTTGGCTTTGGTTGGATCAGTTGCATGATCTGACTCACTGCATAAGTGCCAGTAGTCTTCTGTGGTAGGAGACAGGTCTCCATTAATCATTATTTAGATGTGTTTAAGCTGTTTTTGCTCCCCAAACCATATTGATGGTTTATTTTTTCCTTTACTTGAAATAAAAAAAATAATTGGGTCAAAAAATGTCCTGTTTGACTGAAATAAATCTTAGATGAGTTTTCACAATATCTAAGAAAATACTAGATTATTATTTACCCACTATAATTATTTGGAAACTTCCAGTGAACCAAAAAATCAGTTGCTTTCATGGACTTTGTGTCCAATATATTAGACAGACAAATTGGCTTCTTTTCCAATGCTTTGATCTTTAAAATTTTTCAGGACTAGAAGCTGCATTTTCATGGACAACTCCTGTCTCTTGGAATTAAATCTCTATGGTAGCCATAGAATTCATTGTAGCTTTTGTTTTTATTACTTCCACCACTCATCAGTATGTCTTAGCTTTGAAATCAGTTCCTGCTTTCATGTCTACTAACTTCTGTCTTTTCAATGACCAAAAAAACCTGCTTTATGTAATAGGGCTCCTTGGGGCTAGTATGAAATTTGTATTTTTTAATTTTAGTGTATAAAAAGTTCATAGTAAGAGGTTGGAAATAGATAAACAAACTAAAAATAAAAAAATTAAATAACCAAAGGATGTCTAAGAGTTCTACAAAACATTTTTTTCTCTCTAAAAGCCATTCAAAGTAATTATTATCAACTTGCAAATACTGCTAGTTATATAAGATTTTCCAGGATTTCTGATCCACATAAYAAGTGTGGTAATACACGTCTGCAGCAAATAGTGGTAGGGCTATTAAAGCGCCTGCTTGCCAGTTCAATATCTTTACATTTTTGCTTTTGTTTTTGWTTTATCCTCTCTTCTTTCCCTTTATATAAAGGAAATTCCCTTTATAGGCTTTATAAAGTGAAGCACAAAACACAACATACAGAAAAAAGCCTACTTGTGCTTTATGTACAATAAGGAATCCAATCATAATGTCATGCTCCTCTTTAGGTATGTGAGTTCCACAGCCATCTGAGAGAAAGACAGTAAGTATTCTGAGGAGCAGCTAATTCTTTACTTCCCCTAGAAATAGGAAGAGCCAGTTGCAAATGAGGTTTTATGATTAATTCTTTTCTTATTAAATGTTAAAAAAATTGCTGTGTGCAATTGGTGCACTGATCATTGCAATTGGACCCTGGAAAAGACTCTAGTAGTAAATACAACGGAACACACCATAGAAACAATTTCAGAGGTACTTGTTCTCAATGATCATTTGACTACTACTGACCACATACTGACCACACATTTTTAGCAGAGGTATATCTTGCATCCTCCCAAATCAGATGTACCTGATATGCTCTGATGTGTTGCAAAATGGCCYGCCAGTTTCAGCCATTTCTTTACTCTAAAATGGCAGTGATAGACTTAGGATGACTTGGAGAGAGTTAACAATCTTTCATGCATTTCCTTTTCCTAGTGTCAAATCTGACAATTTAAAAGGCTCTCTGGAATATAGATACATTTCTTTTGTGCCTTGGAGTGGTCAGATCATTAATTCTGCAGCTCATTTTGATCCTGGACTGTTTTCAAGTGAATCATCTATCCCTATATTTGCAACTACTTCTGGCCAGAATAAGCAAACCCAAGAATTACTAATTTTTTTGCATGTTGCATTATAAGTCCTGCAGAATACTTAGACCAAGCAGTTCTAGGGCTTCTGKTCCAGCTAAATAATGGCATTAAGTTCAGCTATTGCATGTCAGTTTTAAAAACATGTTCCATATTTTAGCTCCAGTCWCTTGGATGCAGCCACTGCAAGTGATTCCACAGAGGCAGAACAGTTTCAAGCTAGCCCATCATTCAGCTGGGAAGAGAGGAGATCATGCCCTGTGCTACCATGTACCAGGGCAGTGCTCTCCTCCTTCAGGGCTAAATTCCTATGAGTGGGGAACAAAGGTTGGGCTTCAGGCCCTCAGAGCCATTCAGGGCACTCAAACCTGGCTTRGTATATACTTGTCATATTTTACATTATGCCCATCAGGAGGCTGCAATTCCCTCTATATTATACTTCCTCCTCATGTTGCCAACACAATCAAATCCTCGAAGTGTGGCCAGCTAAATTTGTGCATTTCTTTGTCATATGAAATAATGATGTTTACAAGTGCCAGCTTCCCCCCTCTGAATGCAAACACATTCTTGGCTATTAGAGACTCCTGGCTTCTTTCCACGTTGCACATTATCACCTGTCATAAAAAGGTTGCAAGTGAAATGATGCCCTTTCATGAGGCCCATGATGCAATTACCTCGGTGTATTTGGCACTGACATGATTAAATAGATTAAAGGCTTCTATTGATATAGGAGAGAGAGCTGCACTGCAGCTCATTCAGACTTAATTGTGTTGGTTTTGCCAAGGCTGTACAGGATAAAACTTTCCCGTGACATGAACTGACATGATTCATGGTGCACAGCAGGACTGGTTTTAGCATGTGGCACAGGTCGTAACTTTTCAGAGCAGAGTTGTGTATTAGCATTTTCCTCTTGCATCTGTTGGATCATCTTTATCTGGAAATGGATTTTGGAAGAAAATGCCTTGCTGTCCCTGCAACATCCACAGAGCCTCTTGACCCTTTGTCCTTGCCAAGGTCTCAGGCTTCTCTTTTCACAGGGTCAGGAGGACCATTCTTCTGCAGGGTGCAAAGCATGGGTTAGTGACCCCCTCACACTGCACCAAGCACTGAGTGTAAATTCACAGTGCAGAGCTCAGGTACGAAACAGAAGTCCTGTTCCTTAAATCCAAAGGTTGCTGTGCAAAAGAGCACATCGAAGCTGACGGGAGGTGCGAGATTTTGCTTCATCGCCGCTAATGAGCTGAGCAGTTCCCCTTCTCCTCGCCCAGGAGGAGAACAGCTTGTTCCTGCTCCGCGCAGCCCCAGGCTCAGCCGGCCTCCCTGTAGAGCTGCCTGCAGCCTTGGAGGGAGGGAATAGCGCCAGGCAGCCCCCAGTCCCCACCTGCAAGCTGTGGCACGACACCTGCCCTCCAGCATCCGACCTCCCCATGYGCCTGTTTCCGTATCTCCAAGGAGGCGGTGGGTGGCTCAACACAAGGAATATATWTTTTTTTTCTTCTTGTCTCCTGGGTCTATTTCCTACCATCTATAAGATGCTGTCACACTCTAAAGCAAAATTGTTATCCCGCTGTGTATTCTTGAGGATTCTGTTCAGGGTAAAATGAATTTAAAGTGAAATGGAGTTGTTCAGTGCAGGGGGAACAGAACTCTGTAGCAGACTCCCCTCTTCACTGAACTATGCCCCCCCTTCCTGATACTTTTCTTGGAATTTGTTCTCTTTGTGGGAGACTGATTCACTTTCTGGGGATTTATAAGCAGCAAGGAAAGGAATTATTTCAACTGATTGTAGCTACCCCATATTAGAAAAAAAAACTAGTGCAACAAAACCTCTTTTAATGTATGTTAATTGTGCTCCCCTACRCTCCAGTGAAAAGGTAGCCTACAAGGCAAAAAGAGCAGAGCTAAATTAACCATTCYTTAGACACCACTGTAATATATGCATTAGGACTAAATATTGAGATATTTATTGGGGTGTAATCTGTATCTTCAGTGGATTGTAATACAGGCAAAGKGTAGTCATGGCTAAACATACCATAGATTGTATAATGTGCTCTTTTTATGTAAAGGAGGATGGAATATTTGTATTTAAAAAGTTCACTCATTCAGCTAACAGATGGACAGAAGAGATTTTTTTAAAAAAACTCACTTCTTAGATAACACGCAACTTGAAGCTAAACAGCAAAATAAAAATTGCTTCCAATATGCGTGAAATATTAGTTTGATTTTTTAGAAAATGCATAAGAATATTACAGGATCTGTTTATAAATTAACATGTGAGAGGGCTGCATTATGCCATTTGCAACCCATCACTTCTGACCATTCCTGCTGTGGCTCTGCTGTGACGTGCTCCCTAAGATGCCCTTCACTGATCCATTGCAGGACACATCTCCTGCATGACCACTGAACTTCTGGTGTGATGGTGAGTGATAACGGCACTTAACTGAGCTGGATGCAGCAGGTGCTGTATGGACATTAATTGCCAACCAACACTACAAAAATCATTAAGAATTTGCAGTACCAGAAAAGTCCTACTGTGGAATAGAAGGTGGAAATTTGTATGAATTCTTTCATAAATTCTACCTTATTAGGATACCTCGCATTAACTGTAGTCTGAAGCAAAAAATCATATTTTCTTCCTTTCAGGCAGGCCATTAATTAGTTAATTAATTACTGTACTGCACTAATCCAGGGTAGGTGACATTGCCTATAGTACAAGCTACAATAGGTATGATCAGATAATCCTGTAATAGTGCATCATTTAATGAGGGATTATGGTAGAATTCTTGTAGAATGTAATATATTTGGACATCCATATTATTGTTAAGTGAATTAGCTATTCTGCACACCACAAAGACAGCGTGAGAAAAAGTGCGTGCTTACACCCTCCAGAAAGATGCAAATTGCCAATSTAGTTTATCACCAAAAAATCTTTAAATAAATTGCAATATTAGCTTGAAATGCCAGAATAGGTAGAGTAGTATGGAAGAAGTATGAACATATGTAGAGCTTTTCTCAGAGATGATGTCTATGGTTTAAGTTTTTCAGATGATCTCTGTATTACTTTCATATATCTKATTAGAACTGCAACCAGGCTTTCTTAAGGACAATGTAGGAACAATTTTGAACTGATATTAAATACCTGCTTGTTTGAACTTACACTAAATATCTGCTCATSATGCCAATGGTATTTGTTTTCTTCCCAAAGGGAGAAAAAAATCACAATGATATTTTAATTGGAAATTAATTGGTATATTGTAAATTAATGCTATTTGCCTCTCTGTAATCATTTCTCTTGCAGGCCTTAAGGCAACTTTCAGAGAGATCAGCACAGAGCAAGAGCTCAAACATGTAGACAAATGCCTGGGCTTGTTCACTTGAATCAAGTTGCACACACTCACGAGTGCATTCAGGACTGGCTCTCTTGCTTAAAATACACTGAGCAGTGCGTAATATTGGCTGCATGACCTTCCTGTCTATGAATTTCTTGCACTGAATGCAATTTAGAATTCTATTGCTAGTCAAAACAGCATATTGTCACTATTCTTGAAAAAAAAAGAATGAATTAATAAGTAAATAAAACAAAAACAATTTCAATAGCTCTGTAACATCCATTCTGGRGAAGCTGACGAAATGATAATACTGTGTTAGAGGATTATAAGTAGCCATAACGTTCAGTGCTTCTATTAAATATTCTCATTGCTGCTCATTATTGCTGAAGTACTCAATTTGTAAGATTTGCAATTTCAGTTGTACTTTGTTTTACTCCTTGCAAAAACTCAATATATCTAACTATACCTTCACTTCTCTTATGAAAATTTTGTTTGATCACATACAATGCAAAAATTAAGTGCCTATTAGACAGTGTGCTGCTTCTACTTCTAAACTTCTTTTAATAGTAAATAAAAATACAGTAAACTCATTTTTTATCCATGCAAATCCTGTACTCTGCTCCAAGGCAGTATGATGCAGAAGTCAAGTGAGTTTAAATGGAAGAAACAAGATGCATTCCAGGAAGTCATGACACATACATTGCCTGCCTGTAATGAGAAAATTACATTACCTTTGAAAACCCTTTCATATACGCCAACAAATTTTATTACGTCAATGCAAAAGTTATAGCTGACACGACACTTTCATCATGCCCTGATTTCAGGTGCTTAAAGGCACTTAAACTAATTATATTTTAAGGTGAAATGTCTTCTGCTTGTTCTTTRGTGCACGGTAAATGTTTTGGAGAGGTTTGGTAAAGTTATTTTTTAGGTTATGATGTTTTTGTAACACTATTGTGTGACACCTTCGGGTAGCTCTGTAACACAAACATAACAAYAGTAATAATGAAATAGGTGTCTTTGAAAGGTGTAACCTTTCTAAATCAAAATAAAACCCATGGTAAATCAAGTCTGTGAGTCACTCTACTGGAAATACAGGGGTATGGACTGCACAGGAACATGTTGGAAATGCAAGTTTACAAGTGTTCATTTCAGTTGTGAACAGACCATGCACTAAGCACATCTGAATTTTACATTAACAGATAGAAACACGTGTTTCTTGTAATTCTGGCTAGAAAAATGCATTTTTGAGGAACTGCATGAGGTCCAGTCTTGCTACTACCAAAAGGAAAGTCAGTGACAGAATACTTCTATTTGCTTTGATTTGTGATGGGTCATAGGATTCTTTCGAAGGCAATCCCAGCAACTCAGCCTCATTTCAGTCATAGCATATCAAAACATCATCTAGTTCTGCTGTAWGTCATTTGCATGATATATAAGGGCATTTAAACTTTCAATGTATAGATTTCCCTTGAAAATGCCCTTTGAAAGTAGTATATGGGTTTCTTAATGGGTTGCCTATGTAGGGATAGCCTGCGAAAGCTGTTAAACACCAGCTTCTCCTGTGGATGCTTTCATTCCTTCCCAAGAACAACTCRGAGAGTTTCAATTTGTTCCTTTACGCAAGTTGCTCAAACTAAACTACAGGATGGGTGCTCTTGCTAGGAATAATTTTGTTCATATAGAGACTTGATGTGCATTAGTCATTGCTCTTAAAATGCTTGCTTTCACCTAATCTCAAAGACCTCTCTGCACAGAAAAAGCACTTGTGGTCTAGGTACTTGAAAGATTTCCCTCACTTATTGCCATCTTTGCCAAATCAGAAGCATGCCTGTAACTTTTCAGTGCTATGACACGGCCTATGTAAATATTGGCCTTTAAAACCCCTCAATTTATGCACAAGAGAATGTGTGTGGAGTCTGATGTGATGGTAGGACTAAAACTTCAACCCGAATCTTTCCTTAGATAGCTAAGGAAATATCTGTTTCTGAAAGACACACAATATCTCTTCATGCTCGGTCAAATTTATCTAAACTATGTGCATTTGGGGAGTAATAGAATATTATGTCGAAAGCCCATCTGATTACTTGCATTTTTCAAATGGCAGAGAACTTTTTTATAAAATTAAGTCTTGATAAGAACTTGTTCCTGCTGCCTCATTCATTGCTTCAAAACATTGATATTATCTTTTGCAAGCTATTAAGAATTGTTAGTCCTGAGTCCCAAAGCAAATTGATTTGTTGTCAGTTCACTGAATGTACTCGACTGATCTCTCTTATCTCAAGAACTGAGAATCTGATTTCACTGTTTTCCTTGGACTGGCTGCACTTTGGAAGAAAACTCCTCAAAACGACCAAACAACCAAACAACAAAAAAACCCTCAAAAAAATCAGCACCCTGCCAAATAATTGGACTTCCCAGGAGCAGCTGGCATATATTTTATAAATTAAGAATAGGAATGTGTCAGCAGCACAGCAATAATCACTGTTTCCACTGGGGCTATGACTTAAAAAATACTGKTTTTTTTTCCCTTTGCACACCCACATCTTTTCTTCATTCCTCCTACCAATGTTAATCAAGAAGTCAGTATTATTCAGAGCTCCTAGAAAATCTAAATTATTAGTCATGACCAATTTTTTTTTACTACCTTTTAGCTTCAATTTTCTCTCTTAGGTATGGTTCTACTCAAAAGGAAATGTCTGACAGAGCACACAGTTTCTTCTATACCTGGCTGTAGTAATAATATTTAAACATAATTCTGAGGAAAAGAGCGTGAAGGAATCAGAATCAGTTTCTATTTATACCTCTGGGTTTTTCAGTATGGTTAGAATAAGGCATAAAATATATGTTTTTACTGAGCTTATCAATTCACATACAGGCAGGATTTCCCTTAGCAGAGGGGCTGGGAAAATTCGCCATCAATAATCCTACATAAACCTTCCTGAAAATCCTGCCATTATTTGGATACCTTCTGTGTAGCTCATTATTCATGACTTGGATGCAGTGCCGGCAATATTGCAGAGGAAGGAAGCCCCCTCACAATGTTTATGCCGTGATGTTTAAACAGCAAGCTTAGGCTTGCAAGATCTCAAGCTTAACATTTATCTGCATAGTGAGAGGAGGAAGGTTTTACTAAGTGTTTTTTATCCTGGCTATTTAGGTCTCTTATCACTCTCAGGATCAGTGCTGGGAATCTCGATTTCTGCAGCAAGGGAGTCTTACAGCAGCATGTTCTACTGTCTCCTCCTCGCAAATGCCTGAACAAAATCATATTTTGATAATGCTTTCCCTGGCAAGTTAGCATGAAATGGTGGTTGATTTAGTGTGTCAAGGTTAATTCAATGGTATAATGAATAGCAAAATATGAGACATTGATCTAAGAGAAAAAGTGATGTCAGATTTCTTCAGGTTAATGCTTTCTTTTGGACTGGGGTATCAGAGGCAAAGCTTTGTTTCCAAGGTGATGAGGAAGAATTAAACCTCTCTTTCTTTTCTTTCTTTCTTTCTTTCTTTTTTTTTTTTTTTTTAATAACCCATGACTGACATATTTTATTGATGGGGATTAGTGAAAAGATGAAATGAAGCCATTAGAAATAGATTTTTCTAAATGATTTTAAATAACTACTTTCTTGCTGGTCGGAGAATATCTAAGTAAAAGGGCAGTATGGGACTAAGTGTAAGAACAAGAAGAGGAATATAATAAAAAGATAAAAAAATAGATAAGGTATGATTCATTTGACGAAATTAGTAATAGAYAAAAGGAGAGATTTAGGTGCTTATGACTGTGGAGCATATATAATGTGGAGAAGAATGGCAAGCTTAGGTGAGATGTGGAATTATTTTATCTGCTGTATTCTGGAAATAGAAGAGGGGAATTGCATCCAGCGAAAATAGTGTGATGGAGCTGAAGACATTGAAAACATGGGCTATTGATGTCATGGTTAAAACAGAGAGAAGGGACCRAATTATTGTGACTGATGGCAGAACTGAAAGCATTGAGAAACTGTCCAGAGAGCAAGGAGATCCACTAAACAAAACCTGCTGAACTAGGTGGCCTGTAGCAATGTTAAAAAAAAAGAGAAGTMCGTTAAAAAAAAAGGTATAAAAGGAGAGCTCAGATATGATGCAGCAGAAGTCACTGGAATAAAAGCCTGCAAACCATGATCTGCTCTGCTGCAAATGGCCAGTTCTGCAGATAACAGCCTTAGAAACAATGTTGTAAGCATTTCCACAAGATAAAATGGAATTGAGCTATAAAAACAAGATAGAAATTCTCCTTGAAATAATTTTTAGCTGCGTAGAAGAGAGACTTCCTGTTAATGCAGTAGAATTAAGGCAAAATGAAGTTTTCCTAGAGTAGAAAGAAGTGAGATGTATGTTCACCAAAAATCTACTACTCACATGTATAATCTCAGCCTTTGCTAAATTCCTTTTTTGTTTTTCCTGGGACTGGTAGTGTTTTTGTATTATGCTCTGCATAACTCTCCATTGCACAGAGATCAGGTCCTCCCTCTTTACTCATTTGATGGTCATATGCTGTTGCAGAATGAAAGCTTTTCTTCCTTCCCCAAGGCTCTAAGGCTTCCTTGGTATGTCCTTACTTGTAGTGATGGAATTATTATACTAAACAGAAAAAGAAAATTTAAGCTCTTTCCTGAGCTAGACTCATTTATCTTTGATTTATTATTTAGAAGCTTTTCTCCCTCCTTTCCAGTCAGTTTAATCATCTTCTCTACACTCTTCTACCAAAACCAAGCTAAGGAACAAACAATAAAACCCAACAACAACAAGACAAACAAGACTTTTGTGTTAATTAAATTAAAACTAGAGCAAATAAAATATCTCAAACCCAAGCATGTTAAGCTAAAATATGAGAAAGGTAGGCTTCCACCTAAAGTTCTGTCTGAGAGAGACCTCACAGCAGATAAAGCTAGCCAGAGCACTGGAACTTTTTTTTTTCTCACACTTATCCCTTCTAGGAATTATTTTTCAAAAGATTTGGAGCAAGCTCAGCTCTAGAAGCTATAGCACTGTTGCTCCGCCAGATCTCCAAATGCCATCTTGCCCCAGAAAATGGAAAGGTGACTGTAATAAGATCTGCAACCTGCTAAGCCTGATAAAAACATCTGAAACTGTCCCCACAGGCTTTTTCAGTAGGATATCTCCTTTTCTTTTTCTTTTTTTTTTTCTTTTTTTTGTTTTCTTTCTATGCCTGAGTATTTGAAATCTCCTTTGCTAGAAAGCCATTGCTAAAAGTTTGGAAGGAAAAGCTGCACTGAAGCTGAAGGGGTAAATGAAGTGCTAAAGCTCTGCCACCAAAATATGTGTTACTTATTTCATAATCAGGGTAAAGTAAGATGAGTAGGGACCTGATACTAGCTTCATACTACTCGTGTGCTATATTGTATAGAAACACTTCAGAAAAAAAATTGCTGCAGTGTATTTTGTTTCTTATTTTTGTTTCTTTTTTTAAATGTATAAAAACAAAAATGTCAAGTTATAAATGGTACATAATTAGAAAAATATGTTAAAAAACAGTAAGCACCTTTACTTTGCTCTGGACATCTGAACATACTTTGCATCTGAACATCTCTTGATTAAAATATTTTAACTATTATTTCTTCTTGGTTATTATTTGGGAAGTTCCAATGGGCTCTATTACCTTCAGTCAAAAAATAATAAACAAACCTTAGAATAGGTAGCTATCAAATATTAAATGATGTTTATCATAAATTTTACATAACATCACAAACAACAGCTTTTTAATTTTGTAGTGCCTAAAGGGAGGCAGGATACCACTCACTGAACTTACATACTGAGCATGTTATAAGTCAGTTCTTTCTCAAAAAGGGGTTCCCTTCAGAAAACTATGRGTTTATCTGTCTTTTTGTGAGTTAAACTCCCAATCCAGTTTCAAAAATGGCAGGATAAAAACACATTACATTTGGATCTATGCTCATTCCAGTTATACTTAGAGATAGGTAATTTTAATAAATCTACTGTCATGAAAAACATTGTTATTGTGCAGGTCTATTCAGAGTCTGAAAGTTTATTTGATTAAAAAAAGAAAAAAATCGTTTGAGGAAAAAATCTTAATTGTAATTGAAAATACATCAGAAAAGCATCTGGTTTGTATTCCAGTGATCTACAGTTAATATTTTAACTCATTTTGAAAAGCACTTTTCATATATTTTTTTTCTTACTGAGACTACCACACTGTTCTTGCAAAAGCTTTTAGCTGTCTGAAATTATGTATAGAATTTATCAGCATGAGGCTGTATGAAATAAAGACAGCTAAGACACTTAAGTACTGGCAATGTTTATTCCAGTATATTGCATTTATTGGTTGCCTAGGAGGAATTACAGGTTTCATTCAGTGACCCAATTCTCTTATAATTTCAATTGTTTTTTTTTTTCTTCCAAAAGAAGATATTCGGTAAACCCAAGCTTAGAGAGTTGATAAGCAAAAATTCTCTGAATTATTTAATAGGTGGATAGAACCAAATACATGTTGCTGTTATGTTTCTATAGTTTCTGGAATATGGATGAATTTCAATTCATTTGTGTTCATATGCTCTAAGAGCTGCAAAGTGGAATAAAATGAGATGTCCATCATCCAGCACAATTAATGGTTTCTCAGAGCGCCAGTCCCAGGAGTGGAGCACTTGCCTAGTTTTACTCCCATTTGAACAATTATGAATATTGCAAGAGAGTAGAAATGGGACATAAAAAGACACAAAGATATCCCAGTTTTATTTTCTTTTTAGTTATTTTGATTAGTTTGTTATTCCATCTGGGCTTATGTTTGGCTAAAAGAGCTGTCTCCCTTACTAAGCAATACTAAAAGCAATAACCCGATTGTTTTTAGATGGTTACCTATACCCTGAGATCATTTGAAGCTCTCATTTAAACCAGAGTGGTGTGTAAAGCAGAGTTATCCCTGTTGGCTTTAATAGCAGCAGTATTATAGCCAAGTTAGATTGAAGTGATATTCAGGTTAATATATCACATATTACGTCTCATCTCTCTGCTATGTCCTTTAGCAYTAATGTTAGTATCTACAGACAGCATTGCACGCTGCCATACAGACATAGTTCTGAGCAGAGAGAAAAATTACATAAAATTCCATGTTTAACTTTCAATGGGGAATGGGAAAAATGTTCTAGCAATGCACAGTTGCTGGGGTGGAGAGGGTGCCTGTGTTCATGTTTAATGCAAAACAGGTCCAGAGTCACCTCATACTGCTGAGAGAAGAAATCATGAAATAATAATAACATACAGGAATGTGAAGCTCCTA
Source organism: Nothoprocta perdicaria (assembly GCF_003342845.1). Classification (NCBI taxonomy): domain Eukaryota; kingdom Metazoa; phylum Chordata; class Aves; order Tinamiformes; family Tinamidae; genus Nothoprocta; species Nothoprocta perdicaria. The sequence continues at coordinate 2,657,522 of NW_020455521.1, forward strand.
TTTGAATGCACATTCTGAAAATCTTGGCATGAGCAAATTCAGCTTGTATTGAAAAAATATTAAAAAGGAACTGAAAATATATAATTACTTTTTCAAATACTAAATGACACGTCAAACCACCATCTGACAGCACTAATATACAAATAGAGCTAACCAAAGTCTTCAGAGTTCAGGCTGCCATGGCAGCCTTCTATGACAAGAGAGGCAGAGACAGATTGGTAGAAGAGTAACATGTCTTTTTACTGCTTCCTTTGTGATAATACACAAAGCTTAATGTCAATCTAATATAAGAGGAGCTATCAGGCAACCTACCACCAAACCACATTCTTTAAAAAATAAACGCATCAAAATAAGTAGGTTGTAAACAGTAGCTCCAATATAAAAGGATGCTTTATTTTATGCAAATTGTTACTTTGATAAAGTAGTCAAATAATTTTGCTTCTACTAAATTTAGTGAAAATTTTACTAAAGACTTGACTGAAGACTTGACAGTCTGCTCTTAATCATGTAATTGGAAATGAGAAATTGGGACATAGGATGACATATGTCAATGAACCTTTCTACAAAAGTGTGTACATTCGTTTGCACACACACATTTTTACTTGGTGTCCAATGTTACTCTCCCCACAGAAGAATTAGAAAAACAGAGCATACACTTGCTTCTCACCTGCTTCAGAACAAAGTCTTGCAGCTTACCTTAAAGTTTCCTTTTTCGTTGACATGAAATAAGCAATTGATTTTGAGAATACTGTTTAGAAGGGAAAACTTATTCTAGTGTACCCTGTGGGCTGTTATGCTCTGGCAGAGAGGGGAAGGAAGAGAGTAACATAACCTAAAAAACTAAATTGCACTATAGTGTACTATTACTGTTTATTTGCTACTGCTCATCTACATGCAGTTGAAAAGCTGCACCATCTCTGGTGTCCTGCTATTAAAAAAATTAGCGTGCTCAATAAGCGGTTAAAATTATTACTGGGAAGAGTTGTCTAGGCTCATCCCAAGTCCTGCTGTTGTTACTGACTCAGACTGAAACAGTTACAGTAACCATGGCCTACTGGATTCCTTGTCACAGAAACCCAAGAGTTGGGTAATTTTGCCAGATATGCCTTCCCATACCCATGCGCCAAACTGCAGAAGTGAGATCTCAAACCACACTCCTAGGGTGTCCACCTTTAGCTTGCACACAGTTGCATTTTTTTTCCCTCCTTATGGAACTAAATCTTCATAAAGTAACTGCCAGCTTGGTGTGATAATGTGCACAGCAGCAAGTTGTCAAATACTCATATCAAGGGAGATAATGAGAACAAATTGAGTAAGTGGACTGGCTTGAGTAGGAAGGATCTAGCAAAATTTTGAAATGCCATTTCAATTTGCTGTAACTCTATATCATGCTAACCATCCTTTCTTGTGCAATTGGGTTTTATTCACTGTAATTGCAAGGGGGTATCCAGAGTTAGGAGTGAGGTAAGCGTTTGTGACAGTGTTAGAGAATGGGATAATAATAAGAATAATCTATAAATGGAAATATGGGCATCAGTTGTGCAGATCTAAAGATACAGGCATAAAAAGAATCATACTAAACTATTTTACATTCTTGCTTTGCTAAACCTAAGAAAATGTTTCAGCTATGATTTGGGTGGATGTATTAGCTTGTAAAATCTAATTTAATTAGTAGAATTTCTAAAGTACAGGTTAAAACCTACTGATTTTGTCACATAACTAGTGGCTATAAACTGAAATCACAGGAGCTTGTTAAAGATTCTTTTCTGAATTTATTATAAATGAACTGTTGAGCTAGTCCAAGTATGTTTCTTTATTATTGCTTCCTGATTTTTATTTTTATCTCAGTAAAAATCATTTTAATAAACTTATCTACTTCATTTTAAATTCCTAAATTTGTTTCTGAAGAATGGAAAGCCAAGAACTACAGAAAAGAAAGARTAATAGAGAAAAGCACAGGATTAATAAAAGAGGAATCAAAAAGAAAGTAGAAAGATAATGATAATAATCAACACGCAAAAGTAATAAGCAATTCTAAATTCAGAAAGCACAGTCATATTGCTGAAATATTCCACTCGGGAACGTATGGGACTGACAACCACATAACTTAAAGAAATAATCTGAAATTCAGAAAATGCTGCATAATATGTACATGCAAGTGTTTTGCATAGTGAATTATCTGTAAGATTAATTTCTTAAATGTTTAGTATTAACTGTATTCTGGAGTTTGCTTGAGTATCTRAGGAAAAGTACTGCATGTTTGTAATTCAAAAGAACTTCTAAAGCCGAATTTCCATTAATAGAAAGGTCAGGGAGAGGAGGTGACACTCAAAACTTCAGATCTCCAAGAGATGTCAGTATATTGTCTTGATCCAGGAAACTTCCTGTGCACGAGAGCATTTACAACCAATCAAGCAGCTGCTAAAGCTGTTTTCAGAGCACTCCAGAGTACTCCAGGTGCTTGAAGTACGGCAAGAACATAGAGTTTGAAATATAGAAAGAACTGAGAGTTTGGTAATATGCTTGACTCTTAGTAACTATCATTCCTTTTCCTTGTGCTCAGGATTTGTCTACAAAAAGCTGCAAGAACATTGCTAACCAGAAGGATAAAGGAGGAGCAGTAGCAATTCCTTACTGAATTTTAATTACTTTTTCACTAGCTTAAAAAGGGTGATATATTTCATAGAAGTAACATGGAATAGGCTCATCCCCTCATCACCAAGAGGCCTGAGAGTCAGCAGAGCTTGAACTAAATCTGGGAGCTACTGAGTTCCAGTCCTGCCCTTTGTTACTGCTTCTCTGTTCATCCCTCGTCAAGTCACTTAGACCAGGGCCTCCTAAACATATAGMTAGATGCTTCATTCATGAGCTTAGATTTCTTGTGTGTCACTGAACACACAGGCAGAGAGTGATCCTCTGCTTCACAGCCTTGTAGAGAGGATTATTAAGCTAATGTTGATACAGTGCTGAAAAACACCCTGTCACTTAAAGGCAATATGTTGTATGAGCTGAATTACTATTTCATTCTCTGCTGCAAGGCTTTATTGTCAGCTCAAATAGAGGTGTAACTCCAGGCAAAATGGAAAACATCTGCACAACATGCATYTATGGTCACCTATGAAATAATAAGCAAAAGACTTTTAGTTGTCTCCATACCTTTGGCACGGCAGCCAGATCCATCTTGCCTTGTAAGCTAGGTCCAATTTTATCAATTTTATGTTGACTTGTTCTCCTCCTTCCTGTGGATGTAGGAAGTGCAGGAAATGGCTGCAGAATTGTTAGAATTGTCCTTTTAAATTCCTGTTCTCTGCAGCATGATGGGAAGTAGGATTTTCTTAAAGCAAAAAAAAAAAAAAAAAAAAAAAAAGGAATCAGATCTGTCTTTATGTTTCATGAGTGAGAGTGGAAAAAAAATGAGAAATAGAAAAAGGGGGCAGAGATACAAAGATACCAACTCAGGTAGGAACTACATTCAAAAAACTAGGACTAACAGTTTTAGGCTTCATTGGGGTGGGGGAAGCATAGAAGAGAGAGGAGAAGACATATTACTGCAAGCAAATAGTGGAGTTTTTAAAAGACTAATTGGAAAACTCAAAACAACTTTGATGTTATTGCAAAGGAAACAGAGAGAGGCCTGAGGCACAACATTCAGATTCTATCAAAAATTCCTCTTTTATGCTTGCTTCCTGAWATGGGTATTTGGGAAGTCAATTCATCATGTGTATTATTTATATGCATACATTTTATCTAAATTGCTATTTGTAAACATCTTTAGAGACATCACGTCTATAAAGGTTTATTTATTTGCAGACAAAATCATAAACTAAAGGAGGAATTTCAAAAAAGATAAATCTCATCTCCTAAATGGTTTCTTGCTCACAGCAAGGACTGACAGAGTGATAAGGATATGGAGCACTAGTAATTATCCTAAAAGAAATGTTGTAWATACCTTCATATATAAGATAACTTAAGATAGACTACTTAAAAACAGCGGCAAACATTTCCGAACTGGATAAATTCTATACTCATAAAGGAAAACAGACCTAGGGAACATTTAATTCCAAAATATTCAGTTTCCTTACAACATATATAGGGATAGCTAAGTATTATCTACTAGGAACAAGGTGGAGGTAAAGAAGCCCAAAATCTCCAATAGGAAATGCTGAGAAGGATAGATCCTTACATTCATTGGACCTAAACTGAATCTAGAAGATTTACAGGTGTGATAGAAATATTCAAAGAGTGTGAAAGGAAACATAGATATATTCAGAGTTTTTGTTAGTCTTTCTGTTGACCCCTTTAACATGTAGAAGTTTCATGTTTTTATATAGGAAAAAAAGTAGAAATTAAATTAATACCTTGCATTTTATCTGCTTCAGAACCAGAGCAAGTCATGTTTTCTTCAAAGGGATATTGCTCTTTCATAAGGAAAATTGCCTTAACTGCAGCAAGTAGAACCTCACTGAGCTTATGCAATGTCTTGTATCTCTACTCTTCTAGAATGGATAATTCATTCAGTGCTTTTTGCTCATTTTCTTTAACTTCTGAGTTGGAAGTTCATCAGCCTCTCCTCTACTTCCAATACTATCCCAAGTCTTCTAAACAAGAGCTGAACATCACTGAAACTTGATATTATCTCTTTGATAGGCCCATATCAAAAGGGCTGGAATTCATTCTTATTTTGAGCAGGCAGGCTTGAGTCGAAGTACTTTTCATCTAATGTGAAGTTGTCTGTGTCTGCAGGGAGAAGTACACATTTAGGACTTTTTTTTCCAAAAATATTTATTTGAGAACAGAAAATTGATCATTTACTCTTGCTGTTTATAAAATGTCAGTTAGAATATTTATCCCACTTATAGTGTAAGAGCTGTAGGGGAAAATTTGCATTGGTCCTTCTACATCTATTTAAATTTATTTAGATTTTGCTGCTAAAGAAGACTGCAAGACAAGAAACAATGTGTTTCTTTATTAGAAATTCCAATGAATTAACAAGTGAAATTTTGGCTGTTACAAAATACGTACACAATACACATTTGCCTCTCAGTGTAATAAAATCAAATCTTTATTCCTTTATGAAGGTCAGTTCTTTAGTTCTCTGTTGCAATCAGGTTTCATTTGTTAAATGTAAAAAACTACAGCACTCTACAAGGTTTTATATCAGGTTTTAGATTTTTAATTATTGAACTCATTTTCACTAGTGCCTTCTTATTTTGTGTTATGCCTTTTTTTGGGGAAAAAAAAATAGTGGTGTTCCAAATTGCCATAACAACAGGCTGCACTCCTTAAAACAAGATAAGCTGTGTGTCAAAGTAAAACTGTTGCCTTGGCAACCGGTTGCATATTTAAAGTGCAGCAGCCTGGTTTAGTCACTCAAATTGCTCCTTTTCAAAAAAAACCCAACTGTATAGGCATTTTGGTACCAGAAACAGTGAAGAGAGAAGAGAACATAAAGACTATTACAAAAAATAGAATCATCTTTTAATTTAATTTCCAGCATGGTACCTTCTAATYCCAAAAGGTCACTGCTTTTCTATTTTTTTCCCCTAAAAGCAGGGAATTAATGGATTCTCAAAAATTTTCCGCAGTAGCTCATGATACASTTCCTGTAAACAGGTTAGTAGGATGTTAGCATCTCAGCATGTAGTTGCAAGTTCATAAAATCTGTTAGTGACAGTAATACATATTTATAAACTCTCTTGTTTGAGGAGGCTTAAAAGTAGGAAGTGAGCCTAAATCAATCTCTTAAATCAATTCCTGCCATCTCAGCAAATGTTGTGATTAGATGGTAAAAGCTATTTAGCTTTTTTCCTTTTCTTTTTTTTTCTTTTTTTTTTTTAGGAAAGTGCCTATTTTCTGACAAATAGGTTACTGCTGTTTGGGAAGGATGAAGTGGTTTGCAGCATAGACGTGTTTAGTACCACACTTAGTCACAATGTGTCATGTCAGATTCCTGTCCTTTTGGCACTAGAACTTGATGAACCATCAGGAATGTGACATTTAAGCTTCAGAAAAAGTGCAGGAAAGCAGAAAAAGAAAAGTAACATCTTAAAGACTGCACTTATGACCCACAACCACTCTTCCATTCTTTTGAAATATTAGTTGCTATGACAAAAGATGAATCAAGCATATTACCTGCACGCAGCTATTGTATAAATAATAATACTAACTACTAAAATGGGAACCTCCTAGAGTCTCTAAGAAGCACCATTAGCCTGGCTTTTCTAACAAGGATTTTGAGTTTGGGAGTCCAGCTCTCAGTGTCAGTGTCTCTGTTGCTTTTCCCGTTTCTTGTGATGTCTAAACAATGGTTGTACATGGAAAACACAGGCCTCGCAGAGGATCAGAATTTTATTAGACTAAATAAAATATCACAGGTGTCTTTTGTTGTTGTTGTTATTATTCTACAAACTCACTTAAGTCACATCGGAAAAGAAAATAMAGGGGATCAAGGAGAGCTTGCAGTATCCTGATGCAGCAGCTCTAGTAAGACTGAAAGAGGGGGAAGTCTTCCTCAAACTGCTCCAAAATTGTTAACATCTAATGTAGAGCAGATGCAGAAATACAGCTATTAAGAGATGAGAGTTGAGAAATGGCCTGTCTGCACTTGAATCTTCATCTCATCACAGCTCCTGCATGGCTGTCACAGGTATCTGAGGTGATGTTGTCATTGAGACCTTCAGAAATTAAACAAAGTCAATCATCTCCTCCATTTTTCCAAGGGGCTGTCAAGACTTTTATCTTTTTCTCTATTCACGGCCAGGAAGCCTCCTTTCAGTGGGTTATAGCACTGCCAAGACATGGTTTCACTACTGATATACTGCAAAAACTGAGGGAAACCCCTCCATTCCCACCACTGCCAAGGACTTTTCTCTGTTTTCCTGCTCGGGAGCCACTCTCTGAGGAAGCACACTTTTGAAGGGAAAAACAAGTTTTTCCACACTGTCCCTGAATGTGAAGGCCAGCCAGCCTGGATGGGCTGTGGGAAGAGGCCTCACAGCAGCGGGGAGGCCCCAGCTGGGCCAAGGAGGCACTGGCTGGTCCCAAGGAGGCCCCAGCTGGGCCCAAGAGCTCCCTGCAGCCTCCTTGCCTGGTGCCTGGTGAGGACACGAGGCCTCTGCCCTCTCCGGGAGTGAAAACTTTCACTGTTTCTTTGTCCCCAAAACAGCTGTAAGAGCTGTTTGTGCTCCCTGAGCCCTTGCGTTTCCTTTACTGGTGCTCTTTTTTCTGCTCCCCGTCAGAAGCCCGCTCGCCCTGTGTAGCTTGTTCATCCTGTGCAGCCTCTGCCCAGAGCTGGTGTGAACATTAGGAGCTTGGGTGTCGCGGTGACAAGCCTGCTATAAGTCAGCACAGACAACAAAAACACACAAAAAACCCCAAACTTGCTTTAAAATCTTGATCTCCTGCAGCCAGGCAGCACTGTTTCCTCTGAGTAAAAGGCTCTGCTATGAGTACACACCGTTAAATCTGGCACRCAGTGCTTGATATTGCTACAACTGCAGAATAAATTCGGCTGTGCTATTTTCCCCCACCTCTTCCGCTCATTCCTTTGGGCATTAATTAAATGCAACATTCACAAGAATGACCATTTTAGGAATGATTGTTCTTTAGATATTGCAAAAATCAGATTGAACCACAGGATAGTTACATTAATCTCTAATCACTATTTTTAACAGGGAGGAACTGGGCTGCATCTAACCACCAGCAACAGATATTTGTAAGAATTTAAATACTTCTGGCCATTAGTATGCAGAACCAGTTAGAATATTATTGATAGAATAGTCAAAATATTTTTTGTGAGTAATCCTAAAGAGGACAAATTTATACCATGCTTCCCCTGGAGACAGTTATTTATCACTTGTACTTAAAACCAAATGCCTCAGATATTGGGGAAAATGCCCATGAAAACTTTGTAATTTCTGGAAAGATACATGCAAATATAAGCATGTAAAAGGTGGGAAATCCATCATATATACATAATATTTCTGTCAGACTACAAATCCTGCCAAAAGAAAATATTTTACTTCCATAAAATGAGACTACATATATAGTATATTTTTCTATCATATATCTTTGTTTTCAAACTAAATTGCCTTATTTAGGCTTTCTTCATTATTTTGCCTTCATTGATGTTTGCAAGAACATTATTTATTTAGGGAAAAACATACTTCTTTATGTAAGAAAATTCTGTTATAGTCAATCCTTGACCTAGATTCCTGCAGTTCTCAGAAATTATGTTTTCTGAAGTAATTCAGAGACTCCGGTTCATAAGAGATCGGCTTCTTGGAACATGTTTTTTAGTCAAAGCTCARTGTGTGAATCAATGTTGAACAAAATTCATATTTTTTCCACTCTCAAAAGGCATTTTTAGTATGTTCAATAGTTACCTCAGAGTTGGCTTTAAAAAGCATGTTCTAGAAAGGAGACAGATTCAGGCAACATTTAAATATGTGTTTTCTGGAAATTAAAATGCATTATTGCAATCTGATTTTTACACTAGTAGTTGTAAGGCAGAGAGACCATCATTTTTAGTGCAGCAGTGGAGAGCTCTATGGAATCTACATCTTTATTGAAATAACATAATACAGTTTGAATGTTAAGAAAGAAGCTGGAAGTGAAATCTCAGAGCTAACTTGCAGTAACTATTCTTCTTGAGGTTGGTATTATTTAAAGAAAAGAGGAGGATAGGAACAGACTGTACCAACATTGAACCTTAATTTTTAAAGAAAAAAATATTTAAATGACATCCTAGAATATATTATTCTATTATTTTTTTCAGAGATATGACCAAATTAAGAATGAGAGGAGAGGTGACAGGTCAGACTCAGAGATTAGGTGTGTGTGGGATTTTGGTGAGGGCAGAAGCTGTTCATRCAGTTTAAATGAGCAAAGATCATAAACTAGAGATAAGAAGAGACATGCCAAAGGAAAGGCAGCTTATGGCCAGAAGTTTGACCAAGGGTCAGTACCGCAGTGTTTCTGCACAGATTTTAGGCTAAAGTCAGAAAAAAATGAGGTCAAGTGCAGGCTTGCAAATCAGGAGTCATTTTCGATATGGAAATAGCAGAAGTCAAACTGAGGAGTCAAAAAAAAAAAAAAAAAGAAATAATTTTTTGATTTAAGAGATATCTTCATGCCAGCAGGAATTTATGATGTATAAAATCAGAGTTTACCTCTGATGTCCTTGGCAGCCAGTGACTGGTTACCAAGCAAGTGGCTCACCTACCGCTTTCTGAAGAGTTGTCCCCAAAGAGCTGGCAATGCACTAGAAATAGGAAGTTAAGCATTCCAGTTCTCAGACTGTTGACCTGAATTGAATTTAGTCCATAGATGCCTATTCTTTCTTCATCACTGTACCTGACAAATGCAAGAGAATTTCTAAAGGACATTTATGTATCTGTGCTATATGCTTCAAGTAGAACACCTAAATTCTACTTTTTTAGCTGATAAGAAACTTTGAAAGTTCCTTCTGTGGATAAGACTGGAGAGGTCATACTAGTTATTTCTTTGAAATACATGCGTTTATTGGCTTCAGCAGAACTTTTACTAAGAAGGTTTTTTAAATCCAGAGACATTGGCTTCAGCAAATTTTTTTCCTTTTCCTTTTTCCTTTTCTTTTTCTTTTCTTTCTCTGACTTGGTAGCATCTCTTTTCCTTTGATGTTCTGAGAAATTATTATTCCCTGTGTAATTAGACCTCTCTATTACWTTTATGCACAGCATCTCTGTATATATAAGAAGATGTTCTTCAACAAAGTAGCAGCAACTTAAACTTTTTAAATCGTTCATTTGTAGCTGTTTTATTTAGCTATATTTTAGTGAGTCTTCATGACCCTGAGAGATTGGATCACTAAGTAATCCTGAAATCAACACAGGGAAGTAGAAGAATGTAATAAAGAAAATAATCATAATTAGAGATATGACTTTCACTTAAGAGATTAGTAACTAAGGAAAATCTAATAACTGCTACACAAAACTGTCCTGACTAAAGWCTATTAATACATAGTCTTCAATGCTGCTAAGTTTTTCGAGGGGAAGATGGCTCTTTTTCCATTATATTAGACTAAATATTTATTACAATTATATGTATGCACCTGAAGGGTTTTGTGATCTGTCTTTATCATATCTATTGCCTCTAACCTCCATCAATAAGTGGTTGAGGATGCTAGTCTTCCCCATCCGTCTTTCAAACAAGCATGCATTTCTTTTCATCTTATTCAAGAAGGAACTCTTGCACAAAAATGCTCAGAAAAATCAGAAAAATCTTGGTCTCTGAAATCACTACTTAAACTATCCTCTGCTAAAAAAAAAGAGATTTGTTTAAAAAATTCTTCTAATTCTCTTTTAGATACTTTCATAAGCAAAGCAATGTTGTAACCCTTTTAAATTTAGTGTTGTGCACAATTGCCATGTGAAAAAGAACAGAAACTASTTGTGACATAAAACACCAGGTCAGGGTGTAAGTTCTGAAACCACAAATAAATTATGCATGAARTTACCTGAATTCCTTCCCATTGTARGCTCTCCCATGACTCTTGCTATGTTTTACAGGTGGTAACAGCTTACTGGGGTGCTTGTGTGAAGAAGATACATGGATTGGAGAATAACTGCTATATTGTCTGTACAGAAATGAGAAAATTAACGAAACTCCAAATAACCAAGTTCTCTGATAACATCATAAACGGCCAAGCCAAGATTTTGAATGCATATTTAGGCAAATATGCACTAAGAAGGGCCTTTAAAACTGCATGTTTTATGTGGTAGATATAAACGATCACTTCAGAGCCATTACAGTCTATTATGTAAATAAGCATTCAGGGACTTTTGGAAATTTGTAATTATGATAGTGCAGTAGCTGTAAATTGACTTTCCATAAATGTTTTATGAGGCATTTGTTAATAGCACCAGTAAGGTAAAAGTCTTAATTAAAACATTTTACCTTTATGCCACTAACAGATTTTAAGTGCATTTGAAAAAACAATCAGTTATGAAGTATTTCTCACTTTAGTTTTGGATCATCATGTAGCACTGTATTCTGTTGGTTATTCACTGGAAATAAAAAAGAAGTCAGAAGATAGCTCTAACATCTAGACAGAACAGCTGGCATAGCATTAAAAGTCCMGAAGTTTTCCTTCCCTCTTTCCTATGTTCCCGAGAGAATATGTAAATGTATTTTATTTTATACTGAAATTTCTATTGGTGGAAGAGGTGAAGGCATGTCTTACTTTTCAGCCTCTAGCTGTTTACTTCAGTGTAATTTCCTTCAGAAAGAGAGGTCTGAGCTGAGGAGTCTCCCTGGAACTGACATTTCTACAAACCATAGCTTTATCTTTAATTTCTTATGTACAGCAGCTGTCTGGGATGGTGGTGCATGATGATTTAGTCTCTGATGTAGCCAGTGACTAAAAGTTGAATTGTGTCTTATAAACAAACGTTGTTCTCCTATATTAACATCTGAAAAACATGTAGCTCTCACTCAGGGGAAATTAAAGTGAGTCCTGAGGGCATGAGATGTAGCATGCCGCAATATGGAGTGAAGTATTCCCCATCCCAATTGCAGAAATGCCTGCACTGTTCAATAGTGTGGCTTGACCTTTTTAACTTCTCTGCAGCTGTCTGTGATCTGATTCTATCAAACAAAAGTAAAATTGAAATATTCGCCAACCTCTTCATATATCCCATCTAATTACATTTGTCCTTTCACCTCTGTACTGATTTTGAGCAAGACTATTCTGCATCTGCTGATCTGCTGTGCACTACAGAAAGGTTAAGATACCAGTTGCAGTATAGTCATGATTTGTTTCTATTTCTCCAAAATATGCAAATATTTAAGGAAATATGATTTTAATCATATTTAATAATCATTAATATAATTAATAAATTATATTAGAGAATCAGGAGAACTAGGAAAATTCTAGGACTTTTAAACTTAGGATAGTTAGGTTGTGAAACCATCATGACATCATAACTTTCTTAGGAAGAATCCAACCCTTCAGAATTGGTAAGAGAAGGTCAGAAGCAGACATATGTTAACACCTTATGTTAACRTACTAGGCAATTTATGCAGCTTTTAATGGCAAATTTTGAAAGAACAGAGAGTACTGCTGCCTTTTTTTTTCCTCAACAATAATTTTATGATTTTGGATGAGGGACAGAAAGAAGTCACACGTTGTAAACTAGGCACGTGTAGCATTGTCGGTAGAGGTGGTGCTTTAAGCAGATAACATACCAGAATAATAATTCTTCCTGTATTTTAGCTTAAATTCCTGTAATTTAATCAGATATTGCCCAAGATGTAAGACTTATCTACTGTTCTTTTCTAGAGCTTGCATATATTTTTTGAAAATAAATGGAATCTTTGTTGGAATTCCAATGACTGCAGTGCTCTCAAGTGTCATTGGAGCTGCAAACTGGCACGCGCYTTTAAATCCAGTCTTTGGCACTGCTTAATTAACCCGCATGAGAACCCACATTGTACTTACTTCTACCAATTTCCCTGAATTAATATGCAAGACTCATTCACACTCCAGTTTCTCAGGACCAACAGATTTCAGGAAATGCAATAGAAACTAGTCAATAAAAGCACGTGGGCATCCTGGGAACCCAGAGCTGAAAAATAATACAACAAAATGTAGGAGTGGTACGTACAGCTAGTAAATGCATCTTTGTGATCTGTTACCTTAACTCTGATGTACCCTCTGCATTTCCTTCACTTCTCTTTAAAGGTGTGTGGAGCACGATATATTGAGTTATGCCTCTCTGCAGGTCATGGAAAAGAAAGGTACCTCAAACAAGTAAAGAGCAAAGCTAGTAAACAAGTAAAGAGCAAAGCTGGTTTCAAGCACTGGGGGTAAATCTAAGCAGAAAGTCAGTTGCTGCACAGCTCAGCAGGTGCCTTCTGCAAGGATCTGAAAAGCAGAATTAGCCACCAACGTTTCTGTGCAAAGAGAAGGCAAGGGACCTGAGAACAAAAGCGTTAGAATCACGCAAATGCTGGAAGGGATTTGGACATGCAGATGCAGGGAGTAAAACAAGCCGCACGTTGCAGCCTGCCCCGGCACTGGGCTTGCTCTGTGCCTCCTGTGCTGCTTTAAACAGAATAATTAAGTTCACTGGAGCAGAGAGACTCTCCAGCTTGGTGGCTAGGGCGCTCATCTGAGATCAGACCTCATTTCCAGCCTCAGCGCCAATCAATACTTAAGCAATTGCCTTTGCTTCCTGGTAGGGACACAGATGAGGAGGGGGCTTTCCCCTCCGGCCTGACCTCTTTTTTTCCTTCTTTTCTTGTTTTTAAAAGAGAACTGAAAACTGAAGCAGGCCTTGGGGGCAAAACAAGGGACAGAATTGCTGACTCCAGCTAGAGGAACCTGGAGAGTTGGTCTATTTAAACTTAAGCAATTCTGAAGCAGAATTTTAGGTATATAGGAGGCAATTACGGGGAGAATGTAAATAGCTGGCACTTTCTACTTGAAGTTCTAAATCCTGTAAACAAGCAAGGACGGGCAAATTTCTAGATTTATGACTYTGAGTCAAATGCCTCCTTGTCATTTTAAGTCTTTTGCTCAATCTGAAGCTTAAAAATTCAGAGAGGCTAAGAGAGCAAATGAAATTAAGCTCTTACTGTAAGAAAAAAATGAAAGAAATTTCTGCTTATCCAGCAGAAGTGTCCAATAGATTTTTAATAAAGATACTGTGCTAACTACATTGTAACAAAATATTAACTTTTTAATGAAAACCTGTTGCTTAGAATATATTCCATAGTCTAAGAAAGAATATTATATTTGTCATTAAAATGTTTTTGAGCAACTTGAAGTCCTCTAACTCATATTCTTAAAGTACATCAGCATAGTATTTCTCTTTCTTGAATATTTTTAAAATGAAACTCTCTTCAGTCTCAAAACAGTAAATCTGACATATAAGATAGTATAACAGATTAAGACAGGTATATTTTAGTTATGAAAATCTGCAGAGAACTAGCAGAAATCATACAGAAGTGAAGAAATTTTAGTTTTATTATAAAGTAGGAGAAAACAGTAGAATTTATCTTCATTTGTATCAAGAAAGGATAATTAGGAGAGATCTCAAAGCAAGTCAGCACTATGTTATCAAATTATTGCAACATGTATATCTCATCAATTTTTTATCAAATGAGATGAGCTTTTGTGCATTTTCATCATAATGAAATAACAAATGATTATCCATTAGTACTGGTATTTAGGGATTTGTTCCAGTAGACAATTACTGAGAATTTGGAGATAGCAAATGTTTAAATAAAAGGTTATGTAATCACATCTATGACTAGAAGTAGGAAATTCACTCAAAGCTGTTTTCTTTGCATCTTTACTTTCAATTTAACTATAAGGAGAATTTAAAGTTCTTTACATTTACATACCTTTACATTTACATACCTTGAAAAATTGAGACTGTGAAGAAATGTTATTTTCTTAGGAAACTGTATTAGAAGTAGTAGTGTAAGCCCACACTGACACCAATTTCCTGTCTAGATAATTGCTCACACATGTTTTGAGTTGACTTTCCTGCAGTTCTAGCATAGCTAGAATTCCCGTTAGGGTCACCATGCCTTAAAAATACACACCAATAAGCAAGAAAACTAATTAAAATCAGCTAACATTGATACTAATAACACAGTTACTAAAACAGTTTGGTAGATCTTATTTAAGGCAAGGAGAAAAGTCTATGGTGTGAACTCTATGCAAGGTCCTTGCTTCCTGATAGTACCCTTCTCTGAGGGTGCTTCTCTTAGAATTTGCAGAGGAGTAAGTCACCAAAGAAATACCTGCACAATTAAAATGGAAAATCATATAACTGAAATTTAATTACCCAACATCAGAAACATGTTTTTCAGCAAAATTAAAAACCTTAGAATAGTGGTGAAAGGTCAAAGCTACAAGAATAAGAATTGAAAATAATAAGCTGGTCATAATTCAAAAGCTCTTTTGATTTCTTAATTGCATTCAGTCGGAACAAGCACGTAGAAGACGTATCAAACTTGATACTTGAATTTTTTAGGATGTAAAAAAATGGAAGATGGCAAATTCAATTAGTGTCAGAAATATGCTTCTCTCGTCTAGACATGTCTGGAGTGTGTGGGAGAATTCCTACACATTAACAGCATTTCTAAGAAACCCGAAGTCATATCAAAGTGGTTCATTGCTGAAACTAAACTTTACAGGAGGTCATTCACAACAGACAAGGCAGATTTGTATTAGAACCTTATTGCTGTATTTTTGGCTTAGGAATATATGTGTGTCTGATTCCAGATGGTATACAGAAACACCTTCTCTAATAAGGAGAAAGCTAATCTTGAATGGTCTTTGATAAACCTAATGTGCAGAAAAAAACAATCCTTACTTTTTTGCACCCACATTGGTGCCCAAATGCAGGTATCATTTTGATTTCTGCTCTGTTAAACCATGAAGAAACATTTTGAATTTGCAGTTACTTCCTTGAGCTTGATGTGTAGCTCAGGTTTTATACAGATGGAAATCCTTTTGATTTCCAAAGTTGTCATTGATATATGGCTATAAGCTAGGTATATCTGATATCAACCATGTTCAAGTGATGTTGATTTTGAACTTTTAAAGAAATAGGACTATAGCTCAAGCCAGGGAATTTCATCCTCTGCTAAAACAGCTATTTAGTGCAGTTTCAATTTTATGTAATGCTGCTCACTCACACTGGCATGAATGAAGTCATTTGTATGCATCACACTGACCAACCTCTCACAGTTAAGGCAAGGTCTATGGTTTCAAAGACCAATATATTTTCACAGCGCTAGTATCCTTGTCATTGGTATGGCTCCAGTACCTTTGCCCTCCAATCACTCTAGTCTTTTAAATTCTTTGCTGTAAAACACAGAATTACAAAAATAGCCTTTGTTCAAACAGGGTGGATACAGACAGGTTTTGTTGCATCACTGGGCCCTCTCTCTCCACGTTATCAATCATCTCAACTGCAGTTTCACTACATCATTTTTTAACTAAAACCTTGTTAAAAAACACAGATTCCAATTATGTAACTATTCTGTAGGATGCTCATTTACTGCTAGCTGAATCAATTGTATTGGAATATTAGAGACACAGAGCAGCTATGTTGAAGCCTATTGTGCAAGCTATTAACATTCAAAATTTCCACTGATTAACTGAGTGATAAAAAACAAGACTCAAATAGGATAATATAAACCTGATACTATCATTTAAATATAATACTATTTAAGAATATTTCAGCTAATGTTTGTTATAGGACAAAAAAATCTATGGAGAAAATGCTTCTTCTGCAGTATTGTTTCCTAGTTCTTTCTTTAACTTTTTCATATCTCAGTTTTCCCTGTCTGCTACTCACTCTTAAGCCCATTTCTCTCAGCTCTTGTTTCTCTGTTTAAATCTATTTTTATCTTATTGATGAGTCACTCGTCAGTCTCTAGTTTAACACATCCTGTGTTTCTCCGGATGGTCTCACATGCTTTTTATATAAAAGGAGAGGAGGACTGTGTAATTGCATCGTGACTCGTTATTCTGTTTCACTCCAAAAGGAAATTAAGGGGGTATTTATTTATATCCTGAATTATTCTTCATTTTTTTCCCTATCAAAATTTCCATCAGGTTCCTATGTGTGTATTTAACCAGGTCTGCTACCCCCTTTTTCTCACCCATAGCATGCATAAATGCTACTGTTTGTTTGCTTATGCTGCTTGTCAGTAAAGCTGYGGCTAAAATAATTAATTCTTCTGTAATTATAGTGCTGCCATTCAAACAGCTAAAGTTAAGGTTGTGTCAGCAATTCCCTTATAAAACCTTAATTTAAATGGTCTGCAATAACTCAACCATAAAATATGCTGTGAGCTGAACCCTGTCTTGTAAGGTTTCAGGCCAGGAACAACTTCTTTCTGAAACTGAAAAAAAGGAAAAGAAAAAAAAAGCTCAACTCAAGCTTCAATCATTTCAAGAATGATTTTAATGCATGTGAAAATACTAAATTTACTGCCTTCACACCCAAGCTCTTTTAGGAATTCTGTGGTGACACAAGAGGCATATTACAAATTACCCTTATTTTGCTTCAGTTTGACTTAAATGTTTCAGATCCTATAAGTTAAAAGAAATTTTCGTACCTTGTATAAAATGATCTTTGCTTTAAGGCTGACAATAAGAGTATTATGTAATAACAATTATCGCAGTGTATTAGGGGACCAATTAGCAGCGTCCATGGCAGCCAAATTACACCTCACCTTCTCTCTGGCAACTTGGAGCCATTCTGGGGTGGCATGGGCCCAATCTGAAAGACCCTGTTGAGGGGAAGGGCTTCCGTTCTTTCCTTCATCAGTCATCTTCTTCCCCTGCTCCTTGAAAACTCCTATGGAAGTAACGGAAAGAGACATGGCCTGGGGTAGAGGCAATGCAGACATGCAGGTGTGTGAGCTCTGATGCTTTTCACATTCTTGATCATATGATGTTTACATGGTTTCATTTCTTCTGGATTTTATAACGGCACCAAGGTGCTCAACCAAAGCAGAGCCTCTTCCTATACATTTTGAGATGATTACTCTATATATTTTGAAATGATCACCTGAAAGCATCTTCCTAGAAATGTCACCATCATTCTTGTCAGGAGGATAGAGGGTGGAAAAAATCTCAGGTCATGCTTTGTAAATAATCAGGCTATAGATCATACAATTATAGCCGTCTATTTCTCTTATCAAATATAACATTTTTTTTTCTTTTTTTTTTTAAATTGGATTGACCAGGCTTCAGAATTAGTCTTGTTTCATTTAAATTTGCTGCTCTGTTTTTATCTCTTGTTCTTCATCTTGGTTCTATATACTGCATATGGGTATTTGCAAGGTGAGAGCAGTCTGTGACTCTGAAGGAAAACAACAGCACAGAAAATTGATAGTATCATCTAAAAATATTCATGAAGTCTSTTAAAGAAGATTTTCTATAATACCTCTGCCTTATAAAATCTTACCAAAAAAGTTCTATTTCTTCTATGAAGAAATGTGTGTCATAACTGAGTCCTTGCAACAGTAATGGCATAACAGGTAKCCCTTGATTTCTCTATAAAGCTTGCATGCAGTCCTGTTTCCCAAGGCAATATTCTGCCTCAGCATTATGCTGTGCTGCACGTGCTGTTTGAAGACAACTTGGGAGTCTCTAAAATTTGAGGACTTCACATACAGACATAGYCAAAGATAAGTATGGGTGGCTGCAATCTAGGAAAAGTACTCAARGCTTCCAGCTTTAATATTCTGGTATCATCTTATAGCAAATAATTACCATGTAAATTACAATATCTATATAAAAGACTGTTCTAATTATTATATAATTTGCCATTGCAAAATTTACCTTTCAAATGATTTCCTGTGTCAACAGTGATGATAATAAAAGACGGATAACATTAAAATAATTCAGGGTTTTTTTTCCATCTTGTAGCACCTCTTCTACTATAAACGATTTTGCAGTAGTGGAATCACTCACTCCTGTGAGCTGCTTGTGTGGACTGACCAGTTTTGTTACATATCTTAATCATGAAGAGAAAGATGAAGGGCATCTTAGTGACACGGACGGTGTTTATTTTGCTCGTTCTCTGTGGCCTAGGATCTCTGATTTTTGATGAGAGGTCTACAGTTGCATGAGAGTCACCCCTTCCTTCTATGGGGTGTAAAAAGCAAAATCACCYTATGATATGGTACATGAACAGCAGCAGCAGCCATCTGCACAACAGCAGCTTTTGCTTTAGCCTTAGCCTATATAAACTGTTGTGATTCACTGAATCAGGGAACAATCTTCTTTGAAACCAGAAAGGGAAGCCAGATTCAGGTTTCAATTCTTTCGTGCTGGCAAGCAAAAATGAGGGAAAACAGAAAGGAATTGAAAACAAGCCAAGTAAAATGCTCAGCTCAGATGACCTGTAATACTGAGCGGTCAATCAGTTGTTTATCGTGGGCTACCTGCAAATAACTGCAGGGTTTCCTTATAGATGCTTCCCAAACATAAAAGCCTCTCAAAGGCTTTTGCCATGTCTCACGAGCAGAGAAGCCCTTCAGCTGGTTTCAGGCAGAACTTGTAACATTATTTTTGGTGGAGTGATAGGCTTGATTTTAGGGATGAATAAATAAGTGCAGAGAAAATTATTTCTGTGAATAATCACGAGTATCTGACAGCTTGTTTCATTTCTTCAGTTCTAATTTTGCTTCTCTTTCCTTCTCTGTCAGACATTRAAATATACAATGTGATCTCAGGTCACGTTTTTTTTCCCTTCCTATCCATGGAACACAACATTCTCCTGTCCAGGGTAACTCAAGTTGATTTTTTTTCTCTTGYATAATTTTCAGAATGTTCTTTAAGATGCTATTTTAAAAAAACAAATAATAAGAAGAAATTTCAGTCTGAGCCCGTCTACATATTCTTCCCAGCAACTGCTTTACTTCTTTTTAAGAGGTCTTGAGTGAATCGTTATGTGAATGCTTTTCTCCCTCAGATTCTTATTTTCTGCTTTGTGCAATAGAATCACTAGGGAACTGCTTTTAATGCTAACCTGATGTGATAAGAGGAAGCTGAAAGTTACTGTGGCCTCGATGTGTGCTATGCCTTAGAGATGCTGTCTCTATCATTAGCACCTGAGTCATTGTCAATAATTACGCATTTCATCAGCATAGGTCTGTTTTCTTACCTTATGGAATTTTTTTGTTAACCTTGTTTATATCAAGTGCTGTATGCATTTGCTTTCAGGTGCCCTTCTCTTGCTGGCAAGATGTTTCTTAAAACTTATTCTTTCTTTCCTGTCAGTTATTCACCTCACACTAGAGCCTTTATTTACTTCATATTTGTTTTATGTAGGCTTGTGGACCATAGGAAGGTTAGTATAAAAACTATAAAAACTTCACTTCGCTTAAACCTTTTCCTTTATAGTCAATGGAAGTGGGTCTGAAGTCGTTTGCATGGTTTGGCGTGAATGCTGTCAAATTTAATCAAAACCAATATATGTTTTTGCGGGCAGGATGCTTGAATGCTGCTGGAGATAATCTGCATTCTGTTGGTTATATTTCCCCTTTCACTCATAYAATATTTCATTTTTAGGTTTATGCTATTGCAAACCAGTGCTCCTMCCTAGAAACTACAGTAATAGACTTCTCAGGACAATTGGAAGTATTTTAGCTGAAATGTGACTGAGAGAAACAGAGAGTCATCAGAGATGGAACACTTAACTTACCAGCTGGAACTCTGCTAGTGAAACCGTGTGTGCAGGCACATCCAGCCACGGTGGCTGCTGCTCATTTTAGTTCTTCCTGGCAGTTTGGGAAAGGGCAAGAWCAACAATGCATCTCCAGGCATTGCTGCCCAGGTCCCCAGCAATACCTTGCTCCACCATATACGTGACTCTAGTAGGCTCAAAACAGTCACTAATCTGACACCRTCTCCATATTTGTCTAGCATTTTCACAGGTACCTGTAAAGCTGCCCTGAGGTTGGCATAAGACCCCAGGCAATAAACCRGTCTGCCAAAATCCCTGAAGTCAAGGGATAGACTTTTCTGTCTAAAATAACTGTGTGACTAAAGCACTCACCTTGGTGCTGGTGAAGGCAGCYGGCAGGCTGTGAGGGGAAGAGTAGGGAACCATGGGATGGGATTTGAGGGGCTGCATAGTCCATATGGGATCTTCTTTAGAGATGGTGTGAGGGATCTGAAGTGGCAACGTGTGGTTAACGATCAAATGGTGACCATTGCTATCAGGAAGCCTGGCTCATTGCCTGAGGAGTGACTGTCTTCCAAAGATACTGCTTCTTCAGTTGCTGCACTGAAAAGCAAAGGAATGGTAATAAAATGACCATCCCGCTAAGCAATTTTAAAAATAATTATTCCTAGTCTTTCCTTAATGCAATACAATTAATACTGTTTCATATAGYTTATATATTCTGTCCGTTTAGATAGTGCAAGCACCCTGTGCTACTTAGGGGTCCTATCCTTCACAAAGCTTCACAAAAATTCCCAAAATGGGGAATAAAGCATTCTTTATTAGAAGGTTTTAACAAACTAATGCATGTACTTCGATAGATCCTTTTTACTTAGAAGAATTGCCAAATTGAAACCATCTGTTAAATACAAATATGCCTTATAGGTTATATCAGTCCATTCACTGATAGATTTAAGGCCGAATATGAGCACTCTATCTAGTGCACAGAGCTTTTTTTTTTATTTTATGAAAAAAAAATTCATGCTTGTTGAAGATGTATCTTTTAGAAAGACATATAATCTTGTCTTAAATATGCTATACAACTGTTTTGTCACCTTCTGCACTAAGCTGTTCTGATGCTTATTTATATACACTGGGTTACTTCAAGGTTGTATTTGTCTGAGTTCCTTTGGCAGCTATTCAGCCTTATAAGTTTTTCTTTTTCTTTTTTTGGTTTTTTTTTTTCTGTAATGCCTTTTTCATGTGCAAATATCTCTGTACTGTGTGGCTGAGTCACGTTTCAGCYTCTCAAGTAAACAGAATTTTGAACTTGTGCAGCCTTACACCAGAGACTTGTTTTCCAATTGCTTGATAATTATAGGGTTCTGTTCTGTGCTTTCTCAAGGTTTGCCTTTTTCTCCTAGTCTCTTGAAGAAAAGCATTCAAGCACTAATTTTACTAGTAGTGTGTGCAGGGCCATAAGGGCCTTCCTAGATTTTTTTTTTTTGACATCACTCCTTTTTATAATACTGTGAAGAATATACTTGCCTATTCAGCAAGGCCTTGCAATAAGAGGTCACACTGAGCACTTATGTAATAAGCTGCAAGTCATCTCAGAGGCACTGTTTTTTGAGACATTGATTCTGTAAAAATAGTTTCTTTCTAACTGTATTATATTGTATTTGATTATACTGGAATATGTCTGATTGGATGATAACATTGAGTCATCCCCAGGGCCTTCTCTCTCTCTCTCTTTTTTTTTGTTTTTTTTTTCTAGTTCTTTCTTAATTTCCAGCAGTTTGGTGCCACCTACAAAATAATAATATTGTTTTTTTTTAAATCACTGGTGAAAAAAATGTGAATAGCTCTGACAGAACAACTAGCTCGTGAACCCTCTAGCAATTTACTGGCAACTCTGTACTAGCAAATATCTGTTTTCTAACAGTTTTAAATCCAAATACCTATTGAGGAACACTAGAAGATTTAGAGGAATGTTACTTTTAAACAGCTTCTGGAAGAGACTTTATTTTGAGAGACAGTGAAAATATCCAAGGACATAGCTTGAGCTCACCACCCCTTGAAAATTATTAACCCATTCTCCCCTTCTTTTTTTTTTTATTTTTAAACAGGTAACTCCCTTCATATTAAATCATGCTTGGAATATATTTATTCCAGAAAGTATCCTTCAGGTTTCATATGACCTTTATTCTTGCTAGGAGCCACCATCCTGTCCAGAATTGTGTAAATGCACAGCAGAACAGAAATACTGCAGCACTGTGTGAGACTGAAGTAGTACAAAGAGGTTATCATACTTACTACATTGAAAATAGGATAAAAGCTGTAACTGCTGATTCAGTTATCAGGGTATCATGGGTTTGTTCTTATTTATAAAATGATAGAACAAATCACAAAGGCCCATAGCAATTATTAAGGGAGATGTGGTGAATTTGTATGTCCTGAAAGTAGGCTATGCACCACTGTAATACCCTGGGACTAGATCAGGAACGGAATTATGACTGAGTTACAATTCTTTGCCTGGTTCCACTAATTCAAAGTAGGAAGAAATCTGTTTTGATCTCTATATGTAGAAGATTATCTCTAGCTCTGCAGGGACTTGATTGTGCTGGCTTGCTTTTTGGATGTTAGTAGTAATTGAAAATTACCAGCAACAAAACATTGTTTTTGCTAGAGTATATTTTTTTCTTTAACTTAACCTAAACTAGTGATAAATTTTTTTACTTAAAATCTTCCTCCTGGGAATGAATATATCCTGCAAAAGGACAGCACTTCTGTAAAATGCAAGGGAAAGGGGAGAGTGCAGAAGGATAAGAATGGAGGAGGGAGGAGACTCCCTGGAAATTTTAATTTAAACAGCTCCTAGTGCTTTTTGGAAAAATGAGGACTGAGGCTCTGCTTTATTAAGAGCAGAAGACTAAAGCTGTATCTTTTACCTTTTAGCCTGGTGCTTCATTGTCTGGGTTGTAGCCCATTTTGGAATGACCTCATTACTTTTCTGCCTTTTTTTATTTTATTTTATTTTATTTTAAGTCTGGGTGTTTTAGCTCTTGTTCTGAAGTTTTCTTCGTTAATGAAATGACACATGAAAAGTAAGGTCACACAAAAGCAAAAGACATCAACTTATTGTTGAATTGGAGAGAAAATATTCAACCTTGAAATCATCTATAACAGGAAAACCTCATTTTCTGACCAATTCTAGCAGTACCTTGAACTCAGCCAATCTGTTTTTATCCTATATTTAAGAACAGTATTAAACTAGACTTTATTCTTTTTTCAGTTATTCCAGTTTTAWACTGTTGTAATACGTTTCACTGAGGCTACTGTTAACATATTGCAGTGTGAGGAATCTAATTCCCTCTGTGCAAAGTAATTAATTTACTGACTTAATACTGGAGTATTTATCTCCTTATATTAACTCTTCTCTGCTGTCTTTGGTTGTGGCCTCTGTAAATCTTAGAAGGTTTCTATAAATATAGGGTAGAAGGGTCCCTCTGGGGAATTCTCATCCACACAGATCATAGTGATTTTCCACAACAAAAACATGGAACTGGAGAAGAAACCAATTCTGGAGTTCGATCAAACACACTGACCCTAATAGGGTTTGTGAGCACACTGGAAAAGCCTTGAGTATGGTTGTTACAATTTGAGGATAAAAGAAACTTCTAAGAATAGTGGCAGACCACCTAGGCAATGGCTTTCCGTTGACAGGAGAAAGTAAATTAAATTGCTTCCTTTCTAAAGTTTATTTTCCTAACCATTCCAGTCTGTTTACATGACAAATCCTAAACTTAATTCAAAACTAACTTCTGAGTTTCATGTTCTCAATCCTCTACTCAGTCCTGGCGAGGCCACAGCTGGAGCACTGTGTCCAGTTCTGGGATCCCCAGAAAAAGAGGGATGTGGAGCTGCTGGAGAGAGTCCAGCGCAGGGCTACCAGGATGATCAGGGGCCTGGAACATCTGCCCTATGAGCAAAGGCTGAGAGAGCTGGGTCTGTTCAGCCTGGAGAAGAGAAGGCTGAGGGGGGACCTGATCAGCGTGTATAAATACCTCAAGGGAGGGAGGGAGGAGGACGAGGCTGGCCTTTTTTCAGTGGTGACCACTGACAGGACTAGAGGAAACAGGGACAAACCGGAGCACCAAAACTTCCACAGGAACTTAAGGAAACACTTCTTGACAGTGAGTGTGACAGAGCCTTGGAACAGACTGCTCAGAGAGGTTGTGGAGTCTCCTTCTCTGGAGATCTTCAAAACCCACTTGGATGTAGCCTTGTGCCACATGCTYTAGGTGACCCTGTGTGTGCAGGGTGATTGGACTAGATGACCCCTTCCAACCTTAACAATTTTATGGTTCTATGAATCAACAGATCTTCCTTTCCACAGCCACCTTGATTTTTAATTAGATCACASTGTATTGCTCTTGCTCTGGGTGGCAGATACAGCCTGATGGCTTGGGTATTTTCTTTACCTTAGGTGCCTGCTTGCTGGCATGAAGAATGGTGCTGTCCACTTGTATGAGACAGTTTGACTGTGTTTCTTCCAGAAGATCTTCCCAACTTCTGTCCTCTATATTCTCTGGCTGACAGTATTGGGTTAGTCCCTTTTCTCATTCAAGCAAGCACCATTCACTCCATTGCAGTCCATTCACATTCCCTCCTCCAAAAAAAAATCCAACAAAACAACCAAACCACAACCAGATTTATACACCTTCAGAATAAGGGTTTTGATGTTCAAAGGCTTTTAAACTCTCTGAAATCTATAGGAGCGAGTTAAACATTGTACATGTTGTATGTTTTATTCTTTGGTTCARTTCGACATATTCACTGATTACTTCATATACTTCCATAATTCCTTTAATAACGTCCGGTAAATCAAAGCTTCTGTTAAAACAAAATGTGATGGTTCTTCTTTAAATTTGTAAATTTGTAGGAGTACTGAATTTCAATGTAAATTTATCTTATGTGTAATAATCATCATTTCTGGGATTTTTTTTCCTCATGAATCTATTTGTTTTGAATATAGGAATTTAAAGTGTGAATTTCAGACCTTAGAATGAACCCCTTACTTACAAGATGTAAGGAAAAAAATCATAATACAAAGTATAAATAGAAATAAACTAAGATGACAGTACCATTTTGAACTTACAATGCAGATAAAGTTGAATGTGTAGATACTGGGAATGCTAAATTTTGCTTTTGGCCATCAGAATACTCTTGTGTATGACCTTGAGTAAGCTGCTTAGATATCTGTAGAGCTGTAGGAATTGTATCTCTTTTGTGAGACATTACTGCARTTGCTGTTCTAATCACTGGAGTAAGATGGGCTGAATTTCCATCAGAAAAATGAAAGAGGCATCTCCAGAAGAGCCTCAGGCTTTGTTAGCTTGCTTCCTCTGGGTCTATAGCAGAACCTTTGCTTTACAAATCCAGCCTCTCCTCTGGCCATCGGAAGTCAAATGAAGATTATGGTGGTTTCAATTTACTAAACTTTTGTTATATTCATACAGTAATGTCCTTTGTTAGGCCTTTCCTTAAGTTCTGTTATGAAAGAAATGGTTTTTTTTAAGGTGTTGCCAAAAAGTCAAAAGACCTTGGGGAACACTATATTTTGCAGCTAGAATAAATCTCAGTAAACAAATCTTCTTGTTGTTTTATATTTAAGATGGTATTTCTGAAACTTGTATGTTCTACTACTGTACATGGTATCCACAGGCAAGATTCTGTTTTTGTTCCTGCCCTCCCTTATTTACCCGCTCTTGTTGGTTCTTCTTTCTATCCAGCCCWGTTTCTGCCCCTTGCTCTCTGGTGACCTTACAAGGCCCTCATCCTTCTCAAAGCACATCAAGGCTCACAACAAAGCTTTCTTCCAGGGAAGGGGATTTCTGAAGCATCCCTTCCACTCAAACAAATAAATAAATAATAATAAATCGATTAAAAAACCTGAACTAACTTAAGCCCTGCCAAGCAGGTCCAAGTGCAGTTAACATTCTCCATTAAATTTGAAGCACTCAGCGTAATGGGGAGTGTTTGAGAACTACAGGACGGGCACATGTTTTATTCAGAAACCAATGAGATTTCTTTCTTTGCCAATTGACTGTCAGAAAGCTGGCATAAAATCTCCCCTGTGTTCTATTTTGGAATGCCCCAAGGAATTTAATCAGAAGAGCAGGATTTTTTTTTTTTTTTAATGCTGCTTAGTTCAAGAAGTATTAGAGGTTCCTGAAATGGTACAAGCCTGCTAAGCCCTCCTTTCGGGCTATTCTAAGATGAGTATTTTTGGTTTACGTTGTATTTTTCAGATTATAAATTCACCCCACACTTTGAATTCCAGCTCACTTTCTAGAGAATTGGCCCTGTGCTGGATTYGGGACAGGATGTATCAGAGAGCTTTCTGTGCTGTGGAATGATACTAAAATGGGAGACTCCAGGATTTGTGGCAATCTGTTCAGCCTACTCTTTCCACATTACTTTTTGCTGTATTTGTGCATCGTTATTTCTTTCCACAGTGAGAAAGTGCTGTCATCCAGTTCTGCTACTTATTACATAAGGTTCTGTGTTGTAATATGGCTCAGGGACTGATTGAGAGCTTCAGAACAGGGCGTAAACTAAAACCCCATGGAAAAAATTCTCCTGCTGGTGAACTGTAAAGGCCTGACAAGGCAAAGTCCAAGTATATTTAGGTAAGAAACATGAATGATTTGGGTGTCTCTTGCTCTGAAAAAGAGAAAAAATATAAAATATCCAATGTGCTCGGCAGAATGATTTGGGGAMCTAAATAAAGGCTTGGCCATTGCCCTTCGGATCTCTGAACGTGGGAACTCCAGTGCACTGATCACAGCCAAGATTACTCCTGTTTGTACCTGCACTCAATTCCTGTTTCCATGGAAACTAGGAAAAAAAATGGTTGTATTTGTGTTTTGGGTTTTTGTACTCATATTCSTTATTCTGTATATGTAATATCGAGTAAGGATAGTATCAAAAGGACAGAATATTTTTTTATGACAGCAGACTAGACTTAGGAGTGGTAGGTACCCCTACCTGATTGGTAGATACCAATCTGACAACTGAAAATAGTAGTAAAAGCTATAAATCATCTAGGTCTGGATGTACCTTTTGCGGGTGAGAATATAATGTAGGAAAGGGAGAACAAGGAACTGAAATCACATGTACTGGTTATTCTTTGTTTTAGTCACCCAATGTATTTTCAATGATTCCTTTACTATGTAAATATTTGTATCCTTTTGATGCAGGTTATGCAGAATATGGTATAGCAGATTCAAAATCCAGTAAAAGATATTGTGAATTTTCTGTGTATTCAGTTTCCTCTTGTGCAATTACATTTGCTTCACAGATTGCAGTTTCTTAAGAGTTTGCTATAGTTATAGAAAACTTTACCTGTTTATTCCCTGAAAGTTCAAAAGGAACAGTTGTTATATGAAATATTTTGCTAGCTGTGATTTGTCTTGAGTAAACAATTACTGTCTCTTCTTCTGGTTTGGATTATGTTCTCTAAATTGCAATTGTTTTTAGATTGTGAGAAAACACACRTGTAAGCAACAGAGAAGGAGAAAGGAAAATAGTTTTAAAATTGCTATTTCTACAAAGTGTTTTTGTGGATTATCTCTGGCAAATGAAAGACACTTTATAGAATATGGCCTATAGGGAATTTTAAAATTAAATCAGAAATGAGCATCTTTTGCTTCAAATTAATGTTCTTCATGACTTATTTATAGTGAGCTTAATTATATTCAGAATCTGACCTTCAGTCTTCTTTTTCTCAGATTTCCATTACAAAAGCAGTATGCCAAAAACTGTATTCAGAAAAGAGCATGTCTTTCTGAATATGTCTCTCAGATTTAAATGCTTGAATTCCATGAACTGAGAGTGCTGTGGATTCATGTTTATATTACTCCGGTAAGAATCAAAGCAACCTGCAGCAAATTACCACAGGAGTGTAAGAGTTGCATTACCCTGAATACATACAGATCCTTCTGGTTTTATGGTTGGTGATAGCTGGACTCTTTTGAGTCCAGTCATATTTCCCTGATACTTCACTGAGTTGAGTCCATTGCAATAAAGGTGCTGCTTCATCCTTTCCTTTCTTATCATAAATATAATAATTGCAGTTGTTGTTGGTATAGATATACTATTAAAGCAAAGTTTTCTATTAGAGTTGCATGTAAACATCTTGTTCATATTGTAAAGAATAACTTCTTTTTTAAAAAATGAACTCTCTTTCTTACTGAAATCAATTAACACAATATTAGACTTGCAGAATAGGTATGTTTTCATGTCTGAGCCTAGTATAAACGTCTGTATAGTCACAAATTGCATTTTCCTTCTAAAAGAAG
Source organism: Nothoprocta perdicaria (assembly GCF_003342845.1). Taxonomy (NCBI): domain Eukaryota; kingdom Metazoa; phylum Chordata; class Aves; order Tinamiformes; family Tinamidae; genus Nothoprocta; species Nothoprocta perdicaria. Next base: position 2,686,071 of record NW_020455521.1, read on the forward strand.
CCGTTATATCAAAAACACTCTAAAATATTTTTCTAGAACCTTTCAGTCACATTTCATATTATTATTACTGAATGCAGTATAGATATAAAATGTTTTATAACCTGCTCCCAAATAAATATCCATGAGGACTAGCTCTCAGCTGTGGTTGGGCAAATGAATTAAATTTTAACTTTTCTGTAAAATAGAAGACATATTTCTAAAACATGAGGGTAATATTAGTGACATCTATTTTTTTTCCAGTCTGTATTCTTTGATGAATCCGTTACGGCTTTATGAAATCTTATAGGAGAATGGAATTCCTTCTTCAGTTTAAGATACTCAAAGGAGCTATGCATAGTCCACTTAAAAAAACATTAGCTCCTACACTATAAATCTCAGTATTTCTTTTGACTTTGACAAAATAATAAAGTTATGATATAGGTAGGTACTTCAATAACATTTCTTGCAAAAACTTTATTCTACTAAATGATACTGAGAGAAGATTAAGGTTGTGGAATGCAACATTCACAACACAGGGAATGGCATAATAAAGGTTGCCCTCATAAACTTTATTTCATTTTTCTGCATGTCATACTGTGTGTGGCGCCATGTCTAGGTGACTACACAATGTCCAAACCCCCTCTGAAAGAGCTGGGAGTTGATTTGGATGTTCTTTAATGCTTCACATAAGCAAGCTGTTAATTCACTGTGGCATCTTTTCTACGGATTATATTAATTCCCTTATGCAGATGTGGCCCTGAAGGCAGAGAGATTGCATGTGTATGTGCAGTGCAGAGTCTTCCTGCAGCCTGCCTCAAAGATGAATTTGCTAACTYTGGATTTGTTAACCTACTAGGAACTAATCAGGGTTGGGGATACTCAGAAAAAACACTTCAGATGCATCTCATGTTTAAAAGGTCAAATGCTCTAAATTATGCACCAGAGGTTTGGAGCAAGAATGAGATTTTATGTATATCCTGCTTGGCTGGACGTGCTTCCTTTATCCCAAAGGTGATGCTACGTGAATGTATTAGCAGATGTGTTGCTTGCTCCAAAGGGTATGGAGTGGGCTTATGAGAAAAAGGTAGCTTCATGGAGCTAGATCTCAGTGAAGCAGACATAAATGTAATTAATGRTGAAATTGAACTTAATATTTGACTTAACTTCCAATCTCTTTTAGCCTTATAACACTACATAACATAATGTTTAATTTTCCAAAAGCAGCTTGCTGCAACTAATATTGTGTAGGAATCTTGTGGCYAAAGTGGAGTCCAGCTCCTCAGAACAAATTTGTTGCCTTACATTTTTTTTTTTTCTGCTTCGTTATTTCACGCTTCCCAAATTCTGCAAGATGTAAAGAAACCTTATAGGCGGGCTCCTTTAGTGCACAACTTTGATTTCTCCTTCGAGCAAGTCCACTTTCTGCCCTGATTAAAGGTGTCGCATGGACAAAAATAGCCTGTGTGCCTGCAGTTAACGACTTTAAGTTTGCTTATGTGACTAAATCACGGTTGCCTGACGCATCCCTTCTGAGTCCTTAGCTTTTCAAACCTAACAAGGTTCTTTTAATACAGCTTTCAAGATTTTGGAGGGACTCCTTTGGGGGACCCCCTCCCTCACATCATTAAATTCCTCCTACCCAGCAAATCCAAATGTGCCATAATGAATTGACACTCACTTAGATAATCATCAAGATGCGTCGTGTGAACTTCTTGCCCTTGATTCAATGGACTGACAATTAATTCCTTGCAGAACAAGCATTGTTTCTGTGGATGTGACAAGTGTTTGGTGATGCCAAAAGACTGGTGAGACTCAGGAGTCTTACATCTAGTCCTAAACTCTGAAGGGAAAACAGTACAGTAGCAGCTGCCAACTCTTCCATCCTTTTCCTTATAAGCTGTTCTCTTTGTTCACTCTCTTAAAAGGCCCACAATTCCCTGACTCTCTGTCACAACTGAGCTTTTAACTTTAAATACTTCAACTTCACTTCTCTGTAGATCTGTTTTAGGCTCTTCCCTGATGCTCCAGCTCTTTGCTTCGCCAGTCTTCTTATATTTAGTTTTCACATACAGTACGTAGGCCCAATCATCCTCCAACCCTTTTCTATTCTTGTCATGGAACATCCTTGGAGCAAATTTCGCCTTTCACAAAAATGTGAAAATCATGTCAAATAGAATATTGTCTGAAGTCCTGATACTGAAAAAAAAGTTTTCCTGATTTTTTCTTACTTTTTATTACATGAACCTTTCCACTACTTTTGCTAAAATAGCCAAAAGGCAAGCGTCTAAGAAAAACTGAGTTCAAAACTCAAATTTACCACAGAAGTCCAAATTTCTAATTTTATATAATTTAGAAGTGAATGTAGGAACCTGCAGTAAATGTCTGTGACAGAAATATCTTATTATTTTATACCTAGATAATTACTTTTTACTTCAACTTCTTTTTGAAGTATTCTGACAACAGTTTTCCAATGCCTTCTGAAGTTATAACTGCAATCAACTTAATATAGAAGCAATTATACTGAAATAGCTGTTCTAAATAAACAGGATCACCAGCTATCATTTGTACGTATGATATGTGTTTTATCTTTCTGTTATTACTTCAAGGTGCATTTCTCTCCCTCAGCATTTTCCTGCTGTCCTGTTACAGATTTCTGTATGCCCATACCCCCAAAACCTTTAGAAAATTATGTTTTAGGAGTAACAGAATAACAATTTTACTAAAAAATAGAGTGGTGGTTATACTTAGTACTCACTAGCACAAAAAGGTTTCCAAAAGCAGTGGAAACTTCCTGCATTTTGTCCACTTAAGACAAAGGGAAGTTAATTAATTTAATTTAAAAAATCTAAATAACAACATAGTCGTTTGCAACATGTTTTAATTCTGAGTTATGCAGATTATGTTTTAACTGGTAGTAATTTCTCAAATTAATTGATGTCTGTAAGTTATCTTCTACGGCAAGGGCTGTAGGAGTTATGAGGAGTTATTTTTACCTAGAAGAAGAAATACACAAGAGTTTTCAGCTGGAGAATTCATCAGTATAAGTAAGGTTAAATTTAAGCTACTTGCAAAATTTTGGTTGATATCAGGTATATTTCACTTTCATAAAAACTAAAAGCTATAATTGAAATTAGGCAATGTCATCACTCTCAATGTACTGAACTCACCTGAACAAACCAATCAATCCTAGAGTTCGTGCTGATGCACTAAACAGTTATGCACCTAAAAGAAACCACATGGATGTCTAATTTCAGCTGAGATGTTGCTTCTATTAAGAAAATAAATTTCACAGTAGTACATAATGCTGTGGATATATGTTCCAAAGAGATACTTTTTTTCTTCCTTAACGCTTCTCACTAGGATAACACCCTAATCACTGGATTGTGGTAGGGCAGATGTGTCTCATTCTCTCTTATTGCAGTTATTCCAGTTTGCATAAATTAAATATGAATTGGGAAAGAGAGGAAGAAARGAGATTGACTTGGTAATTTTTAATTTAGTTATCTGGATACCCAKGCAGATGAATGAAGTTCAAGTTCCTGCTGTAATATAGGTGTATCTATATAAATTGAAATATTTTCAACAGGAGAAATGGAGAGTAACTTAGTAACCTTAGATGTCTGGACCCTGAATTTTAACATTCTTATTTCAAATGAGGCAGGAAAAGATTCARTTCCTCTCTCCCACATTAAGACAAAGTGTTTGGCTTAAACCTAAGATGACAATGGCAACTCCTCTTCTATAACAGTCTCATGGTGAAGATCCCTGCCCATAAGATGGAAAAGTARCTTTTGATTAATTCCTTTGTCTGATGCCTGACATAGTAAGAAAATATCTTAACCAGTTGGCTGAAGCTGAACCTGAGAGAATATGTAGGACTTTTGCAGATTAATTATTCAGGAGAGAGTTCAAGAAGGCATTTACCAGCTGGCATTCATCCAGCTGAGGAAAGACCTGCTCCCCAATGCCTGCTTAAGCAGCTTGCTTTTTTTTTTTTTTTTTTTTCATATTTTATCAAGCAGTCAGCAAATTAAGATACAGGATTGCCCTGGGATTATGAAACATATTTAGCAAATATAATATGTGCTCCTCGCTAGCATCGGTGTCTGGCAAAATTTCCTACCTGACTACACTGAAATAAATTCATTTATTTGAGTGACATCCACAGAGCTCAACAAAGAATTTACCACAATATCTTTAGCTATGGGTCCTGTTTGAACCCGACCTCTATTTGATTTAGCCAGCAACTTCTGTCAGTGCAATAGATAGTTGTTATTAGCTTTTTTAATTGACATTTAGGTTCAGAGAGTACATTTCTTCAATTTTCTAGGTCAGAATTAAAAATACATTTTAGGAAAGAAAGACACTTTCAGAAATCAGGTTTCTGTACTTGTATGATCTTTRTCCTGTTCAAGAGCAAATGCTGTCAATATATTGCAGTTGAGGTTCACTTTTGAATGCATTTGCTGTTTTACATCACAGTTTATATCTGTTGCAGCAGATGCTTTATGTTTCTCTGGAAGCAAGGAAAAGAGAGCTTCATAGGGTGGTGCTGTTGCTTGCCACCCAACACATGCACTGTATCTGCAAGGAGTATCTCTTCCCAGCACAGACACATTAGCATGATGTTTATGGCCAGTAAGATGGTTCAAGAGCACTAAAACCATAAAGTACTGTATGTGCTCTTTAATTAGAGATGTAATATACTCCAGCTGGAGTGACTCATTTTTGCAGTCTGATTTTTGCTAGCAAGTCTTCTGTGGAGCTTGAAATTTCCCTTCTCTCTCTAAAAGGAGGAGTACTGGAATTTTTTAATGATTTCTCTTTTTTATAGATGCTAGTTATGGTTTGGATTTTATCTGGGTAATCTAGYTGGTAAATCTCAGTTTCCTGGAGGAACAACTCATTGTTCTCATTTCCAAAGTTTCATGGCTAGAAAAAATCTATAGCTTTAATTCTTTCTGAATTGATATGGAGGCATTTTGTTATCTCAAAAGTAAATCAACCATAGTTGCACCTGCATGCTTCACAGTTGTCTTTTTGAAGATGAACAAGGATGCTGGAGACTAACAGGCCTGAATATAAGATGGCTCCATTTAAATTCTAGCAAAAATTACGAGTATAAAATAGTCTTTCACAGTAAGTGTCAGAAGTAACCATAATGGAGGATCTTACTCATCATACAAATAAACTACCTTTTATTCTCAGTTTTACAAGGAATGAAGTGTGAATGAATTTACTGCTTTATCCTTTATTTGAAATCACCATTGAATCACGTTTACCTGCATGTAATGAAATGCCTGCTTAACATGCAGTTCAAAAGCACAAGCAAAAGGACAAAATCTACCAGAAAAGGGATGGTTGATTTTGTCAAAATGATAATTTTTTTATTAAAAGAGGGTTATCAAATGACTCTGGGAGTAATGAAGCCTCCTCAAAACTTATCAATACCTCTGAGTGCCTTTTAAGAGATAGCATGAAATAAGTTGGTGGTCCTGCTTTCCCTTGACTTCTCTGTGAGTATTTGGCACCTATCTGGCAGTTTAACTATATGATAAGTCTAATGTAGTGTCACTTTAACTATTTTCTTTGAACAATATGTTAGTCCATTTCTCTTTTTCTGGGTTCCCTTTGCTCAATCTTCACATACAATTTTTCTGTATTTGGTTATTTTTCTATTATTGTTTATCAAACAGTACAGATAAGGATTTTTCCTCATTTACATTTTTTTCCCAAAATGTACTTTTTTCAGGTCTAATCTAGTCTCATTAGAATCAATGGGACTCTCAGATTGGTCTAATATATGGTTCCTTTAAATCCTCAGTTATTCCTAATTGTTAATCTAGTTGTATGCAGGAGAATGTACATTTACATTGCTAACTTAAACCACTTAAAGAGTGACTATATATGGATCCCTGCCTTCATCTGCGTCTCCAAAGACAGATTCAGAGATGAATGATATATTTCTCCCAGAGTCAGTGCTATTGTTTGGGAAATAGCTTCCTACCTACCACACCCTAAGGGAGGTTCAAGAGGGGTTTTCTAAAATTATTTTTGTTATTGCTTTTACTGATAACTCAACTCTTTTCTGATACAAGGTAGGACAGGTATTTAAGGCCCTCAATAGAACAGAAAGGGGTGAAGCATCTTCTCTACATCTCACTGCCCTTGAATGGATGAATGTAGAATGACATACAAGCAATTCTTTCCGTGTGATTTTTGGTTCAGTATCAATGATGAATTCATACAGAACTACTTTCTTTCTTGAATTAGCTCCAAATAGAGATCAAATAGAAAGTCATGTTGTTCATATTGCCTCATCTCTACTAGCTACTTCTTTAATAGGCCTTCCCCCTCAAAAAATAATAGCAGACTGTGTCTGCCAGTTTTATCAAATTGTCAGTAAGATTTTTACAAGATCATATTCTCCAATACCATCTGGTGACTCCTACAATAGCAGATTAACAGATTTTTAGAGGATCCTGTTAACCATCCCATGTCTGCTTTGACATTTTTTACTTAGTGTAAAACATTAATGTGCCTCTGCCAAAGGAGACTAGCGACTGAGAGACAAGCCTTCAGTTTATATAACATGCTTTGTGTCTCCTGATATAACCTGATGAAGCTAAGTTGATTTTCATTCCAGCAGAGAACTTGGTCTTCAAGTTCTCAATCAAGATATTTCTCTTTGATTTTTCTGCTTTGAATTCAGAAGGATTCTTTCTTCACATTTGAATCTTTTAAAATAAAAGCAGCAGAAGAACAAAATAGTGGGTGGTGAAGAATAGCATAAGAAAGTATTTTAAACCTCTAGTGCAATCAACGCTGGATTGGAAATTTATAAATGAATATGAAAAAGAGCACAATGTTAGATACAGAACATGGTTAGTCAAATGGCACTTCTTATCAATTAGAAATGCTTCAGGGATAAGAAAAATTTCTGGCGGCTTCAAGTAGCTGTCAAAAATAGCTGTTGGTGACTTGGGCAGGGATGAAGCTGTGAGGCTGTGGAGGCTGATATTGCTCTCTCCAGTTAGCTGGTAAGTGGTCATAAACGCAGCCTTGCCCTCCCTTTTTGGGAGAGAAACTGGGCTTCCTTGACTGACTAGCGAGGGAGGAAGAGCAAGAGGAAAGAAGAGCCAAATGAAGAGGTCAAGTATTCCCTTGTCCACAAACCAAACACAATAGTCATATACAAAACCTTTAGAATTATAAAGAAAATAACCAGGCATATATGTTAAGATTATCAGCATAAAGCTTGACCCGGTTGTCATTTTTAACTCTCAAATATAGTATGGTTAATGTTGAAAGAGATCTCTGGAGATTTCCTAGTCCAATCCACCCCTTCAAAACACAGTCAGCTAGAGCAGSCTGCCCAGAATCAGGTTCAGTCAAGTTTTGAGTATTTTTACAGTGGAGGCTCCTTTGATGTCAAAGCACTTGGCTTCAGGRAAGATTGAGAATCTCAAGTACAGGGAGATGCAGTGCAAATGTACATAATGATGTTCGTATCAGCCCCAAAGTGAGATTCATGGCTACAGAGAAGGTTAGCGAGGCAGGTYTCATCATTATTGTCCTTTTGCTAACCCTTTACACAGCAGAGATTTGATACTTAAAAAAAAAAAAAAGCCTTATGCTGTCTTTCTAGGTCAGCTTATGTAATGAATAAAGCTTCTGTCGAGGAGTATTTGTGTGTTTATGCAGCCCTTTTCATTGCTGTTTTGCTTTTCTTGTTGTTGTTGCTGCTCTTTCCCATTTGAGATCTCCAAAAKGGGATTTCAGATCACAGAATAAGTGCAGTAATAGTAGGACACAAGTGATAAAGATGGAGCAATGATTGCTCAATTAACAAATCAATAATTCATCTCTCACATGAATGGTTGTCAATGACAAATGCCCAAAGGCTGGTTAAACTGCATTTCCAAATGCTTCAGTGTAAAAATCGAAGATCAGAACTCACAGTACTGAGCAGATAAAACAACCTATCAAATCTGTACTGTGACAATGATATGAGCCTAGCAATCATAAAAATATATCTTGATCCTATTTGTAGCTCCTATGTGTTGCTGTGGGCCATTTCTGTTTATCCATCCACATGAACGGCAGAACAGGGACTCTGCTGAATAAACAGGAATGATCTGGATGAAGAGACAAAATAGTCTTTCAAAATTCTGATTTTCTTTTATGCTCCYGGTGCAGTGACTGCTGAAAAAGCAAAGGAAATTAGTTTGAGTGTTCAGTCAGGAGGAAGCGAGACCCGCAGTTGCGTCATTGACATGCAAGGGATGTGGATGGGAGCCTAGCGCGAGCTCAGGGAGGAAGCAGGGGGCTGCAGTCCACCTCCTGCCACTGCAGCGTGTTTAAAAAYATGCCCATAACAAGGATGGGAAAGGCTTAGTTATCAAACTGGCGTGTTTCTGTTAACAGCACACAATGAAAAGTTCAAAGATGATTCTTTCCAGAATGTGCTGTTTATATAATACACATACAGACAGGTAAACTGCTGTTTKTGTCTCTATACAGTATATTCAGGTGCAAGTATCCATGCACCTACGACATTTACCTTCCAAAATTTATTTTGAACTGCAGACCTACCTTTTCCTCTACCCCTATAAATTTTAGGATAAGACAGCTTGTTTTAATTAAAATTACGTTTACATATTACTATAATTTTATTATTTTGGAATCATGTTTTACACCCTGTGACTTGCTCTAAGAGTTTAGAGATGTTTTAGAGCTCTTACAAATGCTGAATGATAATTAGAAGCTATATGTACAATTTCTAGAAGGTTCGTTTAACAGAAAAAGCAGTCTCCAGCTGATGCATTTAGCTCTGCAACAAATACATCATGCAGGCAGCTTTCTGATGAAAGCTCCAATTTGTATCGTCTTTTTTTTTTTTTTTTTCAATTCTACAAAGCATTTGTAAAGATGAGAAAGTTCTTGAGTTTGAACAAGGACCATTTTCACCAGAGAAGTCCTGGCCATCCCATCTTCAAGACCACACTGACAGAATTTGCCCTGTCCAAGTGCTACAGTGAAGGGGTACAAATGAAAGGAAAGAAGCCACCCAGTCCAATCTTTCTTAAGATGACCATTATTTCTGTTACTGGTTTTCTGTTACTGGTTTTATTTTTTCATATATTTTTATTTCTGTTACTGTTTTTTACTCAAGGATACTGACCTTATACATGACTCAGAAATGCATAGACTGAGATCTAGACAGCCTGAGAGCTGAAAGAGATAAGAAAAATAAAATTTTTCAGAAAGCAAATACTGATTACGTTTAAGATTATATTCAGCAAATATATAAGTAATTTTCAATCAGCATGCTCACAAGATATGATGTGGACTATGACTAACAAATATTAGGTCACTTCATGTTGTGACTATGACTGCCTTTTGCATAAATTATTTTATAAGGTTGCAGCTTGTATACTTTACAATCAGGGAGAAAAATTCAAGTTCATTTAAATTTTTCACCAGTCTCCTTTGATGTGGCACAACTTGCATTTCTTTTTGATCTTCCATAAAAGGGGAAGGAAAAATGTGAATTAAGAACAAGGTATTTAAAGAACATCCCAAGGCCATTCCAATTTATGCAGCAGTATCTCATTATTGTTATACCTTAACTAGAGGAAAAAAAAAAGAAAAACAAAGACAGCAAATATTTGAAAAATGTGTATAACTTGATTCTGCCACAGAAGTAAGTATATCCATCCTATTGGTAAGAAGGAATGGTTCTGCTAAACATGACGGCAGTCCAGCATATATATATATATATATTTCTCTCTTCACTGAATTCAGAATTTCACTCAGGCCTGTCAACACCACACCTCTCCTTTCAGGGCTCCTATGCTCTGTGGTTTCATGAATATTTTGCTACCAGTTAGTTCTCCTGCTCTTAGCAGCAGGATCTTGTAGTTACTCCAACAGAAACCTCTTCTCCTGGTTCCCAGTTTTCTCTTCCGTAGGAACATGGCAAAACTTAAGTTTTAAGTTTTTAAGTKTTGAAGTCTTAAGTCACCTCAAAGTTCTAATAAAATCTTAAAATGTGAATTTAGGCTTCATTAATAGCAAACCCTACAGCTGTTGAACTCCTTTAATAATGCTCTAAGAAAGTTACTTATAATTTTAAAGGTTATCATAATAAAAATAGTAGAATCTGTATAAACATTTTGATTGCAACATTCTATGACTAAAGGTGTTCATTTCCTTAAATGCAAAAACCAAATTTGCACTAAGATATAGTAATACTTGTGGTGACATTTATGCTTAAGGAATTTGGGTCAGTGTGTCTGTCAAAACGCTAAGCGTGAAAAATCATGAACCAACCTAGAACAAAAGGTCCTGCTTCAAACAAGCTGACCCCATTTTAGTTTTTTTTTTTTTTTTTTTTTTTTTTTAATCTTCTTGATTTTTCCTGTGCTGCCCTAAAAGCACAAATGAAAGGGAAAACAAAGAAGGTAGGGATGGGGGAAGACTTTAAAGTGAAGAAACTGGCTTTGAATGTGTACTTTTAAATATTCTGGATCAAGGGCAGTATCTTTCTAGGAAAKACACGTAGGAGACTGAGTAATATAAGGTACATTCTTGTAAAATTCCAGTATCAATAGTATTCTGTTGATTATAGTGTCACCCTTAATGCTACTCCTGTTTCCAAAGGAATTGAGAATATAATTACAATAATGTTGAAAGTACTTGAACTAGAAACATACAGAATATTTCGAGATGTTTCCCTTACTGCAGTTTTAGTCATCTGCTCTATTAAATGGTGATGATTTCCAACTGGCTCCTATCAATCTTCCATTAAACTAAACCTGGGTGAAGGCAGGAAAGTGACTGAAGCTGATTGGACTGTTATTACATGTTTTTTTAGTGCTGTCAATTGTGTTAATCCTTTTAACAAAGGCATAGAAAGTTCCTTTTTTTTTTTTTTTTTCCTCATTGGAATATGACTTGTATTGTCACCTGGACATAAAAGAAACCAAAAAGGATTTTCTCAGAATTAAACAAATTGATCTTTCTATGTGTGAAGTAAAAGAACTTTTTTAAAAGTTAGGTGATTGAATGTTGCTTGGAAAATTATAGGTCATAAACATAGGATTTTTTTAAACATAGAAGACACCCCAGTGAAATCAACTTATTTGGCTTTTCTTAGATATCCTTTTCTTAAACTAAATTAAAAGTAGGATTAAAGGTTCTTCATTTTAAGTTTAGCTTGAAAACTATGATTTAAATTGTCATTTTATCTTTTATCTTTAGTTTTAAAGAATTTATTAGTATACTTTGCACAATTTATCCCTGCCACATTTATCTGACAAAAGCATGCATTATGTCCAGGCAATTTATTTTCTCTCTTTCAGTCAGAGAAACTGTATTTTTTTCAGAGCATTTATTGTAACATTTCTGCTGAGTTGTACCAAGGATTCCACACTGAATCCAGAAATAGTTATGTGAGAGAGAGAGAGACCATATCCTGGAATACAGTGTGTCATTTTGTTTTATTTTCATGTTGGATATTATACCAATGTCCTTAACAATAAGCGTAAATTGCTCAGAAGCTTTATAGTAGTCAAATTCTGCTTTTGAGTATTAAAAAAGCATTTACCTCTTCTTCTGCTAATGATTATGTTATCATCATGGTAAATTTTCCTATCAACAAATGGTAGAAACCCTCTGTAATTCATAGAACAAGAAAGTAAGAATGTCTTTCAATATAATTTTTTTCTATAAGGTTAATTTCGTCAATTTAAAAATTTCTTAAATTACATGGATTTCCTTACAGTGTTTCTTTAAGCAGTCTATAGTTTGGTTTCCTTTTGCAGATTATTTTCTCACTAAATATGAGTGTATGGAAATTTATCTGTAAGCAAACTAAATAAACAACAATCTAAAATTATTACACTTTCATTTAGAAAATCTGTTAAAAAGAGCACACCCAGGCCACGCTATGATGCAGAATGGACTTCCCAAAGGATGACCAAAATGATTTTAGTGATCCAAAAATTCCCAGATTTTAGGTTACTAAAGGAGACACCATAAATCACAGCAGTTTTATCCTAGCTATTAAATGGCTGCTTGGAATACGGGGCAGGCAAAGTTTAGAGCTCTGATTGCTCTGTACCTCCAATACAAACATCTCAGCCCTTGAACCAGGCCGCAGGGCTGAAGACTGAGGCAGCAATGATCCATAAGCATAATACAAGGAATATCTTTCTATGGCCTACAAGTAATCATTTCATAGTATTGACACATCACACACAATATTAATCAACTTGCCTTCATATAAGGTGTTGCTGGACAGTGTTTCTGGGCCGCATTACTCCATCTCAATCATTCTTCTTGTCCCACACCAATCATATCTGGAAGGGAAATATGAACACTCAGCTAAAGATCTAGTCTACAGTCTATTTTTCAAGTTAAATAAGAAAGAAAAAATATCTACTTGGAATGCATCATCCACAGATATCTTCCTTTCCAACTTTACAACATAGGTATTGTTCTACTACTTTCCACAAACATCAGCATTATCTGAAAGTCTACTGTATGTTTCAAATACTTCTTTAAATTTAAAATGTTCTTTTTAATCTTACCTGGCCTTTTTGTATCTTATGCTGAACGCGTAGGGAAAACAGTTGTCAGCAAGGTGCCACAGCCATAGTCAGCAGCTTGACAGTGATCACTTTTCCCTCCTGGCTGGTGCTGGGGAATATTTTAATTTATTTTGTATAAAGAAGGCTGTGAAAAAAATCCAYCTTTAAATGCTCAATAGACAATCCAGCTTTAGATTGACAGTAGATCAGCAACGCTTGCAAGGCAAAAGTTTAGAATAAAATTGGAAAATACTTGTTATATAAATATATTTACAGAACTTTTTTTTAGACTTCTAAAATCATATTCGTGGTCTGAAACCCAGAAATGTAAGCTAGTGGTTAGGTTAACCATGTACTGATTTCTTTGTAGTATCCAAACAACCAGCTCCAAGCAGACCTATGTGGAGGGCTGAGCTTGCTTGATGTCTCTGCTAAATGGGAGGTGTGGAATTGCAGCTAGGTTCTCAAACCTGGTATGTGTTCCTAAGACAGTTTCAAACTAAAAGTTAACTGGATGCATCAGCTGGTTAACTAGGTGTGCACTGGTTTTAAAAATGCTTTTATACAGAAAATGTACCAATTTGAGAGGGGAAAAATCCTATAGAGGTTACCTATCAAACATGCAGAATTCAAAAGCAGTGATGTTATATGTATGTGTCATGTTAACTAAGAGACTAAGCTCTCCATTAGATCAAAGACTATGTGTATTCAGCCTAGTGGCACAGTGTGATCTCTGGAAGTCAAGCTGACTCCTTTCCATCCTTCTCATCCTCACCATTGCTRCAAGCCAAACAGGAGGGCTGCAGACAGCTGTGCAGCCATGCTCTGATAGCAAATGTATGTGATGGAATAAAGAAAAAAAATCTTGAAAACACATAAGGAATAAAATCTAGTTCAGCCTTAGCTGTGATGCTGTTGCAGGGCAAACAGGAACACAAAGCAACAAGGAGTTTATTTTTATCCTCAGCTTCAGCAAATTCAGAATATGCATTGAGACAGATGTGTTTTTTAAGGAGATGCAATTTTTATCAAAGTATCTTTCCAAAATAGAACATTTCTTTAAAAGTTCTTCTAAGACTGCTTTGAGGAATTTCTGCTCTTTCTGATTTCATTTGAAGTTGCTGACAAACATGTCCAAGTTGCTGCAGAGTCACATGGAGCTATTTCAAAGCCGTCARCTCCCGACTCTCTTTGGCTACATGGCCCACCTAATCTCTTTTCCTGTCAATCAAGTGGAGAAGAAGCCAGCTCTACTGGGATGGATACTGAGGTGCTTTGCAGCGACAACAAGGCCAAGACATGGCTGTCACAGATGTCAGTCAACCAAGACTACAACTGGCAAGAGGGAAGTATCTGCAGGCCACAGGGATCAGTGGCTCTTCCTTAGTGCCAGGGAGCTGCAGGGATTCCCTATAGTGACAAGGCAGAGCCACCACCACTTCAGTTAAGGTCAAGCAGTGAAGTCAACCTACAGATCAAGGCTCAGCAAGAAGAACCTGGTTCAGGCACAGCCATTTATCTCCAGCGATGTCTGTAACAATGAGATTAAGTCACAATGTCAGCCCAAAGTTTGGGGTCAGATTCAACAAAACCTATAGCTAGGAAAGAGTGAGCTGGAGACCAGCATCAATGAGGAGCATGGGGTAGGGACTGAGCTTAAATGGAGTTCTGGGCCATGGCAGGGGTGGAAGGAGGTCCCACACGAGGCTGGTCCTGGCCTGGGAGAACCCTCAGGACAGCTGTGGGCCTTGGGAGCGGGTGCACATGTCTCATGAGATTTGATAAATGAGCATCTGGGTCTGGAGCATTCCAGTGTTACAGAAGTGCTAAGGATTTTGTGTGACAGGTGTGGGGTAGTTTAGATGGTTTTGAAAATCTGTGTTAGAACAATTTTAGGCATTTTTTTCTCCACACATTTGAAACTCTTCCATTTAATTTCACAGCYAAATTGTTGAAAAGCTGCTCTTTAACTATATTTAATAGATGCTGCACATGTCTAAATAGAGATAGTTTATATCACTGAAATGATTCTGCCATTTACGGTACCCATGAGGAGCAGTTTATTCAAATACTGAGTAAAAATTATTGCAGATTTATGTTTACGTCTCTGCTTCCCTATATATTTGGGCTACTTAAAATATTTCTATCAATAACAATCACAAAAAATAACTCATTTTTTGCTAGATTATATCTGTTTTTACATCCTTATTTAACACTTATAATAACAATAATAGAACTTTTGTGTACTTATTCAGTTAATGCAATGGCTATACTATAGTCATAGGAAGAGCACCAAAGGACAAAGTAAGAAGACTTTAAAAATGCACACACCTATAAAATGAGCACTTTAAGTGGAAGAACTTGCATCTAGCTATACTCTTTTGCTGTAATGGAATATCCTTGTTCTGTAGCTCTTTTTCATGTGTTTGTTTTTGTGATGCAACTTAGTCCTGAGGTGCATTGCATGTCATACACTGAAATGTATACATTTTAATCAAAATGGAATCATGCAGTGTCTTATCTTGTATGCCAATCCTTAGTGCCAACAGATAAGTATCAAATTCTGATAGACACTTACAAATTGTAATAGCTTCTCGAATTTAAAAAAATGCCTATATGTACTTGAAATATACTTATGCTTATTGGACTTTCCACTTGCTGAAATCCAAGTCACTTTTATTTTTGGAACTTTAAGTATCCTTGAATATATCTCTAGATTTTGTTTTGTATTGTTTTATTTCCCAGAATTGTTAAGAAGCTTTGCAATAAGTATTTCCATTCTCCTCTTGATGAATTAACGTATCGCCGAGCAAATTTTGATGCACCAAACCTTTAACGCTTCAATTTATCTATGAACTAATTCTTTTTATCCAGGCTTCTGTTAAGAAATTTTGCCTGCAGTAGAAGATATCTATTTTTAGTGGCTTTAGCAAAAGCAAATTTCTGCTGCATACTACTCCACCTGTTGAGAAGAGAACTAATAACAGTTGACAAGTTGCCACACCACAGCAAGGTGCTGTGATAATGTATATAGGCACTATACTGAATAAAATAGAATCAAATCCTCAGCATTTTCAGCAGTCCCTACAATGTTCTTTCTTAATTTTTCGTACATTCAAAATGTCAGGAGCAGTTCCAACTCTTAAGTTGTATCAAAAAAAATCTGTYATGTTTAAGTTTCTGTGAGACTGGAATGTTTGAACTTCTCACAGATTAAAGCTGGAAAAAGAGGAATTCTGAGGATAAGCCTTAAAAGCACAGAGTTGTCTTTAAAAGCACTAATCTGATGGACTAATGGTAGAACAACATTAAACTTTTATTTTCTGCATTGCGCTAATGTAACTTCATAGTTATGATAGGGGTGAATTAGAAGATAAAATAAGAATTGGGTAGGAAATAGCAAGATTAAGGACATTTGACAAGCACCTTTTATACATAACTCCTAGGTAGATAGTTGCTCTGTCCTACATTAAAAACTTTTTTTTTTTTTTAATATTTTTCCAACCATATAGGCCATTTATTGAGAATTCATATTGCAGCATATCTACCCTGGTTCTCTTACCTGCTCTCATCAGTCTTAGCCTAGGAAAATGGGAGACAAAACCCATTAGAGATAAGACATTTTATTACTGGTATCTGACAATTTGGCGTTATTCTTGAAGCTGTGCTCTCTCTTCCTAGGGTGTTTTCTGAGGAATGACAGCAAGGAATACAGTAATCAGAGCTTCCAGATAGATCAAGGAAAGAGGCTGGTGTAAATCCTGAGACCTGGTGGTTTCTGACTTGAAATTAGGAAGATCTGACATTTTGTTTTTAGATTATTTGCTAGCCAATTTTAGCAGGGAGGATGGTTAACTCCTACTAAGCACCRAATTAGATTTTCTATGGTTAGAAGTTTTTTTAATCACTTGAAGAGGATTGCAACATCATTATTATTTTCATACTCTCATTTAGGTCCTGGAAAAGATTTCTTTGGCATGCAGAAATGAGAAGAGAATAATGGAGAGTGTCAGGTTCTTCCTGTGGATATGGATCTGTAATTGATATCACTTTTAGGAATAAATATGCCTTATGCCATATTTTGTTTGTAGCATATAGTACAAGTCATTTTCATCCTTCTTTTCTAAATATTTTGCAATGTCAAGCCTCTGGTGAGAAATTCTGTGATGCTGAAAAAGAATTTCCATGATCACTCCCGTTTTCAGATATTTATAGCTTTGCATGGGATTCTTTGATTTATTTTTTTTTATTTAATCCCACAGAAATACATGAAAGCTACTGACAGTAGTGACAAAATTATACAGTTTTAGAGAGGCAGAAAGCAGATATGTTCACTGACCCTATTTATTACTTGGATGACTGGAAAATACCGCTAAACTATTGTTTTGTGCAGTCAATTCTATTGTAGTTTGAAATTTCACATTTTATATAGCTATTTTATACTTTGTAACAAACAATATTCTATTTTTTGAGGTGAAAAAGCATACATTTGAAAATATTTCCTTATTAAAATATAACTCTGAATACATATTGGTTTTTGCTTTCAATTACATATATGACATTTCCCAGCCCTTCTGACACATCATRCAGTAATCCTCCATCCCATAACAATATAGCACAAAATGGCGTGTTGCTTTCCCTTGGAAAGGAAAGATACTTTTTTTCCTAATGAAAAAGAAAACTAACCTTTCTAGCAGGTTACATTCAAAATCATGTACGAATACTTGATTTCCACATAATCCTTGATGAGGAATAGCGCAAAGTGTATTCGGATACAAGTGGCTTCTGATTTGACGAAGAACTTGAGTTCCCCTTGACATCAATGAGTCTTGGAACACCTGCAAGTACAGCAAAATTTTTCATGAGACTGTTAAGTGTTTTGGGWGGGAAATGTGCATTCTGTATGCATGTGTACTGTACTTAGTGCAGCAATGTCAAGCACTCTGATTTCCTTCAAGTCAGGCAAGGCTGCTTTATGGTTGATTCAGGAAAGCAGTCTTGTTCAAAAGGGCATCATTAAAAGAGAGCTATAAAAAGATCTTGCTCTTAGTGTCTACCAACAGTTTTTTTGGCTCAGGAATATCTGAGGCTAAAAAATAAATGATCCTGAGATGTAATTCRGCTGCTGCCGGTAATTATTACTTTCCCCTGGGCAGTTACTAGAACAGCACCAGGCCATTCAGGAGGCCTCATGCATTCTCAGAGAAATAGGATGAATGATCTTATTGATTAAGGTATCAGATGTACACAAAGGTGAGGTGAATTAGACAGGAAAATTGTAGCTAAATGTAGAAGAGAAGTTTCCTAGCATCTCTAAATCTCAGATTGCTTCCCTTTAATATATTTCTCCTTATATGAATTTATTTGCCAGCCATTTAATTTTGGAAGGCAGGTGGAGCCTAGAATTTAGCTAAGAGCTAAATTATTCATATAGATTTCCACAAAGGGAGTTTGCTTGTGGCTGTTCTTGCTATGCACCAATAGAGATTTTGTACCCACTTAGTCCTCCACTGTAGCACCAGAGGATCTTTCTCCAGCTCTTTTCTTTTTAATCTTTGTACCTGCCCTGTCTCTTCATTCCCCTTTCCTCCTCTCAGACTCATGCCCCCTAACAATCCTCTTCTCCCAAACTCTGCCACTAACATTAATCATTGGATTTGGATACTCTTTCAGCATTTGTGTGTGAAAGATGATTTAGTTCCTGATAGAGTAAAGGGATAGTTAATCAATGGGACATTAAAGGCTTGAGAGCAGTTTAGGTGTCTGCTTTTGGGAGGGCTGATCTGAATCAGTCTTTAGGCAGGTTCAACTGCAGAAACTTTAACTGCCACAGCTTACTTTTCTCTTTTTGTTTTTAAAAGATCCTTTGTCTTCTTCTCATAGGCACTCTCTCAGAAGCTATTCTATGTCAATTCATTTGCAACAAAACAGAAGAGATCTGAGAATACCAATGAAATGGTGTAATATAGTCACCTATTTTTGGTGGCAACAGTTGTTTAGTGATCAGGTAAGGATACTTCCTCAATACATCATTACACACACTCTTAATTATAACAGGATGWTGATGCTAATATATGATTTAAATTCTAAGATCCTCAAGACAATATTATATAGTTAATGAATGTTTTCCCTTGGGTAGTAGCCTTAAAAAGCAACCTGATGTGATACTGATACTTTTTCTTTGATGTTCTAGGGCTGTCAAGACTACTTAGAACCATATATAGTGAAATAATTTGAATTATTTCACTGCAGGAAATGAGTATACTGTCTTGAGATTTTTTAGAGGTGATCACGCTCTTGTTCTTTTCTTTGTATTTTTTGGGTCTCCTCCCTTCTTTAGAAACAGAAGTAGTTTAATTTTCCYGTCTAGAAGTGTGATAGCAACTCAACTGCAACATCAAGCTTATTTAGTATAAAGTTAGTGGATGACTCCAACCATAACATCTGCACATTAGAATAAATAAGAATTGATAAACTCCAAAGAATCAGATACTCTTCCCTTTCACAARATCAGGGTGTTTACACTGAACTTTCAGTGACGTTGCAAGAATCAATACGTTTTATATAGCAAGAGTAACAAGAACATGTCTAAACTCATATTGCCAGCTGAATCAGGCAGCATCCCAAAATTATTTCCATCAGCCAGACATCTATTACTGTATTTGCTTGGTCTCATAATGACAGCTCCTTCAAACACTTTTAATTTCAACTGCTCTGTTAAAGATTCACCATTTCCCCCCATTAATCTCTCTGAATAGTTATCTAGGTTTTAGCATTTTTAGTCATCATCACAAAAGTCTCTACTACTGAGCTCTTATTAATTCCAGTTATAAAAGTAACAAGCAATTAAAATCAAGAATGTTATCATTTGAAAATTTTAGGAATATACTTCTACCTTTAATTTAGCCATAGATTTAACATATTGTCACTTAGCATTAACTTCTTTTATTATTCCATCATTCCATCACAAAACACAAAAAAATCATAGAAAAACAGGATAATTAGTGGGGGGGAAAAAAAGCCCCATGAAAATAGAGCTATATTTACTCAGTTAAAACATCTGTCTACCAATACTAGAATATATTGATAATATATTGATATTGATTTATATCAATATATTGACATTGAATATCACAGGACAAACAATTTTGAGTCTTACTACAATATTAAGGCCTCTTGTTCCATAAAGAGGTAGCAGTGTAGCAGTGTGAAGGAAGTAACAATTCAGGAATGCTACATAAGCCTAAGATAACGCTTCTGGAAAGCCCCTGAACAATTTTATGTATATTTAACTCTGTCTAGTAGAGATATTTTTAATTAACTTCTGGCATTCTATTCTTATTTAAAATTAATGTACATTGAGACAGCCTTGTAAATCCTTTTGTTATGGAATTAAAAGGCTGATATTCTCCCCTCTCCCTTATATTCTCTTAAATTGAGAATTTAAATTCATAGGAAAATAGACCTATAAACAGATTTGAGAGAATAAAATACTAAAAGTTCACTGAGCAATAATTAGGTTACAGATTATACAGTCAAATATTACATAGGTACAAAGTTCCTGTTCATATGTATTTACCCTTAAATGATAATTACTGATGGGTAAGTAGATGAAATATGTTGCCATCACAAACATTTGCAAGCATTAGTAATATGCTCAGAAATGATTGGGTAACTCAATCTCAACCAACGCAGGTGGTAATATTGTCCTGGTTATAGGGTAAATAATAGCATCTCTGGAGCATTGTAATTTTTATTTTAGCATAACAGTGAAAGACAAAATGCAAATGGAGAGGAATTGTTATGCTGTGAACTTTCTTCCACTAAATTAAACATAGATCTCTGAACATGAGCCAGAGCTGGATTAATGCAAGAGGAATCATTTTCATGGAAGAAAGTTAATGAGCAACCTCCTATGCTGTACATCTGTTTAAAACTACCTTCATCCTGCTACCATTTGGAAATAYGACAGAATAATAAAACATAATTGTGAGGATACTGTAATCCCTATTGATGGTTTCTGCTTCTTGATATACTTAACAGTCAACATACATAAGAGAAGCACATATTTATCTTGTTGAATATTCAGATTGGCCAAAACATTCAACTCATCTTGAATTTCATAGGCTTTAAAATAATTCTTTACCATTTTTCTAAATTCTGCAAAGAAAATTTTCATTCTGCAAAATTGTGCAATTGTCTGTAAACAAAATAAAAAAACACCCTGGAGCAAGATTGTTTCCTACAATCCCTGTTAAAATGGTATTTTTCTACTACCAAGTGTTACCCACCTCTGCTACCTCAGGCATCTACCCAGCTACCTCAGGTAGTTGTGTTTAATTAATTTAGATTAATAATATTAGCACATAGACTTTCCTTTCCATTACTTAACTGATTCTCAACTTTGCAAGTAGATTGAGCTTAGATTTCGCAATATGCAGTATCACAGGTTCCCAGAAAGAAGCTATTATAAATTTAAGTCATTTAAAAATTATTTTAAAAAATTTAAAAAGCAGTGAGTATCCATAGAAGGTGAGTGGTTAGAAACATATAATGTCAAAGACTACTCCCTCAATCTTTTTGTTACTTTGGTAAGAGTATCACTCAAATATGTCCTATCAACTTGTGTATCAACTGGGAAACTGCAGCAGGGTGGGTGTGGGGAAACTGCTAGACAAGCACATATTGCCAGACCCTTGGATTCACAGGACAGTTCACATTGACTTTTGGTCAATAATTGTCTTTGGATTGCTTTAGATCATTCTTCGGAAAACAACCTCACAATATAAAGAGCAGACATTACATACAGAACAAGGAAGAAGAAAACCAGAACTGTCAAGTGCAGATTTAAATTTGATGAATGATCATACTGGAAACTATAAGAAATGACAGCCTTCCCTCACAGATATGCAGCTTTTACTTTACAAGCTGTGCAGGTACACAAATGTAACTTTACACTTGGAAAAAAATGCTTTTAAATGGTTTTCAAAAGCGGAGAACACACATCTCTTTCAGGTTAATACTATCATTAATTATGAAATCATGATCCTTCTTTCTTTTCTTTTTCTAGAGAAAAAAGTCCTTACTGATTTTATTTTAGGACATTAAATGTGTGTTACAAAGTAGAGTTAAACTCCATTTAAACACCAGCTACCTGGTGTTTAAGACTGTCCAAGTCACAGATTAATTGGATTTGGATCCACTTAGTCAAAGAGCCTCAACCRTGCACTGAGAAAATTCTGATTAACAACTCCTATGGAGAAGGGGACATTGTTCCGTGGGATTTTGAAGTGAAAGCAGCTAGAGATTTCTGTRTTTCTTACATTCATTAAATTTGAAATGATCGGCCACCTCAGAAGACTCGGGCAATAGTTGCTGTCCTTAATACCAATCCTAAATATTAGATGAAAYATATGCAGTAAATTACTAATAAGATAGAATCAACTTATACAGCATTTTTTATTTAAATTCCACCTAGCTCTTTCTCCTATAAATATGTCAGTACAAAGAACAGAATTTCTATTCTCAGCTGCTTAYTGTTCATTGAGCATCAGCTGTATCTGTTTTCAAACTGGTAATCCAAGTAAACTACCTATGTGRAAATAGGAGAAAGGTGTTTCTTTCCAACTGTTTTGCTTTCTATGTCAAATGTTATAGACAACGTGACATGATTCATAGATGAAAGGAGGCCCACAGGGATGTGCCACTAAGATGTTGTCTATTTTCTGCTGTTCTTTGCTGTCATGCAAACCTAACAGGCAGATGGCCTCAAAGCAGGAAATTAGATCATCCCCATGTCAAAAGAAATCATCTATTTCCATTGTAAATTTTGGTGTGGATTAGTCTTTTTAAAAGTAGGTATTTCCTCTGAATAACATCTCAGGCCTTGTGTGTGACCATGAGAACTATATTGCAGGATAGTCAGGCTTACRGCATTTATGACTCAGTCATATGTAGATTTTGGTGGCTGCACAAAGGATAGATGGTTTTAAGACTGCTGATCTAATACAGTATAGATATTAATAAAATCAGTTATAATTTAACAATGTTGGTGAATCTGAAAGCAATTTGATTTGCTTGTCATATTGACTTTCCTCACCTTATAGCATCTCCACATGGTGGACATCAACATGGAATTGATAGATTCATGCTAGCTTTGGTCCAAATAGCAGGGAAAATATAGCTAAAGAAGTTCCATTTGGGATGATTTAATCTATTTCTTGGAATTTAAAATTTATTCAGATATCATATGCACCATTGGAAGCTATTTTGGGGATGCTTAAGGAGATCTAAGAAAACCAATTGTCTGTGTATGATCTGCAGAAGATTTTTCCACAACRTCAGCTTCAGACCTCTGCATTGACAAAAAGATTGAATTCAGCTGGATGTGTTAAAGAGATGGGATCTACAGCAGAATGGTTTTAAGGATCATAAAGTATGTAGTCAAAAGAGCACAGAATTCACATGAACACATACACAGAGAAAATTTTTCTAATTAGCAAATGCTATGGAGAAGGAAACRTATAGCCACATATTCTGACTAGATATTCAGTCTTACTTATACTGATTTTAGTTTTTTTTTAAATGATTAAGAGCTCCAGCTCTTTACAGGTAGTCAATTGATCATGTTTGTAGACAATACACATAATCCTTATTAAGAATGAGATCCCTCATTTTCCATGCTTAACTAGAACTGATGCAAGAAAAGCCAACACATGATTTTGTCTGAATCTTTTACTCAGATTTTCATAGGTAGCAACTATACCTACTTTTTAAGAGATGCAAAGGGTAAACTCTGATGTTGAAAAGACTGCAGTCCTGGGCAGAATGTTTGTCTCATGAAATCTCTGCAGCCTAAAAAAAATCCACCTGTTTCCCTTCGTTCACAAAATAGATATATCAAAAGTGACTGGGTTAAGGAAAAACAKCAGTGCATGATTTAGGGCATTAGAGGTAGTGGCAGAAAAAGAGCTGGAGAAAAAAAGTAGACTTCTGTCACTAGTTGGTGACTTGGTCAGAAAAAACAGGATACTTTTCAGCTGTAAGTCTACTTAACTGTTTAAGAAAAGGTTTTACTGAGCATATTAAAGAACTAGCCAGATTTGCTAAATTCTTYGGTGTTTTAAAAAGAAAAATGAGTAACTTTGACCTTTACCCATTATGATCCTTTCCTACTTCATCCTCTTTCTGATGTGATGTTTCTTTGCCAGTAAGAGATGCAGAAAGTCACAATCACTGAAGTACTTACTGGAATCTATCACTTTTCATCACACAAAAATGCATCTGGTCCAGGATAAGTTGTCTGAGAAAACCACACTATAAACAGAAAACAGAAGTTAGGTACATTGAGGATGGTTCTGGTTTAAATTAGCACTAAGGTCTGCTTCCAAAAAGTGATATATCTGACTCCTGACTGAGCTGGTCACTGTCAGGACATCTCCACCTGACACCTAAGCAGTTTCTAGTTATTCTGTTAGGTGACTAAGTTATGAAATTCACATATTGAGCTTATGGCATAATATGCCATAATATTCTCYATGTTCCCAGAGGAAAACCAGATCACTGTGCTTCCTTTCAGCAGGGAATCTGATTCTCTTATCATTCCTGAGCAACAGTATATGGGAACATAAGCATATTTTACTGTTCTGGGGCATGAGACAGATGTAGGCAGGATTTTCACGCTCAAGCTGCTAGACATATCCTCCAGGCAGGATCCAAAAACTACTGTGAGGTTCTTGAATGCTAATGCCTGCTTTTTGACCCTTGTTGGCAAACATGAGCAGCGGATATGCCCACACTGTGTCTCCACATCTARCGAAGTGCCTGTGTTCCTTCTGAACAGGGAATAACCTTTCTCTTGAACCACTATTGACTGAATCCGTGCTGGGGGCTCAGAATCTGCAGCAGGGCACTGTAGGTCTGGCAGCAGCATTATTGGCCACCCTTTATCATGAAATAACTCTGTTAGTAACTCAGCTATTGAACAGCAACTTAGATCAGAGGAGATCAATAAACATAAAAATTACCAAGCCTTGCCAAAAATGTAACATATATCACAGCTCACCCGACCAATACTGCCTTCTTGTTAAGATCAATACTTACGTTATCTTCTAAATGTAATTTAACAATAAAAACATTGAGAACACTCTTTGGGCATGAACCTTTGTAAAACATTAATAGCTTAGGAAAAAAAACTGTGTTAGATGCATCTAAAATATCAGCTGAGAAACAAAAGCCTCAGTAAATCTCTTAAAGGAAAGATAATATACATAGCCCAAAACTGGATCCTATATAATACATCTTTTTACTCAGAGCACCAGGAAAGTTAAGGCAGACTTAAAATAAAAAAAAAAATCTAACCTTACCTGGAAAAAAACCCACCAAATTTAAATTTCCAAATACTGTGTAACWAGAGCCTTCATTTCAAAGTTTCTTCTGTTAATAATTCAAAGATGGGTCATGTTGCCAAACTAATGTTCAAAGTGAGGATGCAATTTCTATTGCCTATTTAGGGTGTCTGGTTGAACTGAAAAATAAAGCTAAAATACAGAGGAATGTAAAATATTTTCTTCCTTTTATCTTTGATATTATTACCTAACTGTAACAGGCATAGTTCATTTTTATTTGGGTARAAATGTAGGTAGGAGTTTAGAAAGAAGAACAACTATGAACAACCGCAAATTCTTACTATGAACAGAATAAGAGGCTTTTTGCTATTATTTCTCTTGCTATACAGCATGAGCTATAGACAAGCATACTGCTGCAACTGGTTCTATGTTATATTGGACTCTTGAAACACACATACTTGTATAAGTTGATCTAAAGTGCTACAGCATACTGAATTTAATATATTCATTACCTTCCTGAAATAAGTAATCTTCACCACTTTGCTTTTGAGTATGAAGATCCTCAACTTCATTGATCAGATTTTTCTTTTGTAATGATTTAAGCTCTAAATATATGATCAAAAGTGTACAAAAATGGTTATGTACTGCATTCCCAGAGCCAGGATAGTACCATGTGGAAAACAGAAAAAACTAAGTCTTGAAAATATAAGAAATAATTAGAACCTCTAAAAATATACCTATTCAAAAAAGGTATGGTCTTTCATCTTTGAATTTGAATAACTATGTGTTTTCTAATTATATGAATTGCATCAGGAAAGAGGCAGCACGAGAGAAAAAATGTATGGAAATGGGCTGAGCAGTGTAGGAGGACTTGGAGAGCTGTGAAGCTATTTTGATTGGAGAAGTTAAAATATGTCATGCAATAAGTCCCAGAAGTCTAGGCAAGTAGAGGGCAAGCAGGTAACAATAGTCATTTAAATGGCAAAGTATGATGAGTTAGCTAAAGTACTAAATGCCAATGATATTTTAGCTGCTAAATTCCTGGTGGTCACATTACTTGTTAAGAAAGTCTAATACCTACGGYCTATAATTATTTCAGCAGGCTCCCTTTTCTTTCATTTCTTTTCTGTCACAGAGAATGAGGAAGGAAACATGGAGCTGAGTAACAGGGGGACTTTGAATTCAGGGAATTATGTTGTCTTTTTCTAGGAAACTCAGAAGAAGATAGGAGTACTAGATAATTTCCTGACCAATTACAACTTGCAATGGTGACACCCTTGGGATGGAGACACTGGCATTCTTTTAGAAGCCGTTAAATCCTGAATTATCAGGAGGAAAGCTCAGCTGCGCGCACAGAGGTTACTGACCTTTTTTCCCTTTGCTCCAAATCCTACAGGCTTGAAAGAATTCCTTTTTTCATGAGTATTTTAGTAAAGTCTTCTGTTGGACATGAAGCATTTGGAAATTAAAGCCAGGTAAAAATTTTCCCTCCTTGCTTCCTGAGGAAACCTGTACTGAAATTAAAATAGCTGTGGGAGCAAAGATACTTATCAAACATTAAATTACATCATGAGTTAGAAAAATGTTTAAGGCATATACAATTCTCAATTATGTATAAAAAGTGTAATGAATAACAAGGACAAACTTACTTGAATTTTTGCAGTAAGTATAGAACCTTTACAGTGATGACACATAASGAGAGTATTAGAGATGGAGATATTTGGAGATATTTCACATATTAAATATGCACATACGTTGCTCACTCACTGACATTTCTCTATCTGAAAGAAAACTACATGACTGGAAACCAAATGTCAGAACTGTTGACTTACAAATAAAATGACATTTGTAGAGCTCAGAATTAAAATGTAAATAGGTGCCTAATAACACAAGTTCTAAGTTTAAATGTTAGAAGGCTGAAAAATGATTAAGATATGGTACCACACTGGCATGGGAAAGTTATATCAACATGAGAACTTACAGAAACATATTTAAGATCTGAACAGCAGCACAAACAATGCTATTAATTACATRCATATGCATTACAATTATTTTATTTCAAAGAGAAATGCTTATTGTTTAAAGCAAAAATATTCAAACAATATATTTTCTCCTTAGGTAAACACACCAAAGCCCCTACCCACTTCTCTTTTCCCATAATGTGTTTGTGTATTTTTTCCCTACATTTCTAATTTCTCGCTTTTATGTTACATTTGTTAGTGCTCATATTTACTAATAGAGAAGCAGAGACATTTTTGGCATAGTCTGTTGAAGAACACACGGTCGGAGAAGGGAGACCTTAAAATGGGTCTGTCAGTGTGCACAGAATTGATGTGATGTGCTCTGCTCCACTCCACAGCGGGAAGGAGGAGGCTGTGCAATCCATCACGGAGATGACAAACCAGGAACTACGGTGTCTTGATGCATAGCCAGAAGACGACAACAGCAGGGTGCTTCTTAGACAGAAATAGCAATCCTTGAGCTCCATTGTTGCCTATTTCTCCAATAGTTATTAGTTTTCTTTTAGCTAATATTTTAAGCCAGAAAATATGAGATGTAAAGCTGCCATAGTCAGGACTGGTTGGAAAATCAGACCATTTGATGTGAAGCTTTGCTTCTTTTGAGGACAGAAGATGTAAAGCCTGCAATGGTTCTACCAGGAGCAACTGCTAAGAAATAAGCACTACTGCAGCACAGCAGGACTCCAATTTTGTGTCTGGATATCATATTAGGTGAACATTTAGATGTTCATATTTAGTCTGTCACCATAAAATAGAAAGTATGCTCAGATGAAGAAAATAGATCTGGAAGGGGTAGGAAAGGGAGGTGACAGTATTCTTTCCACTTTCTGCCTCTGATTTTCTGTCTTCCCATTTGGTTTGTATTTACTAGGTATTTATTCATGTTACAGCTGGAGATATTCTCAAGGTCTTTGGAGAAGGAGGAGAGGCACATTGCTCAGTTTTTTATGCTTCCAAAAGGAAGGCTGTCTAAATTTTATCTGGGGAAAGACCTTTTGTTTTGCCTCTGCCCTCTAGATCTCTACATTAATTTAACATCTGACTAGATAATTGGATTTTTAACCTAATTCTTATCAGAAGGTAGCTGCTGACTGCCGATAACTTCAGTGTCTATTGTTCAATTTTTGKTTTTTAAAGCATAATTTTAAAAACAAATACTATGTGTGCCTGTACATTCTAGTTCATTAAAAATACAAAAAAAAATTCACAAATAAATCTGTCTCATGTTCAGAAAAACAAGATTCAGCAATAATGAAAAAAATGCAATTTTGATAGCTATGTGGATGACTGCGTTGTAATAGAATTCATTTCATCCTTATAAACAAACATTAAGTATATGCTTATGAGAATGAAATGACAGAATGAAGTCAAACTCTATAAATGAGCAATGTGCTTCAGCTACAGACAAAACTGAAAGACTTTAATCAATATAAACACAAGAAATTTGACAAAGGATAATTATAAAGAACTAGAAAGACAACTTTTCTGTGAGAAGTTATSCTCATACTGCTGCTACAGAATAGACACAAGGCAGGGACTGCTTGGTAAAATACATCAACATCTTAGGGATTGTTCCAAATAYAGTATATTTATATTACATGAGTTTAGTTTCTCATGCTTATTATCTCCAAATAATCCCTAATTGCTTCAATATTTAGGTATTTTAGTCATAATGAATAGATACTAAAGAAATATYTTGACACCTGAATAAAGAACGCTTTTGATACCTACTGACCACCACCAATTCCTTTCCTTCTAAACAGTGAAGATTGCTTAGCACATCTGGAATTAGCCCTTTCTATTGAGTATTTAAATATGGATTCTACTATAYCAAGCCACCCAACGCTAATTTTTGAGATGCTTTTTTTCAGTCTCACATATAAGTGTGCTAATTCAAAGGAGTCTCACTGGGGTAAGTGAGGTCTAACAGGGTTGATTCAAACTTCGGTGCTACAAGGAAACTTACTGTGCTGTATAATAAACATTTTAAGACAGGGTCAAAGTTCTCTYTGTTATCAGGTTTTACTACATCTGCCTGACCCAGCCTAAGGCTCTGCACTGTGTAACAGGACTTTCTGCATTGTTTCTCTGAAGCAGTAGCAAAAAGTGGACATATACACTGGTTTGACAACAGAGCTGAGCAGCACAGCAGCTGGATTCCTCTTTCTATAATAAGTTCCTTTGATGYTCATCACTCCAATATCTTAAGTTACATATATCATATTCCAATATCTTAAGTCACATATATCATATTAAGTCACATGAAGAAACAGTTTTCACATATAAGGCAAAAAAATAATCACTTGGTAATAACTGAACCAGTGAAGCTACCCAGAAGGCCTGCAACAGAATGTGATTAGAATGTAGGTCTTCTATTCTGGGCTCTGACATAGAATCCTTCCTTTTAAAAGGGGAAGATTACTGGCAGGACTTCTCAGACTTAAATGCTGTCAGTGTGAGAATTTTGCAGAGAGACTGTGATTCCCTTACTCAGGAGATGTCTGAGCAGAGGAAGCAGTCAGAAATTAATGGGACAGTTTGCAGCTTGAGGAGTCACCCACCTGAGCAAGGGTGATAGGATTTCAGCCTTGAAGGTACCCAAGAGCAATTCAATACAGTTTTAGGAAAATGTGAATAGTAACTGTGTAGGAGGATAAAACATAATCCAAAAGTGTGAGGTCATTTGTAGCTAGAGAATTAAATAAACTTAAGTGTTTTAGGGTAAATAAGGGTTAATTTTTGTGAGTGCTTTTTAGAAATTTAAAAACACAAAGAAAAGCATTTTAAAGGCACAACTGGGCTGCAGTAAAGTCATAAGAAACATACAGATCCAAACCAGAATTTTATATACAATCTGGTTATATACTCAATATTCTCCCAGGCAAGTGCCAACTACCTCTGGAAATGATAGACTCTGTAGATGTCTCCAGACAGCCAGTAGCATTTCAGGCTTGATGCATTTGAGAAGTCTTCCCCTCAGCTGCTCCACAGTGCAGAAAAGAGTGTGGTCCATGGGGTGGGAGTGACAGAGTATGACAGCAGCCTGGCACTAGAGGCTTCCTCCAGGTCTGCCTCCCAGCCTTTGCAACAAAAAAACAATTTTAGCATTTAATAATGAACTGTGATTGGGTGAAATGAATGATCAACCATAATTACTAGAACCCGTCTCTCCTCCTTTCAAATAAATYTTCACGCATCCGCCTGGAGGATTTTTACTGCCCAAAGCAAACTTTTGGCAATATCACAGTTTCAACAGCAAACAGCTCTATCCCCCAAGCCTGAATGCCTTTCAGTCAAGGAGGTAGAGTACTTTCCAAAATGATGCTGTTGATTTTCAACATTTAGGGTCAGGTATGCCCTGATTCTGGTTTTAGAGATGYACTCTAACTACAGGATTATTGTATAAACAGGCAGTTTAATTCTCCATCATGCAATGAAARGAAATGCTCATGTTCCATTTTTTAAATACAAGATAGGCTGCTGTTTTTTGAACATTGGGCTGTGACTTTCAAGTCTTGGGAGTAATACGGGGATAATATTCAGCAAAGGGCTTGGCCTCAAAAGAGGTCGAGATTTGTTAATCATTCTTTTCACAGTTTCCCCTTGGTAATGGACCACTGGCATCAGTGAATTTTTTTTCTAACACAATTTATTATATGCTGAGAGTTCATCATTTTTCTCTGACAGCTCAGAGTTGTAGCAAGAACAACAGGGACTTGAATTAACACTGGTATACTTCCAAAGCTTATAAATATTGTGATCCATAGGTAAAAAGCAGACATTTTATCACAATTCAGGGATTTTTAAGAAAGAAAAAACAGTAATAGAAAAGGGATTTGCTTTCTGAGGTATTAAAAAGCTCTGATAATCCAGCAACACTAAATATTTTCATTGTGTACCTTTACTGGTTGCTGAAGTTCATTAAAAGTTAAAGATTGAAGCTACTACATTTCCAGGTATTTACCCTGAATTTTMATTTGCTGCTTTTACACGGTTCTTCTATGTCTTCCACTAATAAGCTAAATAATGCATTTCCTTCCATATGCCAAATTCGGGTGTTTTGAAAACAAATCTTTTCTGAGAGGAACTTCTAAATCATAATCCTTCTAAACTTCTTCCTCTACATTTTTAGGATGAACTACCCGAGCAAAAAAACCCACTCTTTAAAATTGTATACAGGGAGTAGTATAGAAAGTTTTCTCTTCTAGAGCATTCTTTCTTGCTGAGAGATACTCTAGTCCACAGAATCCAGTGCTAAGCAACTTTGCAATATAATTGTGCAGACCACTTTGTCCTGTTTATGGTTAATATGCAATTCTTTCAATAGCATCATATTATTCTCCTAAGCACACAGTTAAAAACCTTACCCTACACCAGGCAACCCATGGGAAACTTTAGGCTTGTACTGAAGCTTTTAGTAGAGACCAGGTGTAATGTTCTGGAGCAAAGACTCTGTCAATTTAAAATATCAGAAATTCTCAGTACAAACCACATCTGTGCACACACCGTGCAAAAGCAAATGGAACAACTTGCAGTTATAGACATGCAGTGCATATAGCATTGGAAATATTATCTTCACTTATTGACCTGCTCTTCATGAGTAGAAAAATTGCTTAGTGAGGCTGACTTCTATTGACTGCACATTTAGTCTGGGGTTGAAGATCAGAAACATGAACATCTACTCCCAAGTATGAGGTTACAGCCTTTCCTAATGTTAGAAAGAAGATTTCTAAAAAGCACTTARTTTGACTAAATTGTCCTTCCCTCGGTAGGACCCCAGGGAAAACAAAGCTCAGTAAATATCAAAGACTGAGTCTTCAAAGGCTATATGAGTTTCAAATACTCCAAAAATATAACAAGCTATGATGAATAATTTTTGAATTTGCCTACATATATCAATCTTTGAAAAAGTTGMTATTTCTTTTTCTTGTGCCTAAAAWATAACATAATAAAAATCACCAGAAAGTTAACTAGTAATAAATGTCACAACACACTATTTTACTTTTTCCTACAGTGAGCTCTTAATATATATAAACAGTTTATCATCTGAGACATTATGCCACAAATCCAGTAAACAGAATGCCTGGGGCTAAACAGGAATCCTAACCCATCACTGATATTCTAACTTCAATAAAGAATTTGTGTTCTATCTAGATTGGGATTTCAGTTGTGCTACTGTAACTTAATTTTGTTGGCATTATACCATGCATTGGTAACCTGGAAACAAGTACATTACTTAAATACCATCCACAAAAAAAAAAAAGGAAAAACATCTCAATTGGAAGAATATACACTAAGTATAAGAAAATTCTTAACCTCATGGTGACAAGATATTTTAAAAAAAGGGAGACCAAAACATAGTAATATCACAACTACTTCCAGAGAGATTGGCACAAATTCATTTTAATTACTAGCACCTTCTGGCTTGTCAGCTTGCATAGGCTCATTGGCCGTGTGCTGAACCAGGGCTCTACACAATCCATTTTAATTCAGGACAACGCAGGCAAGAACACACATATGAAGGATTGTCACAGCTGGCAGACAGTGATAAATATAAAAAGCTTACTAATTTTGCAGACAAGTTCACATTGTGCTTATTTGGCTTGCATTTCTGTACTGCCATACAACAAGTGGCAGCACAATTAATCATGAGTATCACAGGGTAATTTGCTATGACAGAGCGCCATGTGTGCTCATTAAAGACATCTTCTCTTTCATCCCTTTATATTATGTGCCTCCCTCTGATTTTTGTCAAGGACCTAGATTATCTACAACACCATGAARTATTTCAGGGAGTACTTGAAGATAAAAAAACTCATGAATGATGTGAAGCATTAAGGTGTAGGTGACACCTTGGACTGTCCATACTGCTTTACCTACAGGTGATGGAAGAACCAGAAAAGCCTTTTGCTGTTATGCAAACTGAGRATTTAAAAACAGTTGTGGTGATCAAATCTGTGCTTTTTGTCATACTMCTATTCTGTCAACACCATTTAAACATTCTCCAGTGACACTTTCAACACCACAAGAGACCAGACCATTTAYCCTCACCACCCTGCCTGCCAGACAGGAGGTTTATCTAGCAGAGCATGCATAGGATATGGGCAATGAATGTGTAATGACCCAAATGATTGCACTACTGATCAGCTGTTACACTGATCAGGTGGCTCTTGTCCTCCTGTGATCATGTTGTGGCTTTCCTTTCCTGCTGGTTCTGTATTACAGCAAATTAGGCTAATACAAAGATCTGTTTGTATTTTTTTTTTTTTTTTTACGATAACCTTTTCAGGACAGCTAGGCTCCTGCACTGAACCCCCTTCTAGATAGCTAATTGTTGACCTCATTTGCTGCTTTAGCTAAATATATATTTTGACAAACTATGACAATCTAACCATTCCTCTCAAGGACTACAGTACTAAGACAAAAGCACTAACATCACTCTGCTTTTTACCTAAATGCAAATCTTTGCAAGCCTTTTTGAAATTAAAGTTTGAGCGCCTAAGATACAAATGCTTATGYCAGTAAGAAAAAGACTAGATCCATGACAGTTACATAATGCAAGTGTGCAACAGCATAGATTATTTGTAGTAATCTATTTTCTGGTTTCAATAGAACACAGAAATATGTATAAGAATGTATTGCTCTTTGATTTGCTTACAGCAGCACCTTTCTACTATAGAATGGAAAAAATAGGTTACAAAACTGAATGTGCTAGTAACAAATAATTTCATTCTAATGTAAAGGACTGAAGCAAGTCACAGAAGATAAATAACGCTGTCCAACATCATCTCTGTTAAGGGATAAAACATTGAGATTTTTAACTTCTGATTTCATACTTTAGTTATTGGAAACTATCAGAATGTTGTTAAAAGGATTTCTCAATCATTCACTAAGAAATTCCAATATTAATTACATATGAATGTCAAAGGAAAGATTAACACTCTACAAAATAAAGTATTATTGTGTAAGAATGAATGATTTTAAACAATATTTTTGCTATTAGAAAAATAACGAGAAGCAGGAGAATATTTCAAGATAGAACACTTTCTAAAGCCTTTAAATTCCTTATTATTCTGCATCTTGTGTGAAATGATAAAGAACTCCAATTTCTGCCTTTCTCAGGTACATCCCATTTCTATTYGCTCTTTTGCTAATAATCCACCTCCTCACAGTTTATTTTAGCATACAAAATGTCTGACACAGGAACTCCAAGYACACAAGATAAACATCAAAAATACACTCAAACTGACAAAAAATGTCCTCTGGTTATTATTCTTCCTTTTTAAAAAATACAGTTTTCATTATTTTAAGATCCACAATGAGTAACACTCAACACTGTTCCAGTATTAGGATCAGCAGAATACAATAAATGCATCACTCTACCAGGATACCCAAGTAAATTTCATTCCACCAGACCCCAGTCCTCCTGCCTGCCTGGTCTTTGGATATTGAAATTCTTGAGATTTTAATAGCCTTCTGCAACAGAATGAATTTTCAGGCAATTTAGAGTACTTTAGAAGTATGGGCTTGCAACCTGAAGGCTGCCTTTGACATTGCTGTTGCTCAGACTCTAGAAAGATGGTTGCAGAAACAAGTAGCTCTTCTTGAATTTCTCTATGTGGATTTATATACTCATATGTAAGTATGCATATGTAAATATACATATAGAATTATATTTTAAATAAGCAGATAGAGCCCTGAAGTCAAAGGCAGCTTTTTTTTTTGCGAGAATAGTGAGCTCTATCTTCACTAGAATCTTACAAACCTCACTAAAATCCTTCTTTTTGTCTGAATCTTCAGGGGTGATATAACACAACCAATACAAACTTGCTAAAGTGTGTAGTGAGTGACAAGTAATGCAAAGTGTTTTTTTTCCCCCAGACACCAAAATGGTACAAATTCATAATGCATTTGTGTACATCTTCAGCAGAGATGTCACTGATATCAAAAATAGTTTGCAGGACAAAGTTACCAGATGCTTTAAAAGTTAGTGTTTTTTTCATCTTTTCCATTATATCACAACTAAATATACCTTGCTATTTTTACCTAAATAGTGACTAAGTTATACTGCTTTTATATATCTTATATGAAAGGCCTAGCTTGCTTTATCACTTATATATTAATCTTCATATTTCTGCCATAAATTACAACTGCTTTAAGGTAATATTTTTATGAGTATCTCACTGTTGAAGTCTGCTGATAATTTTGCCTAGCAACTCAAATATATTAATGTACTCTAGCACRTAAATAGAAGAGATACTGAAAAATGTATAGAAAATATAACCTTTCTATTTCTTATACCAAACTAATACTTGGAGAAAAGAACAAGCTAGGAAGTTAATATTGAAGTATCTAAAGCTAATATCCCTATGCCACTCCTGCAGTTTAAGCTAAAAGCCAATCCCAATTCCAAATTAGCTAAATCAAAGAGTTTATCATCCAGATACAGGCATGGAACAGTGTAGACCGTAGAGGACCAGAAAAGTAATCATATCCCCCAAACTCCATAGGAACGGAAACCTTTTTCAGCAGACGCACTTAAAATTAGTAGAAGAGTGCCACACAAGGAATGAGAAAGGAGGCAAACAGCCAAGAGGCTGAAAACAAGGATTTAATTCAAAGAGCCTTCATATATCCTACAAACAAATATTCAAGGGAAAATACAAGTATTGTGCAACACAGATGTTTGCAGATTCAGGRTAACAGAAAAGTGATTCTCTCCCAACTATAATTATATAAACTACTGCCAGCAGACAATACAGATGTGAGTGAATTTCAATGTTTCTCTGCTTATTTCTCATCTCCATCTTTGCATCCTTACAGGTCTTTTGACATACAGACTTTTACTTTAATATGGTCTGCTTGACTCATTAGCTGAACAAATTTTTGAATTTCTAATTTTCTAAACAGAAGAAAAAGGCAAAGAATGCTTAGAGTGATTTGTCAATGAATAGCAGACAACGTATGCAAGTGTACGTCTGGAAGAGCATCCTTTCTCTTACTAGCAGGGTAGTTCCCCAGCCTGCCACTGGCAAATCATAGAAGAAATYATTAACAGCACATGAAGGAGATATCTGGCTATAACAATGATTAAAGATGGAAACACTGGTGAATGTAGCGAGAAGCAATGCACTTGGAGATGTGCTGGCTGTGCAAGTCACCTTTTTTTAAATTGATCTTTACCAATTTGTTTACTCACCAATTATTCAGT
Source organism: Nothoprocta perdicaria (assembly GCF_003342845.1). Lineage (NCBI taxonomy): Eukaryota > Metazoa > Chordata > Aves > Tinamiformes > Tinamidae > Nothoprocta > Nothoprocta perdicaria. Next base: position 2,722,225 of record NW_020455521.1, read on the forward strand.
TTCAGTTTACTGAATATGAACAGATATATTTCGAGTTTGTGTGAAGTAAGCACAGTTCTCATTTACAGCCTGCTGTACCCCATAGCTTAGCCATGGCAATATGTGTCAAGCTTGAAGGGACCTGAGGCCAGAACCTTTACATAGGTGAAGCCTGCTGCTGCTGAGTGTTTTAACAGCAGATTTTACTTGCTGGCTAAAAAATGCACCTTGCACTTGAAAAGCATTTCCACTGAAAGCATGTACCTTAGTAGTTTGCCTCTGAAAAACTCCAAGGACTTTCCTASATGAGGACTAGGGAAAGCATAATACACTTCAAGATTTTCAGCAGCATTTTCAAATCAAAAGTCAAGCAGCTGCTTCTGCTGCCAAGTAAAAAAAGACAACACTAATAGAGTTAACACAGTTATTGTGAAGTGCTGCCTGATTCACATATGACCCATCATACATCACTGATGGATTTAGATTAACATCTATACTTCACTTTCTAGAAGCATCAAAGAAATAGAAAGAAATGCTTGCACTATGTCCACTGATATTCCAGGGAATGTGATTACTTACCAAGGACTTATTGACCAGAAGTTCAATATTATGCCTCTTTGCTTCCTGCTTTCTCAACAGCTTTAAGTGATCCTCCTGCCAAGCAACAGCTCCTCTCATTAATATACTACAGGCTACTGTCTAGAGCATCTAGAAGAAAAAGCCCATTAACACAATACCTTCACCAGGGAAGCTTTACTTCTGGGAATTTAAATCTGACACAAGGTAAGTAATTCTTTTAGCTTGAGGAAGTAATTTTAGACYTCTGTGATAATTTAGTCATTGCCAACATATTTAAGTTTTTTTTTTTAAACCTTCCTGTGTTTTCTCTTCTCCATTGCATACCATTTTCTCAACTTCTCTGAAGATTGAGGCTGCAGCTTGGGAATACTCTACATAAATTTCTGTGTATCTAAAAATTCTGCCTATGAATTATTATATCTTAGWGCTGAAGTGGTATATAAAGATAAATAGTTAATGAAGGCCATTTTACAAGACTGATGGTGCTATCCAGCTGTATAATGTCCAATATTGCTCACCAAACTTTGATGGCTGTATCTATATGTAACAAGACCTTGAGGAGAAAATTGGTATTCATTTCACATAACTACTCAGTACACAGCTTTGCTGCCTGAATATGCTGTACTTTAGTTTTGCTTTCAATATCTATTTAAATGAAATCTTTAACAGGAAGTACACATGGCTATTAATATAAATTGTCTATGGCAATTTAAGATTTAACTTGGTGGATAGGTTTATAAATCCTAAATGTGAATAAAATCCTACATAGCAATTGAGATTCTTACAGGTTCTTTGCCATTCATAGCTTGTCTCAATTGCTCCAGCTATTTAAGACTATTGTTTTTCATAGGTAAGATTTGTTGTTATTTGTTGCTGTTCAGAGATCATAATGAATTACTAAACAGTCTGCAAAGCTGTCAATGCCTTTTGCAGGAAGTAAAGGGCTTAAGAAGCTATTCCTTTCCTTAAAATATTTTGATACCACATTTTATATATTGATTCAGTAATATAATCTTGCATTATAACTTCAAAGTTTGTAAGTATAGTGAATTTTTTTAGTTCTTTTTATGAAGAGAAATAACATTTTACTTTTTTGTTCTGACAAAAAACATATTTTAGACTTTGCAACTGTATTGTTTCATTCCAGACATAGCAAAGGAATTCTTGCTGAAATAATAAGCAGAGGTTTATATTTCACCTAAATGTTATGGAGAGGGAACTTTCTAATTTCAAATTTCTAATATTTGGATGATTTTGCTGGTGAAATGTGAAGATAGGTCCTATCTATTGCATCCATTCCCAAATGCTGTGAGCCRTGCAAACACACACAGTAGCAGAGACCTCTGACCCAGAGAAATAACAGTTTTCAAGTATTAACATCCTTCCCTCTTTTCAACTGACCTTATGTGTAATACACAAGCCTTATTTTCAAATATACTGGATAAATGCCCGGGAGGGGTGAATGATTTGTGCACTCTTTACCTCTTACTGGTATACAAGTGTCACACTTATGYCCACAAGTTTAACAAGAAACAGAAGATCAATTTTTTAAAAGGTTAGCTCAAAGGTATTCTCCAGTGCTTTTATACTTTTACCAAATACATTGGGAAGCTCCCCTTTCTGCGCCTACAAGATTAAATTGGCAGGAGAATTTAGACAGAGATGGTAGATCATCCAATCTAATTACTTTCTAATAGCTTAACATGCCAGGGTCCCAGTGCTGCCTGGACAGTAAGGCACTGTCAGTGCACTTTCTGTAAAGTAATAAGAATTTGCCCTTGATCTTTCTTTTATATTTCATATATACTCTTTCTTCTTTCAGCTCAAGAGTGAGCATTTATCAAGTGCTATAAATTTGCAAATATGTAGCAGTTAGACACAAAAGCATAACATGTCATGAAAAAGTGTTGCTGGTGCATACCTTGAAGACTATTGAAATTCTTTAGAATGGAAGACCTACTATTTCTAATAGCAAAATATGCAGATATTTACAGGCAAACTTTCTATAAATGAAGGCTGCCAGATGACCCTCATGAAAAAACATAGAAAAACTAATAGGAGCTACTGAAACCTACCAACATTTCCTCATCTGTGGATTATCTAAGCAGTTCCAAAACCACAGAACATAAGTCTAGATAATCACATTTGAAAATGCATCATTTGCATTTTAATCCTTTCATTGTTTGTACAAATTTTACTCCTGTCTACACAAAATGTCATTGAAGCTGCCATTGATCCTCCATCTTGCAGCTTTGCAGTACATGCCAGCAAGTTTGCAGTAGGATTGGAAACACTGACAATCTGAGATATAGGATTTTAGTAATAATAATTGGGGACTTTTTAGCAATAACGCTATCAGGCAGCAGTTACTTTCACAGCTACAAATGTTCAAACTCGTGTATAGACTGTTGAAAAAGCTGAATAKTCAAAGCTGTACTCGTTATTGACTCTTCCTAAGGCATTGTATAGCTATTGAATCAGTTAAAGAGAGAACACATAAGAATTAGTTAGAACACAGTTTGAGTTACTTAAAAACCCAATGTGGAATTAAATGAGAAGTATTTTGAAGTCACAGGCTCATCTAGTGATTACAGATAAGAGATMTGAGCATACCTAGTTTTGAATGATGATTCAAACCAGTAAAGGCTTGAAAGAGGAATATTACCAAAAGGCTGATAAAAAGTCTGACCATTTGTGTTCTTACCTGAGCTTTCTTCTACACTAGCCATGGACGTCATTAGACACTGTTTTGTGACTATGGACAACACTATTGTCAGGAAACAAAATGAAGTTAACTTCAGGACAAAGAGGAAACCAAGCTCAATGTGACATACAAAGTTAATATCAATTAAAAAGAAAAACAAAGGGATCACAGTCATTGTGTTTGTGTCCCTGCTTGAGCAGGGGACTAGATCTCTAGAGGTCCCTTCCAAACTTAACCATTCTGTGATAGTCACAAGGGGGAGAAGTTCTATAGCTGTCTTAATTTTTCAGGATTGAATGAGATCCTAAAGAACATTTGAGGAAGAAAAATAACCAAGAAATTAAATGGGGAAAGCATATAACACGTCCTTCTCTCTAACCTTCTTCCATTTATCTCCCCCTTCCATTTATACAAAGAATACTTGCACCATTGCATGGGTGGACAGCTCAGCACTGAATTGTTAAGAGAAAGTAAAACACTTGCAGAAAATTACAGACTATAACAGATATTTTTAGTTCTCGCTCAACTTGCTTTAAGCTCATTGAAAACTCTTCAYTTTCAGTGAAACTAGAGTCAAGCCTCAAGTGGGCTAGGTTCTGCACTTCTCACTGCATGCATACCCCAGGTAAATTTCTYTGTAGAAAGTAGTTATTCATCCACTATCTACCGTGCCTCTGTTCATTTTTCAGTGCTTTGGAAACAGATAGGATAAAAATGAATTTAATAGATCTAAAATGGAATGCAGAAGAGGAATGGAGCACAGTGATCCCAGGAAAGAAATTAGTTCCTAAATCTAAATAAACAGAGCTCAGTTCAGTCATTTTAAGTAATTATAACATATTTAATAGAACATACTATATCAAATCAAATTGCAGTAAAATGGATTAGTATTTATGACCTACAGCAGAAGAGATGATGGATGTAAACACTAAGGGCTATTTTCTAAACTTTGGTGATTTTTTTAATATTTTTATTACTGACATCTCTGCCTTAGAACAACAATATGTTTTTCACTGAGAGCTGTATATTTAGCCATCATAKATTCATAGGCCTAAAATCACCCAAATGGCTTGTGTTTCAATATGGTGTAACAGGTAATTTCTAATGGAACTTCTAATTAGTAGGTCTGAATTAGAAGACTGATGAAAAATATCAATTTTAAAATCTCATTTTAAACATTGTTATGAATGCTTCTCTTTTCAAAATAAAGTATGAAATCATCTGATGTTGAGTGAGGATTAGTGTTGCCGAATGTTTTTGCCYTCGGTATTCATGCATGTATGTGTATTCTAACTATTGAGCTTATCTCAGAAAACTAGTGTACTGTAAAGCCTTTTTAAGGGGGATTATCAATAGAAAACTACAGAAAGATCTTATCAGTGACCATATTCCCACCAAAGTACTTGCAGGAGCATCACTGAAAAAAATCAGTCTGAGTGCAGTCTTGGCTTTCTGCATCCCCAGGTACTAGGATGTAAACAGAATGCATATCTGCTTTACACTGGGCAAAGAGAAATCCAAGGGGCATTTTGCTGGAAAACATTTTGTTCTTGGATTTACCATAGAATATTGAATTCACAGGGTAATAAGATTTCCTGATCTTATTTTCAAATTAAAGGTGGCTCATTACACCAGAAGAATATCTATAGCACTTAAGATCCAAGGTGAATTAAAGAGAGTTCAATTGAAGAGTWCAGTTAAAGCAGAACTTCGTACTTAGAAAATATATGTATTGTACATGTGTTTTTTAGAGTTTGGGTTTTCACATCAGAAGTAATTCATTCTTAGACATGTCATTCTTTCCTTCTAAATATACTAAGAAGTTTAGTTTCAAAACATCTTGAGGTATTCATCCATGCCCAATGTTTTAATTAAAAAGTGCATAGCATTTTTCAGCATTTTAAGTTATTTCCTGCTAGAACAAATTCAAACACCCTACAAAGGAAAACTGCAAAATCTGCTAAACAATATATTAAGCAATCACACACACAGTAATTCCCTGTTCTTCCAAAATTGCTATGAGTTCTCTTACTTTTCTTTCATTTGCCTTTTCAAGAAAGCTTAAAGCCATCTATCCCTTGTGATTGAATGTAAATCATTTGAGCACAGACATTCATTTGAACATGAAATAAAATAAGCTGTTTTGAGAAACAATCTTTAGGTAGAAGACAGATTCAAAATGAATACAATAGGAAATTAAACATAAATAGAAGAACACAGCTGMAGAAGAAACTGTTGCTTCAGTATTCAAATATTTTTCCAATACTTAGGCATAACTTTGTTCGCAAAGGATTTGTAGCAGAAGACTAAGAAACAGAATTTGAACTGAATAGAGTTCTCATGCAAAATTTTTATAGGTTTAGGACCAAGGATTAGTAAACTGATATTACCATTCGCATGCTAAAGTGGTATTAGTAAAGTAATAGATTAGATACTAYTAAAATGAGATATTTATGGAGCACCACTTGTGCTCCAAAGCAGAGGCAGCAAGCTGGAAGGATAGACATAGATCAAAAGATATTTCTATAAACCATTGCCTGAGTCACGTAACATTATATATGTATACTAAAGTAGTCTAAAAAATAACCAATAATAAAAGGACTAAATATGTCAATGCAATGAGAGAAATGATTTAAGCAGCACCAGAAAAAGATTCRTTAGATCTACAAGAATCTTGTTCGTCTACATCCGTGAATGGGAGAACACCTCCCATAACATGATCAATGACTGGAGCTGCAGTTYCACAACGGGCAAGGAAACACATGTAGTGCTAAGGTACTTCCTAAGAGCAAGTACCTCCTTTTTTCATACTCATCCTCATACCAACTTGATACACTGGAAAATCTGGAATGGCTTCAGCAGTCTCGACATTCATTATTTTGAAAAAAGACAAATATTTTTTCAGCTGYGGTAAATCTTCTTGCTAAGGCAAGTAGGTATCCACTCCTGATACATGCTTGGTTGTAATCAAAAGACACCACTCCATTTCACTTGGGAAAGGATTCAGTTTCAACAATGTCTTAGACTGTCCTGATAACCTGACCAATTATCCTCAGAGGCATATTTCAGCAAACATTGTATTCCACAAGAAAGAAATGTTGAAATTTATGAGATGTCAGCACAAGTTTGCAGACAACCAGTAAATTTAAAGGTTTATCTATCTCTTGCCTGTCCTTATTTTTCCAATAGCTTTTGGATAGCAGGCTAAAGCAAATTCAGAACTGCAGTGGCCTTTGCATTAAATCTTGAGCTTCCATCAACATTGGCTTAGCATATGCCAGTAATATTTTGCTTTCTTGATATTAGGACATTAAATAAAGAATACTGAGTTCAATTATCCCATCTCTTCAATTACCTAACATTTCCTAACTAGGAGTCTAGTCAGCATTGTCTTCTGAAGAATGCTCTGCTTAAGAGCTGAATCAAGTGAGCAGGACAGATGTGCACAGAGCAAAGCTTCRCAGCCATTTCTGCTCACAATGGTTTTGTCTTATCCTTTTTCTTTCCTGAACTCAGCTTTTTCCTTACATTTTCCTCATCAGTGGATTATATCTGCAGTGGGATTCAGGTGTTGGGAAAGATACAAGGTTGACAACTTTTCAGAGCTCCCCACCAAACTCCAGCTGCACAGGCAGTCACACTWCAAGCACCAACTTGCACATCTGTCACAGTGCATCTGCTCAGGACAAACTCTGAGGGAGAAGAGAAAGATACCTCATTTTTCTTTCACTACTCCTCTGGCTTTCAGTGTCATCAAATAGGGCTGCTTAATGCTACCTGCTCTCTAGGAACTGGAAGAGCTCAGTACTCACTTTGCAAACCACTGACAAATGACTATGAAGTTGAATTTATGCCAAATCCTCCCTAGCAATCTAAAGGATGAAAGCATTTGTCACCAGTGTCCTCAAAGTCTTTGGCTTAACTATATACTTGTATTTACCAATTTACCAGAAATATGCAGTATCTCTGCTGAATTATCCCCTTAGATCAGAAGAACMATTCATGAAGATAGGTGCCTTAAAAAACAAAGAAAGTACTGTAGTTGAAATCATTGGAAAATAAACTCCCTTTTCAAAAAGGCCACAAGCATACACTTCAGGTCAATAACRAATAATTAAGATAGTCAAGCAATTCAGGCAAATTTTTTTTTAATAAGGCTTTGTTTTCAAGAAATGAGCGATTGATTGCCTTTTTAAAMTGATTTTCATGAGAACAAACCCATTTTTCAGATGTGCTTCTGAAGTACTCCCCTCCACCCCCTCCAAGAAAAAGGTTAAACAAGTTGATGTAAAGTCCTGCCTTACTTGGTTGAGCTCTTGGCTTGTAACTAGGGTCTGCCCATGTCTCCACCACCTCCTTCTACCTCTTTCTAGAGGGCTACCACCTGTAGGCAGTTCCACAATAATGGCCCAAAGATCTTTCAGCTGTTTTCTGAAATATTTGGTTATTTTCTACCTTTATGAAATGCAGTGATATGTAATGTTACTGGTTCCATACCATACTTAGTGGAAGCTGTTCATCTGGCCAGCGCAACCACTGTTCAACTGTATCTGATTAGCACCTGGAAACCTAAAGTCCTTCAGCTTTAATCATTCCTATCACTTTTCTTCAGACAAGATCATGTGGTTTGGCTGAAACATCCTTGCAAGGCCCTGATATTCTGAGTGAAAAACTGTGACTGGCAGAGGAAAACTGTTTTCTTTTCAAAATACATGATAGTACCACCGTCTTTAAGCACAGGATAACTCCCAGCCTGAGTGAGAGGCACCATTTTGCCATGCAACAACTTGTAGAAACAAGGTACAGAAGATTTTTCCCAATCTGAGATGGTTTTTGCTTTTGGTTCTAAAATTAAAAGTACTAATTATTTACACTTAGTACAACAACATACTTTCTATGACCTTATAAATTTATGTATATCATTCCCTGAATTTATTGACTGTTCCCAAATCACAACTTACACTGACTGCTTCATGAGATCTGCTTATTGTCTGAAGTATAAATCATTTACATCAATATTTTCCTGTTAGTAATAAAATGTATATTCATCAATTGATCTTTCTCTTATGGTGGTGAGGTTTTTCATGTCAATCTGCATGCACAGACAAAATGTAAATCCAATATGATGGTTCATTAAAGAGTTTAGAGCTTCCTGTAGTCCCTGAAGCACTTTTTGACTGAACACTGCTAAAGCTGCATTAAGTTAAAACAGTCTTCCCAGTTTATAATTTCTACTTTTATTAGAGCATTTAGACATTCAAAGTGCAAAATGCTCCTCTAAAAACAGACACTAGATGGGTCGAGTAACTAAGAAGTATCATAGTAAGTGTGAAAGGTCTGAAGCTCGGACTAATTAAAAAACTTCTTAGATAATTTTATAGCAGTGTCTAAAGATTTAACCTTAATTCTTAAATGAATCCCATATCCTTTAAAAAGGCAAAGCATACATCTGAGGATTGCTACATGTTTACCTTATGAAAGRGCAGATAGTAACAAAACTATCTAGAGATCATTTCTGAATTTTATGGTATCTGTTCCCTCACTGATGGTCTCCTAGAATCTAATCCTACACAGCCACYGGGAGCTTTGTCATAGCTTCTCAGAATACAAAATTAAGCCATTACATGTTATTGCATACTATTTCGAACATCTTTTTCTCCTTTTAATCCTGTAAAACTGAAGTTATTTCTAGACACTGGATAATTAATGTAAATGGTCACAGGTTGTTTTTTGAAAGATTATGGTATTTATTCTAAGCATATATCCTTCCATATCTTAACATTCTAGTCTGCATTCTTATACAATATGTATGAGATTAGTCAARCAGGCTTTTGTTGGTAAAGGTCTAAAGTCACAAGCAAAAGCATCTGCAGCTAGAGAAGTTTTACATTTAACTCTTACACCCACCACAGAAGAGCACCAGCCATMTGAAGCACACAAAAATATTGATAACTCACTGTCGAGCACTCAGCTATCATCTTATTTCCTCTCATCTTAAGTGCATAAGTGCATTATCTTTTCTTTTCATATAGTTCAACCCACTCTTCCCAGGCTAACAGTCCTTGCACTTCTCATTGCCTTGTATTTAACTTTCAGGTCTGCTGCTTTTTCAAATCTGGAAGAGAATGTGTGCAAGAAAGACTGTCTGATTAAAAACACATCACTCCTACACTTGCCTCACCTGAAATTAGTCTACATTACTCATTGATTTCAATCTTACTTCTACTCAGYGTAATTCACATTGTTCTGCTAGTAGACCAGTCTTTTCTCTTTACATGCTCTATACATATAGAAACAAACTCCTAAATTTGTCATTCAGAAGCATTCACTTCAGCAGATTTAATAGATCTTTTTGTCTCCACTCTCCAGTGAAGGGATTGCCCCAAGAAATTTCCCTCAAAAACTGTCCTGCCAGGTTTGCAAAAGAATAATGTATAGGTGCACATAAATAACTGATTCTGTTAGAATTAGTCAAAAGCAGAAGTTAAAAATCACAGGAAGCAACATCCATACTGACTAGTCTGAGCTACTGAAGATATTTGTGATAAACAAAGTGGGTATCTTAAATCATATCTAATATTTAAGAATATTATAAACATAAATAACTGCTAAAGAAAAATRCCTGTACCATAGTAAATTGCTCCTTGCAATGTAGAGTTCTTCTCACTCAGAACTGCAATCTCTTGGGTAATATTCAGATTTTTGTCTCATCTCAGTAGTACCACAAGGGAGATAATGTCTGACAAATACAATTTTTTTAATCTGTAACATTTTGGTAAATTAAAATAGTGATGAGCATATAAAGGAAAACTTCCTGTACTTCATTCTATATGACAAAATGTTTAAGTACACTGATCTTTTTTTAGCTAGACATAGATGATGTCTAATTTTTGATATTGTTCACCCAGAGAAATATAAAGCCAGCATATCTGATTGCCAGAAAACTTACATTCATATATTGCTTTATTTTGTTATGATAGAACTTTTTTACCCTTCCACACTGATTATTCTTTAGTAGTATTTCTGACTACAATTTTAAGATTTGAATCTTAAGATCAGAAAAACTCATCCATAAATGCATCAAAAGTGAAAGCTAATACTAAGTTCATCTAGACTTCAGATGCCTTTAGTTAAGCCTGTTGCTGGACATAGTTCAATGACACCAATATATGGTAGAAATTAAGTATTTCAATATAATTTTTAAGCTTTAAATAAGTCTGTAGCTTTGCAGATTATGATCTAAAATATACAGGGAGAAGGAGCAATTGTAGTGACTGCTATGATTATAAGGTTTGCCTCATGCAGGCTACATGAGACATTTCCCAGAAATGAAAGGAAAAGTAATAGGAGAGCTGTTAACACAGCCAAAATGCTTCTTCAGCATCCATCRTCCAAAATGTAGAAAGATAAAGTTTTTATAAAGACTGGCCACTTTCCAGGCAAATGATTCCTCTTCCAATCTAGTGAGAGCTGGTGCCCCAAAATATATATTTCTCTGTTCCAAGTGAATGAGAAATATAACATATCAGAGCTGAACACTATATAGGAAAAATGTCAAGCAATACAAGCTTGATCCACATCCAAGTCTATGAAGAATTTTTTAGACTCCAATGAGCTCTTTCTTAGCAGTTGCTGACATTGAAATAACTCRCAACACATTTTTGTACTCAACTGGTTCCTTTGAAGTATAGCACCCCTTTGGGGTTATCTCTACCACAGTATTTGAAGGTAAGAACTACTCTCAAGTCTTTGTCCTGATACAACTGAAGTCCGTCAAGAGCCCTCAAGATGCCAAATCATTGAAACTAAGAGCTTCTGGAAACACTCACCCCACATCTGGAACCCAAAGCCTCATGATAAAAAGCCCAGGTAWCTCATACAATGTATGGAGCAACTAACAACAAGATATAAAAACCATCAGAAAGCAAAGAGCAAATGTTAAAGGGAAACTGAAGGGAGCATCTTATTTTTCCCTAGGGACTTGGTACATAACTTCATACTGACTGGAATGTGATTCCCATTTAAGCACACCAGACAGCATCATTTATAGAGCTGTCTTAACTCCAGTTCTGAGTTGCAGAGCTCAGTCAGAATCAAGGCATTTGAACCAGTTCTCTTACAGATCTCACCTTATCACCTGTGTTTTCTGTTACACTAGCTTAGAAACAGTGGAAAAATAGCCTTTTTAAGRAATTGTTTTTATAACCACTCTGGATAGAAGTCTAGTGAATAACTCTGAAAGACTATATGCGCACACCRAACTAACCCCATGCCCAGCATTGTTCTTTAAATATTCTTCAGTATATTTTGATAGAACATATAAAGCTTATTTCTATTACCATGATTATTTGAAACAGAAAGCCTCTTGTCCAGTGTAAGGAACTAGGTTGCACATAGTCATCCTTTAAAAGGAAAGTTGAACATTACTCATTCCTATTATCTTTCTGAAGATGAATATACATGCAAATGGCTATCTTAGCACAAAACTGAAACTTTACCTTTTGCATAACTCCCAAATGTCTCCAAACTGACACTTCTACACTTCAGTGCKTGCAACTATACACAGTATGTAATAAAATGTGCTAACTCAAACCATTTCCTATTGTAAGCTGTGATTTCAGTTTGCCCTTTGTTGTCTCCAGAATTATGCTCTGCTTGATCTCAGGCCACAGGTGACTTTTTTGGCAGGAAGCCTGAAAGAAAACTCTGATACTTTTGGTTGTTTATAGCTTCATTCAAATTAACCCTTTAAAGGCCCCAAAATTAAAGTTTTCCTACTTTGAAGCCTCTGAAAAAAAGAAATTGAACATCAAAAACAGTTTTGCAGACTGATCAGTCTGATGTTCTTCAAACTTATCAGTGCAATAGCAGCAACATTTTCTGCCTCCCTGGTTGTCATGATTGTCAAGAGCAGTATATTCATACCCAGACTGATTCTTTAAATCATCTTAAATGATGAAGGTTCACAAGAACCTTCCTACTAATGGGGATTATATGAGCAAACAGCTATATCGCTTCCCAGGCTTTCTGGTACTATTGCCTGTACTTCAGAAAGCACAGGAGGGCTAGGAGTCTGGAGCCTGGATTAGCAGGGACATAAGTTTTTCATACCCACAATTCTTATTCTTCCAATTAAAAGTAGGAATCTCCTCTGACAAGATGTCCAGCCTACCAAGGATCCAGAAATGATACAGGTCCTGTTTGACAGGGCTTCCTATTCCTTCCTATTAGTAGACCAAGTAATTGAAAGGGTCCTTCATGACCTCTAGAAGTATCTTATAGACACAGTTTTATCAAAGCTTAGCCCCTGATTGTAGTAGGCAACATCCTGACCTTGATTACAAGTTTGAGTCCATTTATACTGAAATTGCACGTAGCTGTTATCTAATCTGGGCACTCTTCAATGCTGTCCATGCCATGAGGCAGAGTCTGCTGATATGTAGGCAGTCCAAAAGGTTAGCTCCTCAGAGGGCAACTCATTTGCTAGAGAGTTAGCACTGCAGAAAATATTTTTCTAACCCTTTTTCCTTTGTAGTCTGTCACAAGTCTCAAAGATATATAGAAATATTTGTCCTATGCAGACATGATCATTTTCTCTGGAATGAAATTTTTTCACGGCCTGAGAACTTTAGAGAAARCTGGAGTGATTTGGCTAGCTATGATTATATAAAACTTTCCCTAAAACTTCAATACACTACTGATCAAAACAATACTAATAGAAGCATCAATAACAGCTGCAAAATACACTGAGAAAAAGATAGATTCAGCTGATCAAATTAGTGTTATGCTAATTTTAAAAAATTTTGATGTAACACTCCCCTAGTATAAAAAGTGGAAAAGTCTTTTATATTGCATTATCAAAACCTGTGAAGTTCTTCCTTTTTGACTTCTAAAGTGATGTGCTCTTCATGCTTTTTTGCAGTTGCTGTTTTATCATCTTATTCAGTCACTGTACAAAAAGAAGAGTCAAAGCAACCTACTTGGAAATTAGTTTCTTGAAATTAAAGAATTTGAGCCCTGTTTTGAACATAAGAAAAAAATATTATTTATGAAAGTCAGATTGTAAGAACTTTTAGTACAAGAACTGCCTCAAAATAGCAAGACCAAAGTCTTCTGTTGGAAAAATCAAAGAACATTCCCAGCCTTCCATAAAATATCTAGAGCATTCACAAGAACTTCAAATTGAGGGGCAGGGCTTCCCCATAGCACCTGGGGAGATGAGCTTGAAGGTGTAGATGACCCCAGCACAGAGTATCCCCTTACTGACCAGGACAGTCTTGTAGCATCTGAGCTGCACAGACCCAGCCAGGCTCCCTTGAACAGGATCCACAGCAAGAGGATGGGCCAGGTCCAGGGTCCAAACAGCAGATCCAGCGAGGAGCAGTAGGAGGTAGGCTGAAGACAAGGTTACATCTTTGGTCCAAGGTCCAGGCCAGAAGACAGAACTGAGACAAACACAGCTCCACCATAGCTCAAACCAGGACTAAAGGCTCAGGCCTGAGTTTAAATACTGCCTCCAGCCAATGGGCAGAGAGTGTGTGGGCGGGGGAGCAGGTGATGCCACTCAGGTCCATTAAGACTAATTAAAACTTCATATGTTTTTGATCATTCCCTTGCACTGCACATTGTTTATCAGACTGAGTTTTGAGCTGCTCACTTAAAGCAAACAAATGCTACTGTGGGTCTTTCATATCTGGTAGAGGTTTGTACTTGCTCAGTAGTGGCATGAGGACCATACTGTGAGGTCTGTTGTGTAGAAGAGCCTCTCTGGGGTAATGGGACTTCACACAGTTGCTGGCCTGCTAGGTGCAGTCTTGTGGTTGGTGGTGATGACAGTGCTGCTGGTGCAGTTTCCTGCTCCGCTTTATGATGTCCATTTTCAAGGAAAATATTTCTGACTATCCTGTGCAGGCCAGACTTACCTAGGCTAACTTTAGAGACACAGCCGTGCGTGTGCAACTGTAGTGTGTGTCAGCTAAGATGTTGCCCTGCTAAAGGGCACAAGCTTTGCAATAGCTTTGCAGTCTCTTCAGACAGTTTTATTCCCTTAGTTTTAGTTTGGGTATCAGGCAGCTGGTTAAAAGCTGCATAGTTCAAACGCACTCTCAGCACGGCCCAGGCAAAGGTAAATACGGAGCAGGGGAGGAAGCAGAGGGGCTTGGACTGAAGTTTAGAGAAGGTGACAAAAAGGCATCATAAGGGTGTCCTGGGATTTCTTTTAAGTGTGATGAAGCTGACACTGATCTGTTGGGAACACAGCATCGTTAATTCCCCACTCACAAAACAGCTTGCTTTCCATGAAATGGCTTACGAAATATTCTCATCACAATTAACAATTAACTTTCAATTAGATATTGAAAGATTCTTCTTTCAGAAAATGTAGYCGTGCAAAGATAATTTTACTGAGGCCGATTAGCTTGTGGTGGAAATGCAAGCRAATTTAATGGTGCTATTCATTTGTGAGGCTGCAATAAGATATGCATTTTCTATAAATTCATGATAATCCTTCTTTCTATTAGTATCTTCCCTCTATCAAGATAAACAGCAAGAGTCAGAATGACAAATCTGGAGACTCTGACTCAGTGCGAATGAGAGCTGCAGCCAGTTATCTGCCGTAACCTTGCTGTGACATGTATTGTCACTCTCAGAGATACACAGATCCTGCTGGGTGCAGCGCTTCAGACACAGTCTGCTGAAATAAATGAGAAAAGTCTCCGTGGCTTTGGTTCAAGCCTGCTTTAACAGTGCTCTAGCCTTAAGGCTAAAGGAATTTTCCACTATTTCCTTGCTTTTGATAATATTAAAAGTGTGAAAGCAGAATGAGCAGACCATTGGATAGGAGTACTTTTTAATACCAGTAATGAAGTTGTTTTTTAAAATGGTAAGAGAAGTTAAATATAAAGACTGGAAAAGAAGTTGGGAAAATGAGAAGAATGTGTGTTTTCCTTTGACAGTTAATATCAAATAAAAAAGAAGCTGTAAGAGTTGCTGTATGATGCATACATTTTCATCTGTTCAAGTGTGATCTGAAAATAAAAGAATAAATTAACACAGTGCACAGCCAAAGAATTCATGAATCACCACTACTTACTGACCGGTTGTTATACTTAGCTGAGATAAACAGTGTGTAATTTCAATTTTCTCAGGAAATTTTTTAGGAGATTTAGAAGTATTAAAAAGGAAAAAACCCACAAAATGCTGTCATTAAATTGGTTATATATGGAATTAATTATGATGCCTAAATGACACAGCATGAATCTGCATGATTTCTGTATGGAAAAGAAAAATCAAATTTTCTCATATTAACATAACTGATATCTTTTTTTTTTTGTCTTGAATCCCTGTGTGAAAACAGATATTTTATAACTAAAATGCCTACATCCTTTCACAGCCTGCCCTTATTCTTCATTAGGTGTCATCATCAAACATTTTCTAACCTGAATAAACACGCTTTTGGGGAGCAATTTAAAAATTGCAGAGGAGGAATAAAATGGATCTTTTTTTTTAATAAATGTTATTTATATGTTATCCAAATATATTTAAAATGTATTTAAATTTATAAATATAAGTGATAAATGTTATTTCCCTAGCAAGGCCTGTATCAGATATATACTTTTAAAGATACTCATTGCTTAGGTCACTCCATTCCACTCCATTGTTTTCTCTAGGATCATATAGGATCATATAGAAATGTATTGCATAGAAACTTAGTGATGAATAAGAAGAAACATAATTTACAGGCATAATACTTTATGTCCTTATACCTTCTGCAGCCATACATAGTGAAATGAATGAAAGTTAAAAACCCACATGCTTTAGAAATCTCATTTGCCCAGTTTCTGTCCTAGTGCTGGCCCACTGCTGAGATGTGTTGCTGGATTTTTCCAACTTTATTTAAAATTTCGTATGTTAATATTTGAAGATAAACAATTTTTTCACTTAGTTTGCTCTTTTTTTTTTTTATCTGTGTGCAGAATTCTTCCTGCATAATGTTTAGTTGCACAGGAGATACCTGTAACTGGTACCTATAAGGTTATACCTGTGTATGTTTTAGGTCCCTTACGTTCAGTGAAACTCAGCAGCAATCAAAATATTTTCAAGAAATTCTCCGTCTAAAGGGTGTAGTGTCCTCTTTACTTCAGATTTTGTGATAATGTGTATCCCATTTGCCTTTTGTGGGCAAATAGTAGGTATTTGGTGGCCTGCCCCTTGTCTCACACCTGATGTGGTAACCTCCACCAGGATTCAAAGCTTTGCTGATTAAATTTCTTTCTGGGTAAGATTTATAAAACCTTATCTTTTACTGTTCTGTGTAGTCTGAAGCTTCACCACACTCCCACAGGATAGATGTTTTTCTTGAAGAGCAGCTCTAATAACATTTTCTGTACAATAAAAGCTCAGAGCACTTTCACAGAGGTCATCAGGCATCATTAGCTCCCTTTTACACACCGGAAAGTTACAGCACAGACATTAATGAGTTGTCTAAAACCTTACAAAGTGCAGAGACAGACCCTCTTTATTCCCATGAGGCTACCCTTAACTCTGAGAAGATATCTGTATGAATTCTGGTTTGCATCGGAGTTCACAGTAAACTGGACAGTTGAGTGGCTATGATAAAATGGTAAATTATGTGTATTATGTAGTGAAACTAATTACAGTAAAAATTGTTGTTGTGCAAGGAAAGAATCATTAATCTAGATTCAYCCATGCATTACACATGGATCGCATAATAAATCCATTTCCAATAGATGAGTGGTATTTAATGGAACTGTTGTACATTATACATAGCTTTGGGGAGGATGATGAGCAATTATGGTGGAATCCACAGGAATTTTGAGACAGAGAAAGAGAATAGTGGCAGCAGATGTTGCATCAAAATCGTATTGAATCAAATATGCTGCTCTGTGTAACAATGGTGAGGCTCATCACAGAAAAAGCTTTTTTGAACTCGTTAACAGGCAATATGYATCAGTACTAAATATTTATGTTAGTATGGAAGAGTGCTGAGTTTGTCCTCAGGTATTTGAACCATATTTATAAGATGCTTCATTTCAAGGAAAGAGGGAATGGGCAATKTTAAAACTGGCTAAGAGAATAGCTAAAATTTTAACCTTAGGTTTCTTCCCCTTTACTCTCTTTCTTTAATAAGCTTAAGGACATCATTCCAGAAGAATAAAATTTCTTTGGGCAGAAATCAACTGTCTTCTGCAATGAGTGAAAAGGGGACTTTTCTCAAAACCTCTCTGAGGCAAAATTTATTAGTGGTACTACTGCTCAGAGTGCTCCTCCAAACAAATTCTGTAGCTGTGCTGCACCATATTCCTTTGCAATGCATTGCCCTATTCTACAAGGGATCTGATTTTAATCTTCTCTACATCTCTGATTCCCAACCTCAGCTGACTGGTTTTATAACCCTGATAACCACAGGGCTCCGTGTTCAGGATGCTGGTAGTGGCCATTCATTTTTCATGCCACACTGGGCAGGTGACAAGGCAAACACAGGAGCATGTTCCAGGGCCCTCTCCCTCTCTTGCCTGAGTTACGGATTGTCCACCCAGTTAGTGTCACAGCACTGAGGGATTACACACCGTTTCCTTGGTCTACTGCAATCATCCTTAAGCGGTCCTGTAGTTCATCTATGTCCAAGAAAACCCCAGAAAGAACCCCTCAAATCACAGAGGACTGTAACCAGTGAGGGATGCTTGCTGCACTGCACCAGCTGCATTGCTAGTGGGGCTCTCGGCAGCAGCCTTGCCACAGAGAGGAAAAGCTTAGTTTGCACGGAGACAGGGATAGCCGACGTCCAGATCCTGCTCCAGCCTCGTACTGCTGCATGCTGCTGCTTGCACCGGTGTGGATATATCCAGGCTGTGCTGTGAATGACAAGAGCTCTCATAAAGAATTGATGGACTCTTCTTTCACAGTCATTTTAGAAGCAAAGTCTTGAGCACAGACTAAATCCTAGATTCAACCAGGGAAATGTAGGGGCACTACAGTGAATTCAAATTTGCTTTACTTGACTAAGCAGCTCCTTGCTGCCAAAGGGAACATACTAGAAAGGACTGCTCTGAAATTATTTACTCTTTACCTTGTGAATTCAATATTTAGGAAAATTATAACAGAAAGTCAAGCAAGGTTATGTACCATGTCATGGGACAGAATTTGATTTTGATTACAAAGTTTAATTCCAAGGCAGAGATTAAACAGTATTGTTACATTGATCTGTAAGTTTCTGTAAGCTTCACACATTTGTCCAAAATTTATGAAGATTTTACAATTCTGATGAAGATTTTACAATTCTGATAGCAATGACTACTGAGTTTAATGTGGAAGGGTTTTGTTCTGATGGAGTAGTTGCTTCCCTTATGCTGTCACCTGAAGACATGTCACTTTTTCTTGGAGAGAAAGGCAGAGGTTGCTAATGATAATGCAACCTGTGGGTCTACACAAGCTGTAGTTCGCTGAGGTTAGGAAAAGCAACAGCCTTTGACAATCGCACTTTGAACATTTTATCCTTAAAAGACAATCAAACAAAAATCAAGTGACAAGTAACTATTATCTCTTTCAGTGTTTATGAAAATGAGGCACTAGGAAAACCTATCCCTTCTTTGATCTTTTTCACTCCAATGACTATATTGATTAGTAATTTAAACTAACCATTTAAAATGAGTCTTATTTTTGTGAATATCCCTTGMTGCTCTTTTGAATGTTAAATTGTGACTGCTTTAGATTCCTCAGAAGAATCAACAAGTCAATAGACATACAAGCAAGTTTTTAATCAGATTTTCAAGCACATAAGTGCTCTTTCTTTGAAAGAGAGAAAGATGTCTAAAATTCGTTCTGCTAGTTCCATATCAGGTCTCTGAGATCACAACAGTGCATGTCCTATTTTAAAACAAAGAAAGTAGCTCTAGCATCCCTCCACACCAGATTGTAAATTAGAATTTCTTTAAAAAATTCTTATAAACCTCAAATGCCATGATAAATGCTGGAAAGTATTATATCAACCACTAAAACATGAAATTTGAAATTACTAAAACTCTTTATTGAGCATCTCAGTTTAACCTCTGTATGCTGTTTATTATCAATTTAATTTTACCACTTTCAAAATCATTAAGTAATAACAATTATTGGATAATGCAAAGTGGTCATGATTCACTGACCCAGYTTGTGGGGAAACATATAGCTGGCTCTAAATTTCATGCTTCAAGAAAGATGACTAATGAGCTCTGAAACCCAAACACCAGGAGACACTTTGAGAGGTCCTTCCAAAACCTCCCAGAAAGAGAAAAGTGGAAACTGAGCACCAATTAACTGGTTTAAAGTATTACAACCTCATGGTTTTCCAGCTTTATCTTGTCCTTGCTGTGTGAGTTTGATCATCGTAACAGGAGAACTACACAGGGAGCTAAAAATCTGGGAATGTGTCTACAAAGGCTGAATGCCCTGCTTTGCACCTGGATGAAATGTGACTGATCTAAGGCTCTGTCTGTGTCATGAGTAGGGTGGCGTAAGAGTGCATCCATGCAGGAAAACAGCTGGTGCAGAGGATCAGACATGCAACCTATAGGAATATTACGAGTTTCCTTAGTCTGGACTGTGTTTACTCTGGTTCATAGACTGAAAGCCCATTTGTGCCTGGAGAGCATGAGTCTGAGAGCATATTAGATGGAGCACATCTTCCTCTGCAGTTTCATTTAAAAGGAATTCAGTTTATGGAGTGCCAAGACAATCAGAAATACGCTTCACAAGCACATTCCTGGTCCAAATGAACATATTGGCATCAGTGCCTTCCTCGTGATTTATTATGAGCCTTTATATTTTCATATTTGCCCTTGATAGCCATTCAAATGCTTTATGTATTTGTATACATATTTCTATTGTCACATTTATAGCACAGTAAAGAATATATGAAATCCATATAAAAGAACAATACGTGAGGAGATAGGATGCAAAATGATGGCTTTTGGATAATGTTTTGTCAAACATTTAACTTGACAGGAAAAAAGATCTTACAAGGACAAAGAACAGTAACTCAGAAAAAAAAGGAATGGATCAGGTACATACATCTGATAGATACATACAGAAAATGTATTACAAAAATTCAGAAGTTCAAGAAGTTATTATCTAAGTGCAGGGGGTTTGGAGAATGAGTGAAAGTCTTCCAGGCTAGGTTGTATAAATTCATAAAATATTTTTCCAACAGCACTTCTGTGAGAAGGATGAAGTAGAAGAATACAATGGCTATTTTAAGAGAACTGGAAACTACCTTAAAATGAGCATTTTAAAATGAACATCCTGCAAGATTATATATTTTTTAAGATCTCAGGTACTAGTTTGGGATTTTAAGTGTTTTATTTAAATAGTCTTCCAATTTAATTACATAAACAAATAAATAAACAAAAAAGGAAGAATGTCCAGAGGCGTGTCTCTTCGAAAAAACACCTCATCAAAATACGTGTGTTTATTTTATGCTTTGACTTCATCCACTCCATCTGTACACCTTGCTTATGGAGATGTGCTTTTTAGCACCAGGCACCCTCGATCTGACTGCGGGATACTTTTAGTGTGCACTTGAGCCCAAGCTCACRTCACATCTTATACTGTCTCCGTCAATGGATGGAGAAGTGGTTGTGAGAGAGAGAAGCTGCTTCAGGTGCCAAAGTATCAGTCTGTGGCAACAGATAGTCTCCTTTCAATTACATGTATTTTCCACTGACATAAAGACTTGCTTTCCTATAAGTAYGGGAAAGGAAACCCTCTTTTGGAAGCATTTTCAGAATATAGCCTCCTCACACATTCGCACACACACACACACTCACAAAATAATGAAACGTGAAGTTCCCTGTCCTGTGCTGTTACACAAACAGCAACCAAGCTTAGCAGTGAAACTGCTAACCAGCTGCAGCCCCAAAAATTACTGAGGAGTTCTTTCCCTTACAGTTGTTCCCATTAGGCCATTTTATTCTTCTCATCCCCACAACTACAAAAAGAGTGTTATCATTTCCTAACATAATCCCATTGCAAATATCATTGAAAACTGATAAAGTGGAAAAACTATTCCCTTGACRACAATTACATAAATATTACCAGCAAATCCTTCTCCCTAGTTTGCCAATGATTCTAAATAACAATGTCTTTCCAGAGGAGACCATGAAGGCAGAGGGGGAGCATGATAGCTGACTTCAGATCTGTAAAGGACAGCTAAAGGGAGAAGGGAGCAATTACTCTATTCTCTATCTCCACAGGGGCTAGAAGAAGAAATAATGGGTTTAAACTGTGGCAAGGGAGATTTAGATTAGGAATTTAGAAAAAACTCCAAAGGCAAATACAGAATAACATGAGAACAAAGTGCCTGGGGATTTGGAGAGTAGCTGTCACTTGGGCTTTTTAGAATAAAAGAAAAACATCTGTCAAGAATAGCATAGGATATAGCTATTTCTGCTTTGGGGCAGGAGGGATGGACCCTTGGGCTTCCTTAAAGTCAAGTCTGGATACAGTCTTCAGTGAAGAGTGAATGTGGTGGAAGGAGTGCTAATGTCCATGATGAAGATTTTTGTCTGGCATTGTTATTTTAATTTGGACTTCAAATGCCATCAGATCCTGCCATTAAGAATATACGTAAATACCATATGTTGTGTCATCTACAAATAGGTTTTATCACATTAAATTCTTAGCCACTTCTGCAGGTTTCTAATTTTAAARGAAGTTTTCTATATCTCAAGGAATAAAAATTAAACTTTCATTTTATTTTGRCAAACCTATGCACTGTGTAGGGCAAAGAACAAGTATACTACATTCTATGAAATCCCAAGAATTTTGATAACTGATCACTTTTTAAGATGTTTTCAGCATCACATTTCAGATGTCAAAACATTCTGTCAAAATACACTCCCTGGGGATCCGGAGGGAAGCAAGGAAGACAGTGAGGATGCAATTTTTGCATACATAGGGACTAAGCATGACCCTGTCCTGGTCTAGAAGAGAACCCCAGAGCCACCGCAGAGACCTCGTTGATATTTGAGCTCTGCACGCTGATGACAGCTTTGATGTGGCAGGCAGAATTTAAGCTCCTGCTGATCCTAGCTGTAAGTCCTCGGYTGTCTTCATTTAGGCTCTTAGCAAYGGTGCGACGCCGGCTCATAAATGTACTTCCCACGGCTCCCTTATCAAAGCACTTAGTCAGATGCCACATGTACTTTTATAGATCTGCCTCCAGTTGTTTGTCAAGGTCTCAATTTTACCCTGTGCCAGAGGAGAGCTTAGCACAGAGCAGATAGGCTTTGATTCAAAACCCAATATCTAGCAAATAATTTGTTTGCCAGCTCCTGAAAAGAAAGATATTCTCCACACATTTCCCTTGGGCACATGGGGATAGGCTGTAGCTCATTGAGGCCTGCATTTTTTAATTCTTCTTTTTAAAGACTCTCTTCTGCTTCTCCTGTGTTTTMTGGAAATTACACTCAATTCTGGCACTTTAATATGTCCCCGCTCCAGGGATCTTTCAAAAAACATGATTGGTTTGTCTTTAGGATATGGAAAGGGTGCACAGACTGCTAGGAAGGTGCATGAGCTGTTGTAGCCCTTGGTCATATGTGCAGTCATAAGGAGAAAATGATGGTTATTTTCTTGCATCACTAACCCAGACCCTGCCATGTTTTCTACCTTAGCAAGTATCTGAAAAGACCCTGATAAGCTCTACCAGACAAGCTGATTTCATTGCTGCAGTAACAATGCTGAGACTAATGCAAAATATTCAAATATACTAACTCCTTCCTAGCCTTAGCTTCCATCTTCCTGCATGAAAAGCAAGGAAAAATAAAATAAAAAAAAAAAAAACAGAAGAAAAATAATAATAAGGGAGTGATACTGAACATGCAAAAGAAGAAACAGTCAAAGATTTCTCACTTTGAGAAATAAAAAAAGTTTTTGAATATTCTGTATGTAACTCAGCAGAACCTGAAGTAAAACATAGGACTTATTGGTATATGTGCTCAGACTAGCAGTGGATTTTGTTTATATGTGAGCAAGGGCAARAATGATAGAGTCTTTGAAATCTGCCCCAGAGAATATTAAATGTTTGTCTGTGTTTCTGGGTGGAGCTGTGYAAACTAAAATTCCACCTACAATGCCCTGAAATCTCTAAGTACATGTAAGGAGCAGCTTCATGTTCAGAAGCTGTTACCTCAGCTCTATAGATGAGATGATGAGCAATCCTCCAGCACTGCACAACCTTTTCATATGGAGAAATCTTTACCATTTAAATAGCTATAGGAGAAAAAAAAWTTACAGTGACTATATGCAGTCTAGTTCCACTCTCATACCCACATTACATCCTTCATATCACGGACAGATAGATCCTGACTCAAAGACATTTGAAATCATTACATGAGAAAAAGAGCACAAACAAGAGACTTCTAGAGAAAATACAATTCCTAAAGATAAGGCTATGAAGAAAAACAGTTTCAAGTTTAGCTTGCTAGCTTTATTTATGACTGAGAGTTTTTCTATGGTATCTGGCACTTCCTTAGCATCTGCTTTGCCAACAATTACTATTCCTACCAGCCGTGTCCTTTACATCATTTGAGTCTCTCCCAAAACTCTTACAGGCTGATAAATTACAGAGACATCTCAGTTTTCCAATTTTGGTAGAACTTGACTTCATCAAGTATTTGAGATGCACACTGCATATAGCACTTGGACTAGTTCTCACACTCAGGTAAATTCCCACATAATAGTAAAAATAGACGACAAATGAAAAAAATAGATTATGACACTACTTAAAACACTCCAATTTTATGAAATATTATAGCTGCTTAGATATGGAAAGTATGGATGTTCACAAAACGAATTGAGAATAACTTCTCTCCTGAAAGCAAATGCATAATCCTGAAATCTGTCCTTTTTTTACTATATATAAAGGAAATTATGAAAACATTATCATTATATGAAGTGTTATTTTTGCATGCAGACTTTGTGTTTTGATGAGTGCACAATTCCAAAATGACAGGTTCTCAGACTTTTTTTAAAAAAAGTTCTAAAAAAAGGATATTGCTTTGTGCCTGTTTTATGTATTTTAAAGATTTGTTTACAGTTTGTTTGTTATGGAGAGTACATAATGCACCTCTTCATCTTTTCACAGTCATTGACTCTACTAGACCCTCTGGTTGGAAACCAGATATTRCACTTAATGCTCACTTAAGCATTGCCGATGCTCTCAGAAGCAAAACTTTTCAAAGAGAGTTTTTGTTTTCAAAGCAGCAATTGCTCCAATATGTTTCTGAGGTTTCTACAGGACCCAAGGCTTCTATATCAGTTTTTGCCTCAAAGATCTCTTCTATATTCTGGATATGAGACTCTGAAATCATTCTATTCTTAGGCCATCAGAATACTCCAGAAATGATTATAAAATCAGTTGCTGACTCATCCTTGAACTTGTGTGAAACTCTGCTTGCTCAAAAATCCCATTGTGGTCAACACTGAATAATTTTCTAGTTCTTCTTTACTGTATTTAGTACTTCATCCTTGATGATGATGTACTACTACGTTGTAGCCACAAGGCTTCAGAGCAGGACAAGGTCCTTCCTGGCAGGGCCTTTGTAGATGGAGGATATTAGCTATGACCTGGAGAAAAGAGATAGATCAGTGTCAGGAAGAGAACTTGACGGGCCTCTCTGCCTTTGGGACTACCAAATTTGATGTGAATTCAGCTTCAGTGTCCAGCCTGGCCCTCATGAGACAAGCAGCCTCTGAGATGTCACCAGGTTTCCTTAATCATTCTGGGCACCAGCTGAAAGGAATACAAATCCAGGCAGGATGTTTTGTCTGGGGTGACCCTCATCATCTTGAGAGCATCTCCACACTTGGCCAGTACAACTGGTGTCAGATTCTCATGAAGACACGTTCAGAAAAGTCTGGGTCAGAGACTGCAAGGACAATGTTTTTATTCCATTCTTAGACACACAAACTGAAATTCATGCCTTTTAAAAGTAAGCCAGAGATTACACTCAGTCTACACATCTCATATTTTCCACCCAAACTTGAGACATCCCTGGCCTGCTGGGGCTGAGCAGCAGCTGGGACCAGGGTGTGTGGTTGGTGTTTGACGTTGGCACCATCACTGCTCACCTCTGCAGACCTTGGCACTGGGCAGTCAGTATATGATTTTCAGTTCTACGATGGACACTGTTACAGGTTAAACTGCTCTTTTCAATGGCTGTTTTTCAAAACCTCTGAAATAAATCAGGTTTGATGGAAACATCAAATGTAGTCCAAAAAGCTACCTATAAATATGTTGATTTTATTCTTATGTCCTGCTTCTCCACCAGAAATGAAATAAGAACTTGTAGCACTAAAAAAAAAAAAAAAAAATTATTAGCTTAAGGCATTTGAGAATAAAATTTAGGGAGGTGATATAYTTCTTTGCCTTGGTGCCAAAAGCTGAAAGAATAGGTGACAATGTAAAGAAATTAATAAAAGGCAGTTTGAATATCTACTCACCTTTCCTTGTTGATAATGTCTGAAATACTGAAAAACTCTTTTATTTCACTTCCATATTTTTCAAGGCCCTTTATTTCTGCCAGAATTTTCACTGACACTAGGCTTGGAAAATGAAGCAGCTATTTTGCCAGGAGCAGTCATAAATAAAGCATCACCCTTGCTTACAYGGGGATGTTAGAACCCAGTGTATACTACTATCTGTTACACGGCTGCCCTGTAAGAACTCCAAGTGCGGATGATATAATTCCTTCACCAAGCTGAGGTTACTCCAAGACAGCATTACAATTACCTTCTGTTTAAGATTCAATACGAAAGAACTAAACATTTCTTGAGTACATTAGAGTCATCATTTTATTTTTATCGCAGTACTCCAATATTTTAATAATGACAATAAAATAAACACTTATTCCTTTAGCAGAAACAATATTTAACACTATGGAATGACTAGATGAAATTTATATAGCAATTATCTTATATTTTCTTTCCTAAAGTGAGGTAATTGTAAGCAAGACATCAATGGTAACAGTGACTGTCTCTCCTTCAGCTGGTCTCACCAAAGACCTTTTCTTGTTTTGAAAATTAAAATCTTGTTTTAAAGCACGTGTAGATATGGTTTGGCTCTTCAGGCTTGATTGGAGGCGTTCATCCTCATATCATCTGTGAGAATTTATTGGCCTTAATATTGATTTCATCTTCATGTTGTTGTTTATGTATTTGACTCAAAAGACTAAAATGATATTGCAAAAAGTGGCAAAGGGTGGCAGAAGGATGAGAGAGAAAAATACTAGGAAGAAAACTAAGCACACACTGTGACAAATAGGTCTCACGTGCTCTCTAAGGAKTCCCTTTAATTACTTCATAAATTAATCTATGTATTTGGTTTAATCCTCTCTCCTTGAAGTTCTTCTCAAGTTCTCTCTAATGTAATCAGTCTCCCACTACCTTTTTGTTATGTATTCTTTCTCTGTAAAAGGTAATTTTGCATTACTAGTCAGGTAAGCATATAAAATGAATCCTAAATATTCAGAAATTATGAAGAACTTATGACCAAATGATGGTTGTGGATATATGCAAAAAGTTAATTTTAGAGTGCCAATCCAATAGGCATTTCTGAATGACTTGGTAAAATATTATATATATATACACATATGATATATCAATGATAATATACAATATATGATAATATACAATATAATACAAAATGTACTATAATATACTGTATAAAATACACATTTTGTGTAATATATTATGAGAATTATACACATTATATAATATAGCAAAATTATATTCCAATAATTCTTGACATAAAATCGTTCTAAATCTGAGAACTGTTTTTAGATGAGCTCATTCAGCTCTTCTTAGAACTCCTTATGGAATGGCAGCACAGCTATTTTGCAAGAATAATCAAGAGAGAACTGGATGTAATTTTATGAGAAAAGGGAACAAATATGTCAGTTTGATTTTTCACTCTGCTCTTTATTGCTCTCTTGGGTAGTGCATTTCACTTTTGCTGTTCCACAAGGAATTGCAAACAGCAGAGGTCAGGCTTTAAATTTGCCTAAGTATTTTTGGAATGCTTTTCTATTTTAAAATGCGATAAGTGTACCAGGATACACTTACATACAAATGAATGTGTGTTAGTTGAGTCTCCTATTTCTTCTGTCTAGTTCCTTACATAGACAATCTGCCATTCTAATAAAAGATAAAAAACCTTATTTCTTCTTTAAAGAGGTTTTTCCACTCTAAAGGAAAAAAAAATAGAAAAGTGGTGTAGCAAAATGTAATCCAGATTTTGAAAAGAGCAATAGCAGCATGTTTGAAAAGCATGGAATATATTCATGCAGTTTCTCCAACATGTGTATGTATGTGGGACAACTACTGATTTATGACAGCGATTACCAGAAGAACGGGTGCAGTGCTGGTGGGCAGTAGTTCTGCTCCTCTATCAGAGCAACGAATATGGTCACCAGCAGTTAACTTCAGTGCTCTCTTCATAATAAGGAGAYTGTGCTTGAAGGTATTGCCCAAGTAGAATGAATAACAACAAAGTATTCTCCATCACTACTTAAAATGATTCAAAACTGATTTATTTTTAAATATTCCGCTTTGCCCTCAGATCAAGTTGCTTAGAGAAGCATGACACCTGACCTGAGCCATACAAAATCATGTTTTCCTGAAAGGCCAAAAAGGAAGCGAAGGAAAAACACCAGGTAGTATTAGCAGGTGCATCCTGGATGTATCTGTGTAACACCTGCCAGTAACCTCCACGTCATGAAAAGGCATTTCCACTGCTGCCACAAAAACAACCACATCATTCCTGTTGTCTTTGAAACATCCCATCTTCCTTCTCTTTCCTTCTGCAGTAGAAGAAAGAGCTAAGAAATACATAATGTATGAGAAAACAAGAGTCACTGTTTATTTATAAGGAACAAGAGTTTAATTCATGAGGAAGTTTTTAAAGTGCTTTAGTCTTGCAGTTAGTATTGAGGGCAAAATCTTGTCAGCGTGAGGTGTGGAGCCAATACAATAAAGAGCCCTTTATTTTAGAAGTGATCTTTTTGTCAAAGAGGATATTGACACTCAGACACTCAGATTTATTCAGCCCATTTTTCTCCTATGGGCCAACTGCTACAAGATTATTTTTCTCCATCACCTTGCAGTATTGTCACTGTCCAAAGTGGAGACATGTCTTTATTGTCACTTTCCGGTAAATTTTTGCCCCAGTTTGGCTGATGAAAATATGCAGTAGCGTTTTGTAGAACTGGTGATTGCAAAGCAACGTCATGGGAGGTTTTTCATGTTCCCGTGGCTCTGCACAGGTTTCCCATGGTGGGCACTGGCACTGCTCCCGTGCAGTTCACGGGGAAGGACCACTGTGGAAAATTGCTGCAGGGGGACAGGGAGAGTCCCATAGAGGGCCAGCAAACACTGAGTCACGACTCTGCCGGGAATTCGTGTCTCAGCCACAGCTCTTCTTCTTTAATCATTAATCCAGCAGAGAGGAACAGGCTTCATTTGCATAACTAATTTTTTTCAGTCACAGCAATCAGTCTATTAATGGGGATTCATCTCTGTCTGTCTGTCTATCAACTTACACAAACTACAGTGCTGTCTTACAAGACCTGGTATTTTGAAGGTCACTAAGCCCTGGACTTTGGATGTTAACCAAGCAGATTGATCCTCAGAAGAGGCTAAAAGAGACCTCGCAAGTAAGACATACCAGTCATGGAGATGTAGCCTGGGCTTTACTTGATATTAATACATGAGAACTCCCAATAATACGTAAAGGCTATTTTTACAATAGCAGCAATATCAAACGGGCAAATGAGCACTCTTGGTGACAAAGGAGTTTTAGAAAGCCTATATATTATGATTCTATAGTGAAATTGGTGTTGATGGATCAACAAGGTAGGCTACAGCACTAAACTCCTTTTACTAATCCATGAAATTAATTCATGCTAAAGAGATCGGTATATCCCTTTGGTTCACAACTTGTCTGAAAATCAACAGCTGATATTTAATGTCCTGTCATTTTTTCCCGTGTTAGGATTTAAAGGCTGAAATGCTTCCATTATGTCTCCATTTTCAATTAAAGTTTGTAATAGTCATCTATCATTCCACCAGCACATACATTATTTGCCAAATAAGACAAAAAATATTCCCTACATATGATTTGTGACAAGGAAATGGGTTGGAACACTACCTGGCCAATTGTTTTAAGCAATATTGCATATGTGTAAATATACAAATGTATATATATGTCTCATCATAACACTGCTGTGACAGATGACATCAGAATCTCTTTTTTTTATTTTCACCTTTAAAAATATTGTTTAGATACGGGTGTGTATAAAAGAAATCAAGTCCTAAACAAAGAGCACTTGGTTCGAATGGACATGGGTTTAAACTGGAGAGATGCCATTCCACATAAAAAGCTCCTGGGACCTCTCTGGAGAGCAGCAAGCCAGATGGAACCAACTCCTTTCCTCACCCCCGCAACTCCCAGCTTGTCACTTCCTTCCTCAAAAGCCAAGAGCCAACAGAGACTTACTTGGGRTTTTGCTATGGCCAGTCCATTTATATACATGGCAACAGACAACAGTAATACCAGCAGGATATATAGGAACATAAGCTGAACACCAGCAGCTGGAACTGAAAGTGCAGTCCTGCCTCAGGGAATTTTGTATAGGAAATAAACACAGCAAAAGCACTTGAGAGAATGGACTGCTGAACATGCCCTGGAGGCCTCTGAAACGAGTTTAAATTAAAATAAGGTCTGAAAACCCTCTGTATACAAAGTTTGATGAAACCACTATCAGTATTTAAATGTCTTACTTTAGAAAAACAGACTCAATTCACTGTTTTGTGCTATTGCACTGCAATTACACAGAATAATCAGAATGTGAGAAATTCAAAGCAACAGATACAATCTATTGGGTCACATATGAAGAAGATGTATTTAAATTCTAGACATAGAAGTTTCATTTGGCCTTTTAAAATCTATATACTCACATTGATCAATCCAGTTTTACACCAATATTCATATATTCCAAGATAGTGGCTCCACTGATTCAGCTCAGCCTTTTGCTTGCAGTAATGAGGGATGAAATTGTGGTGCCAGAATTGGTTTTCTTGACAGAAGATGGACAGAATGGGCTCTGGAAGTTAGGTAATGAAAAGAAAATTAAGGGTAAAAAGACTAGTCAAATGATCYGACTTCCTCTGGATGTCTGATTTCCGTTAATGTCATTTGCAATGACCAAACAGAATGATTTAACAAACCAGAGACATATTGATCATTTAGAGACCTATTTACCCATTATTTAGCACTTTGCAGCACACAGTCATACCGACAGAAACCCAGGTAGGTACTGAGAGACTTCRGTTTAACTAGAGATCTTCTGAAACCTGGAAATGGATAAATATGACTTTCTAAATCATATGCATCAATATAGGCACAGAATGAAAACAGTAACTGATATCACTKTCAGACGATTATTATCATCACAGATAGAGAAGTCTTTGGCTATTAAACTAGTGAAAACCTAACAATATCTAAAAGAAACTATTTTCTGCTCAGCCTTTTTAGACAGTGAGTTTTAGAGTTGGTTTTAAACAGTAAACTCAGTTTCAGTTGTAATTGTTAATACATGGAAAGACATGGATTCTGTTGTTTACCCCGTAACAGTGACATAGAGGCCTCAGTAACTCAAACCATTTCATTTTTCTATATCTTTCTCCGCTTCTTTGTAAAGTTTGGAGAACGGTGCTTATCCAAATGTGCTTGCAAGGCCATATTCATTAATATCCTTATGTAGTTTGAAAATCTGCAAATATTACGAAAAATGCAAAGTACTATTCCATGAACAGCCTAAGTGCACGTTGATCATGCTACACAACTTCTACCAGCCATACAGAAAAGTTTTTAACTTAAAAAACAAAGTGTCTTTCCATTTCTTGTGAGGTTCTTAGTTTATATATTTAACTTAAAAAGCTTTATCTGAAAATTTATTCCTGATGATAATGAAACCTTTGCATTTTCAGTCTAGCAGAAGAATAAATCTAATAGATTTTTTTTAAATTATTTTATTAGAGTTGTTTTTGGTTTGAGCAACAACCATTCAAGTAATAGAAACTATACTGCCAATCTAGGAACGTTGCCTAAGTTACATGTTTTATTTCACACTTCCTCCAGTGTAGCAGGAATGTTAGTCTGCTATTATATCTGATTCTATTAGATATAATATTTACAAAGTTTAGGTATCATAAATCAATTTCACAAATTTCATTTACCAGAATGCTAAGAGCATCAATCTAGCAAAACACTGAGGCATTGATATTCCTTTTCATGTCTTTGCACATTTTTCCAAAACTCACAATTTTGCTTCATCAGTACCTTTTTAATCTGAACATGTGGAATTAAACCCACTCTTTCTGAGTCATCCTTAAATGTAAGCAGTATTAATTTCAATGGACTTGAGGATGACTAGTGCTTACTAATGWAGCCCAAATGCTGGCACTAAAAAACAAGTTAGCAAAAAAATTCATTCATTTCAAAAGCTGGTAGACATTTCCTGCACATTCACAGTTAGTAACAAACTCTTCAATTAGCACCAGAGGGTATTGGAAAAGAAAATAGAGAGTTAGTGTGCACCAGGATGCAAATGCTTTTAGCAGTGAAAAGGAGCAATTTCATGCCAGCAACATGCCGCCAGCAACATGCCAGCAACATGCCGCCACCACCCTGCTTTATTTTTTCTTTTTTAGTGTTAGAGATTTAAATTTTAAGTGAAATCCTTTAATGTTAGCAAAAGGGTTTTGCTATTCATTTCACTAGTGGATCTACCTATAGTCCTTATCATTTTGCCAGTAGCAAAGCCAATCCTGTTTTACATTTATATGTCATTTTTCTTCCCAGAAATACTTCCCAGATTGTGCACATTTTAGATTCGGAAAACGTCAGAGTGGAAAAAACACATGGGCAAATACAACTTTTGGTATATGCATAYTGTTGTCATACTCAGCTGAGTGGTATTTTTCTCATGTTTCTCTAATTCACCCTGCAATTTCCTGCTATTGCATCCTACTTAATGTGGCTGGGAAGCATGAGATGAAGAGAGCAGCATAGCTTAGAGCAGCATGTCCAGGGCAGCTGGAGCAAACACACAGGCAGGGCAACTGGAAAGACCAGGGATACGTGGCAAGCAGGATGCAGATGAGGAGAGAGTGCCAGTTCACCCCGGAGACAACATTTAAAGCAGAAAAAGACACCAGGGTGCCCATTTCAATAGTGGGGTAGTCCCTGTCCTTCCCTTCTACTCCATGTGGGGTAGTTCACTAATTTGTGTGTTTTTCCTTTCAGAAATGCTATGGAGAAAACTGTCAAGTCTCAGGCTAAATCCTTAGTTCTTACAATTTATCTTTATATCCAACRTAGGCAATTTATCTTTATATCCAACATAGGCAGCATGTCCAGCTGTCTCTTCACATTTTTTAATTGAGACACAGAGCTTGATCTTTGGTAAACAGAAGTTATGGCTGTAAGTGATGTTTGTCTTTATGAACTGTGTAGGCAAAGTATATTTAAGGTAAAATTAAAAATTTTGCCTTAGAGGGCTAAACAGTCTAAAATGGCTGTTTAGACTCAAGTGAGAATGTTTTGGGGAATTACGAGTTAATTTCATTTAGTTCTGAGCTGAAGCTTTATCCCACTAATTCAGTCACGTGGATGAAATTTTATTTCAGAGTAAAGATTAAAAGAGTTTCCAGCAGTGTTAATGACTCATAGGAAGCAGATACAATAAATAATTTGTTTTAGCACTCCAGACAAAGCTTTAAAGCTATTATTTCCATTTGGTCCATATATGTATTGTTAGTAGGCTACATAGTGCACAAATGGGAAGCAAACTATCCATTAGAGGATTAATGAATCATACAGTAATTATACTTAACAGCACTTACACAGGAATACTTGCAAAGCCCTCACTTATATTAACTATCCATCATATCCACCTCTACAGTAAGTGAAGGTTGCATCCTATTCCCATCTTACACGATGGAGACACAAGAAATAAAGTCCCATCATATGGTGTGTCAAATAGTGACAGTATGGTTAAAACTCAGGATCGGACACGTCCCAAGCCATATCTGCTTGCACCAAGATGTGAAAAAGCTAGATTTCTTTTAACATACACTTTGCAGATTCCTTGATAAAGATATGAGACTGAAACTTTTATTCTTTGTATTTGCCACTGCCTAGCCAGCTTGGTCTACCTACCTGAGCTACAATCACATTTATGTTAACAGGCTCTTAGCACTGATAGTTAGGAGCATATGGAGTCTTTTCCTGATTTGTTGCTTGTATTTGTATTCTTACAGGGTAAGCTCACCAGATAAGCCCCCCTTGTGTTTGGATATGAACTGATCTCTCATGACACCCCCAGGCACAAATAAGAGTATGTTAGAGACTGAACATTCACCTACAGGCGTGAAAACTTCGTGTAGTGTGGTTTCAGATAAGCATACAGCGCCTGAAAAATTAGGAAGGTCACCCTTTGTTAGTCTTTAAATTATTGAATGTTATTTAATGAAAGCAGTCAGTATGCTTTAACGGGTTTTCAATTGGTTCCATATCCAAATAAAGAAGAAAGTGTCCTTGCGTTTCATAGTTTGATGCAGGATAACTGATTTGCAAGGAACTATGAAAGACCAATTACTGGAAATATCTCACATTGAAATTCCAAATAAACGTTACGCTTGCATCRAAAATAGTATAGCTGGGCTAAGAAATTATTTTTTCCTCTAACAAGTAGTGAAATAATTTTGACCGCCAAATAAAATTAAATCAATCTAACAAATATAACACTGAGTTTATAACTTTTGCCCAGTCACCCCCTTTGAAGACTGAACAGGAAGGGGAGGGATTGATAAACTGGATCTGCTCCCACTTCACATGTTGTTTCTTTAATGAACATAAGTATTGGTCAAAGCCATATGAGTGGCCAGGAAAAAATAATGGACAGAATACACTTTTTTTTTTTTCTTTTTTTTTTTTTTCCCTATAACTATGCACAAACGTACACATCCTTCTGCCTTGACCTCTCCCTGCTCTTCATGTTTGCACAGGTCTCAGGCTGTGTCCTCAGCCCGCAGGTAGGTCCAGGCTGTGGCTCCATCTCCTGCTGACCTTGCTGAGATAGCTGTAATAGCCCCCATAGTCCCTGGGGATGCTGTTGTGCTGCCATCGTTTGTACAAGGAGGAATTCAGGGGTATAATGAATTTGATTATGTAGCTGCTTGAAGGGCAGGTGCTGAAGGGCCCTCAGAGGAGGTAGCCTGCAGCTAGCACCACTTTATCCCCACTGAAGAGTCCTCGCAGAGCAAATTGAGTGAGAAGATTTTTTTCTAATAGAGCAGCTTTCAAAAAATCCCAAGCCAACAAAACGCTGTGAGGAGCAATGAATCTGTCTGTTTTACTGATCTTCCTTTGACTTTACCATTGTATAGTTTCACCTCCAGGGACAAAATCTTAGTATACTGTAAACAAACTAGATATAAAAATATCCACAATATTTATACATAAACCTTCTTTATTGAAACCTCTATCTTATGTAACTTTTTTGTTCTGCTAGCTTTATTTACCTCTTGTTTTTCTTTTTGCACCTGCAAGAGCAGCAAAACCTATAATACATTCACAGAATTTTAATTGAACAGCTATCATATTTGCATATGACATTTTATTATTTTAAGAGAAGCAAGTAAAGGCTGATTTATAAAAATACTTTATATATTTTGAAAATAAATAAATATGTATTGCCTCTACTAAAATGCAAATTGCTATCAGGTCTTCTCCCTTTAAGTGTTAGATTGTCTTTGAAGAAAATGTGCAGTAGGCTTTAGTATTAAAACTTGTTAAACAATTCACTTGTGAGATATACAAAAAGGACTTTAATGCACATTTGTCTCCTATATAAATTGTATTTTTCTAATTTTTTGTTCTTTTCTTTCCAGTTGTATTGTATCTTCTTTGCATGTCAGTATTTGCTTAGTAGAATAGCTGGCTGGTTATCATTTCTAAGGGATGGAAGGTAGCTGTTATTCTTCTTCTTTGGAGCTTTGGAAAACTACTAACTTCTTTCTCCTTATTCAAACTTTTCCAGCTTTCTGTGTTTGATTTATTTTTCTTCTGTTCAAATCGATTTTGTCTCTGTACACTATTGCTTACTTTTCTTCCTCCTTTTTTAAGATATGATATTTTGAGTTATTATTTCAACAAAAAATCTTTAGAATGTTTGTTTTGAGACTGTATTTTCACTGAAGATGCTTTAGGTTATGCTGTTCTTCACCTGTTTTCTGGATCAATAATGCTATAAATAGAACTATTTTAAAGAGATTAGCTCTTATATCAGAGTCTGCTTTCAAGCTTCACATACAAATGCCCAGGATACAACATAAGGAATTCTCTTAGACCCACAAGACTGACTTGCCACATAAAGCAGAAACAGATGGCAATAATTTTGCAGATCTTGGAACAAGCTTCTTCATTTGCTTTACTCTCAGTTTGCCCAAGACTCCTGCTTTTTTGAGTGCAGAGCATCTACTAGTCCTTGCTTCCTCACGCTCTCAAAACCATTCTCAGGTCTTAATACTACATGTTCAAGTAGTCATCAGAAATTAAGGTTTGCTACCCTAATTTGCTCTTTCATTTTTGCTGAGAAATAGGTGGTTCAACAGCAATGTGAGGAATAGTCTTTGGTCAGGAAATTCTAATAACAGAAGTCTGTATTAAAATGAAAGATAAACTAAATCCACTTGGTGAGATGAGGATCAGGTGCTTTGGTTTCCATCCCCATAGATCGACATGAATTTAACCAAGCTCAGCTTTTCCAAGATTTCTTTTCTTACTAAGAATACATCTGAACCGAAGGAATAAATCTGAAATTTGTGTGTGGACAAATCAAAAAGGGATTTAACACATTTAATTTTTTTAATTTAATTTTTAAYACCCTTTTTATTTTTTAAATTTAAACAGGGATTTCACGCATAGAAGGTAAAAGCTCAGAACTTTAAGGCATATTCTAAAGTTCAAAATTAGACTCTCCCAGGCCAGTTTTTGGAATAAGTCCCCACTTTATTAGTTTTCAGTAAGTTCTACATTCAGTTTAAATTTGGAGCTTGTTTATAACTTCAGAACAAAAGAAAACATCTTATACCGAAGCTACATGGCCTTCATGAAGGAAAAATACCATTTTAGCCATAGTTTTCATAAACTAAAGAAAGTGACGAGCAATTATTGATAAGAAGATGTGGCTTTTGGCTGATATGGGAAGTAAGTCAGAGGCCTGTGTAAATGGCAAATTACTGCCACAAACTACTAGATAGGAAAATTGCTGTTTATGTGTTCAGCTACATACTACCACAGCTTAAGTTTTCTTTGGTGATTTCAGATTCAGATCCCAGATCCCAGTACTTACCRCTTCAGACAGAATGAAAAGTTGTATGGACCTCAACCTGTGGCTTAAGAAATATGCCTTGAATTTAGTGAAYTTAGTCTCTTTTTTTATGGGCTAATGGGAATGTGTGTGTTAGGGAAAGACAACAATGCAAAAGTACCTTTATTTTTTCGGGTCAGCTTCTAGAGAAATCATCTTCAAAAAGAATATAAGAGAGAAAGTACTACTGAAGAGGGAGAAAATTAGATAACCAAGCTTGTACATCACTAATAATAGTGTTTGTTTTCAAGCTTCTCAGCTGTAAATAAATGGACTTGATCTTGCAACCTCTGTCATCTTCATCACGGTATTATAAATAACTGCGAGGCCACAGCAGCTCAGATCACACGAGAGGATTTCCTGTTCAGAATTTGCAAGCTGTCAGACTTATTAAGGATCACGTCGGGGTACATGTGGGTTTGCTCAGACCTGGCAACACATTCTTGCCCTAATAAAAACACTGCCACATCCGGTTTAAAAGCAGTTGTTGATAGAACGAGTGTAGTATTAAACACTAAAGTATGAGCCATCTTTCTGAAAAATGCAGAAATCTTAAATGGTCTTAATTTCATGCAAGTTGATGTTACACATATAATGCTTCYTCATAACTGAAACAAGTAGTTCCAGGATCTGGAAAGTCGCTCTTTTTTGGAGTATTGGTTCAAAGGTCCCACATAAGCAGTTTTACAGTTTGAGGCTCAATTACAGATTTAAGAGGAAATGTGAACATAGTCACAGTTTGGTATAAGAAGAAAAGACAGAATGGTCATGTCCTAGATTTTTACCTCCAGTACTTGAGAGAAACCGAGATGCTCTCAATTGCTTCCAATCTTGA
Source organism: Nothoprocta perdicaria (assembly GCF_003342845.1). Lineage (NCBI taxonomy): Eukaryota > Metazoa > Chordata > Aves > Tinamiformes > Tinamidae > Nothoprocta > Nothoprocta perdicaria. The sequence goes on from NW_020455521.1 coordinate 2,759,813, forward strand.
TTTTACCTCAAAATGACCTTCACAGGGATAGCAATTCAGGCAATACCTCTCTCAGGACATTGAGTCTGCCTCCAATTGGGCAGAGGAAAAAACACAGTATTGTTAGGATGCTTCACTCATACAGTAGCTGAAAGCTTTGCTTCAGGAAAAAAAAGAATGCAAACAAATCACTTTTCCTAGGCCTCTAATTCTCTCTCTTTAAAATGTTAATTTACAGTAATTTTTCTTAATATAGGGCTATAATGGTGGCTGTTATGATGACTTCATGTTTCAGTGAATACTGGCTTTGTCTTGTTCCATATTCAATCTCTCCGGATGATAAGTTTTATTATGCGCATTGACAGAAGTCAATGTCTGTTTGTTATTTCAGTTTTATATGTTACCAAGCCTAAGCACGTAGAAATTAAGTTGTTAGCTCTATTATGATGCAGTTTGGATTTGAAAAAGAAAAGGGAGAAAGTAAAATGGGCCAAAAAAGCATCAAAATACATAGCAACAAGCATTAGGGGTTTGACTGCAGCTCAAAGAATGAACTAGATTTGCAGCACARTAGGAATGGGAGGAAGCTTTACAGGGACATTGAATTTAGAAGAAAACATTTGCAGGAGAGGGAATTAAATGTTCTGAAGAACTTCTGGGACAAGCCAAAACGAAAGGCTGAGTGTGGAGGCTTGTCAGATTCAGAGAGCTATTCTAGGTGSATTTGTGCTGAGCTCTCAGGGAAAGGGGTTAGGGCAAATTTCAACAGGAACCATCCCAAGGATGAGCCAGGCACAAGTTGCCTGCAGAGCTTCATGGGGCTACTCGTGGGGAGGAGTGCTGTTCTACCAAGCAGCAACATACAGTTATAAGTCTGACAAAGCAGTGCTCTAGTTTTGAGGTAAGGGAGGTTTTATTGCAAGCACTGTGAAAAACTGAGCAAACAAGTAAAGCAAGAAACTACCACAGCTGAATACTGCTAAACCCTGGGTGATATATAGAGGAAAAGGTTAGACAAGAAGATGCTGTATTACAAATATTTCTTTTGTGAATATAACACATCTGTCATACTCTGCGTGACCTACACGTGAACCTCCACTCTCATTTGAACAACACTGTTTTCAGTGCTATGCAAAGTCCTCGGCTTTAAGTAACACCTGAAGTGACCCCTGAAGCAGTGATCCAGTGTCTCTTCGTTTTTTAAAATATTTTTTCTCTGCAAATAATCTTTCTCTGTTGTATACTTTCTTATGATCATTTTATTAGTAACCAGACCATTTATATTATCAACTTTTCATAATAATACCACAATAAAAATCTYTGTGGGCTATCTTGAGACCAGGGTTTCTGTTTCAGATGAAGGCTGATGATGGAGCACAAGGTAGCACAAGTTTAGAAAAGGAGCTAAAGATGGTTAGTGGTTATATCCTCTATATATAGCCAYTATACCATGAAATTCATGGTATAGAAATGCATAAAATAGTATATGTAAATTTTAGATTTGCCTTGTATTGAGTTATTTCCAAGTCAGAAAAACACATTTTTCCTTTTATTCCTCTACAGCTAATAAACTCTAAAAAGCAGTACACGCAGGTCATGTCTTGGTGACACTTAGAGGCTTGGGAGTCTTGTAACCCCCTGCAAATGGCTCTTTGAGAAGTGGTGTTGCCAGATGCTGGAGGTAGAGAAAGCATTTATAAAAAAGGTGGGCTATTTTCCCATTTGGAAGACGTTTAGTCTCTGTCATATGAGGCATCAAGTAATTTAGTGTGAAATTAGGATGTTTGTGGATGCAAGAAGCTGTTTATAGCTGTCCCTGTATAGCCTCCTTAGACAGGCCAAAAAAAAAAGAAAAAAAAAAAAAAAGAAAGCATTCTCTTAATTAATCTTTTGCACTTTTTATTTTCAGACTTCATGGAAACACTTGATAAATTGGCTCATACTATGCAGAGTTTTATTGTACTTTCCAAATTACTTTAATAACTGCTTCCTACTAAAATTGGTAAGCACTTCTGCAACGTAATCTGAAATGAATGAGCTAGCTCTAACAGCATTAATTATATTCCCTCCCAAACACCCTGCATTTCGAAATGCATTGCCAGCAGCAAAGTCACGGCCCGGAGATGTGGCATGGTAACGATGGGCCAAAGAGGAGTCCTCTAATGCACCACACATGCAAGACGTTGTGTCTGCTGGCATGCAGCTGTCAGGGCATCCCCGCTGCGCTCCCATTTRTTTCTACCTGCAGCTAGGTGTTTGGCAAGGAGGATGTGTACATAGGCCCAGCGAGAAAACTTGCCTCTATATGCAAGTAAATTGCCATATGCCACAAGGATGGAGTGATAAGAACTCTTTTACATCTCCCTTGTGAAGTAACTATTCAGTGAAGGCTTCTTGATAATCATTCCCTATTAAGCAGACCAACTTTGTTAAAGTTGGCGGGGAGTAAAGGGGATAAGGAAAACATTATTTTTGGCTGTATGCTAAAAGACAATATTGGTAAATTCAGAAGGCAGTAGCCTGTGATATACATTTAAAAATTCAGCTGTAAGCTGCATTTTTTTTCCTTTTGCTAATGCTTTTTGAGGAAAAGAATGCAGAGGCATTACAAGCATGCCACCAGTATTCTTGTGTTTATCTATGTGTCTGATAACAAATAAAAACACAGCCCTAAGAAGGTAAGTTCAAACAGAGTTTTAACAGACATTGAGATTTGCCATCATAATCCACTCCATTTCTGGGAAAGGAATTTCTGCAGTAGATGCAAAAACATCACCTACCTGTTAGCTATGGTGTTCAAAGACTATATTTACTTTTTTATAATACCCATTCTGTAGAAATCTCTCTATTTACTGCAGTCACTAACTTATAAAAGATATGAATATTACTTATGCTTCAGGAAAATCACATTTGGGAATTAAAATTCTTCTGTGTAACAAAGCCAAGCCATCAAAAATCAGATTTATAAGGCGGAAATAAACAGAAGGCAACAAAACAGCATTGCTCACAAGATTTACAAGTACAATACATCCAATAAAGAATTTTATAAAATAAAATGATCCACCATCAACAAAAACCAACTAAATTGTGTCAGTTTTASGTGTATTTTTCTCCTATCAGAAAATTTACAGTTAGATTTTGCTACGCATTTTAACCTCAGTGYTCTCTCTTGTTGAACCTTTGCACTGGCTCCTGGGAAAGGAGAACAAAGAATAAGAAAATTTTCCTAAACCATCACACTTTATCCAAAAAAAGTCTATGGTAATTACTCTGTTTTTTCCTGGGGRTAAGCGCAAAATATCTGGAAAGGTAGATTATAGGTGTGGAGCTGTTCTTTAATCCGTCAATGATTTTTTGAAGTCTGATGTCCTCTACTCCTGTACAGGGATTAAAACACTTGCAAAAGCGTGCAGTGAAGATTGATTCAGACATGCAGGCAAAAGAATGACAGAGAGCCATAGCAGCCACAGCAAATGGCAAGTCACATTGCATATTTATGACAATGMATCGCCAGAAAATTAATTTTCCCTGTGTGGATGTGGGGCTCAACATTGTGAGCTGCCAGGCCCCGCTGATAGGGCCTGATAGGGCCTGTATTAGCARTCGGGGAAATTCTGTCTTGCTGGCATCTCACTCGAGCCTGATGCCCTCAGACTCATGTCTGGTATGTATTACTCTAGGAGAGGTCACTGACAGAGCTATTTACTGCGTGGAAAATGAAGGTAACACCTTCCTTTGGCTTCCCATTTTTGGTGGCTGTGGGAAAAGTGAAAAGAAGAAGCTGTTTCGGTYTCTCCAGAAATTACTTTAATCTACCAATACAGGTGCACAGGCATCCTGTACAATCCTACACATCCTATACAATGCAGTGCATCTCCTGAGAGTGTCCTGGCCAAGGCGACGAGGAAGATTGACCTGCTGCTCATTCCAGTTCCAAATTTTAAAAAACAGAGCTATGCCAAGGCATCCCACATCTTCCGGTTTCTGCAGGTGCCAAATAACTGTCAAATTAGAAAATTGCCCAAACAGGATACTTTTGAATCCCGTGGAGTTAAGCCAAACTACACTCCAGCTCACTGAACAGCCTTGAAACCGCAAGGATTATATAATCCTGGCTATTCCCAGCACTGATCAGCCCTGTTTTCCCTCTCAATAGGAAAACAGGTCTCCAGCACTTATATTTTCCTACATGATTAAATGCTGAGGTTACCCCTACAAATTTTCCTTATCAGCAACCAGAGAATTGTTTTGCTTGTCATTAAGTTCTATTGAAAAATAATAAGTCCAAACCTCAAAACTGATTTTATCAGTTCATTGTGAATATTCTAACCTGGATCATTTACCTATTAATTTTTCTCCACATATATATTTCAAGAGTCATTCTGTTTTGTTTTTTAATAGAGGTCAATGATACCCTTGTATCAAACTATATACAAAATATTAATTTGACTGAAAGTGTCACTGACCAGTAGCAATCATTTTATTATTATTATTACTGACAGGTTGTATTTTATGCTTCCTTCATCTGAAGTAAAATAATAATATGGTTGTAGCCAATCCAAAGATCCTCTTGCAACYTATGGAAAGCAATAATAAAGTTACAGACAAAAATTGGATTTGTATACTTCTGACAAAAAAAAATTATCCTGAAAAGAGTTTTACATAGTTGTATATTTTTGCATGGGATTTCTCTGAAAAAAGTAGTTAACAAAGTAATATCAATATGTTCTCAGTGATACTCACTCATACAATACTGCAAGCATAAAAGGATCAAAGCCTTCCAATTTCTCTTTCAGCAATTGTAGTAAAAAGATAGATATATATTAATTAGATGTAGTAGAGTTTTTAAATATCTGATGAAATCCGATGAAATTTAAAAGCTTATTTGAAAAAAAACCTCAGATTGCCTTTTCACTACATTGCCAGTGATGAGTTTTTAAAATAAATGTTTTCTATTCCTCTATAGAACTCATTATCATCTTTAATCCTCAGAGTAGTGTCTTCACCATATGCCAAGCTTTTCTCACAAATCTATTTCCAATAGAATTTGTTTCTCTCATTCATTTTTAAGAAACTCCTACCCCAAGGTCTGATGAGATGGTATTTGCWGCCAGGTAGAAGTTCAAAGAGAAGATTTAGCATTTGGTAAGCCTTAATAAAGGTGGAATATTGCCTCAGTGTTGTTCATTCCAGACTTCTTCCAGCACTTTTGTCATGGATCTCTTTCATCATATGTGACGAATGAAACAGATGTCTCTGAGGATTGGTGTCAGAGAAGCTTGTATCTCCAAACCTTCCTCATCACCTCAAGAAATGGAGATCTGCTGTCAGAGGATGTGGCATTTAAAGCCTCCTTTCATGAATGATAGTGATCATGGAGGGAGAAGTGCAAAACTTCTTCAAAAGGATAAAATAAAAAGAAGTCAAATACCACATGAAAAGGGGGAGATTATGGTGATATTTAAATTTTTCAAAGAAAATCCCAAAGGAGGAAAAAAAGAGAGAGATTACTTTGAGAAGTTCATTAGAATTAGTGGGAAATATCACATACGTACCCAGCAGAAAGTTGGTTTAAGAGCTGCTGCAGCTGCCCTGAGGTATTTGATGCAAGTGCCCCAGCCTCCTCTGCAGCATCCTGTATGCRTGAGAGTGGGGGCCAAGGGAACAGCACGTGGAAGTTGCTGTCTTCCCACTGTACAATACTATGGAGTGTCTACCATGCTTTGCACATGCTGAATGAGAAAGAAATGTCATTTGACACGAGCAGCATAGCTAGAATTGCACCTGTTGGAATCAAAGAAAATTGGGACAAATAAACAAAGGGAGAGGGACAAAACTCATGCTGCAGCAACTAATATCCATTTCCTGGATAAATGAGTGGGAACAAAACATAAATTAACATAGAAGGATGGAGCTGCTTTCAAGCATCTTAGATATGCAAAGCTACTCTTTGCTGCTACAGGAGTAAAGTTTACTCATCCTTGCAGTTCTGCTTTTTGGTGTTCTTGACTTTCCTACGGATCCAGGCACAGGAACTGTACCAAAACTGTCCTTACTGATAGAAAAAGATAATTTTTATATCACATGTAGGAGATCTGATGAGCTGCTATTGAAACTAGGTTCTGAAGGTATTCATCAGTGCACTTCCATAACCATTGACAGGTCTTCATAATGAAAATAATGCATACATAAGAACAAAAATTGTAATCAGAACTATAAGTGACAGTGTAGGATGAAGACACTGGGAAATAAAAACATGTATAAAGGAATACCTTTTTTTTTTTTTTTTTTTTTTAATTATGCTGATCTATATCCTGCATTTCATTTCTATGTTAGAAAACCAAGAGCAAATCTACTGATCCTGAACTGATTGCTCTAGGTTTGTGCTGCAGTAAAATGAGAGCTGAATTTTGTTCTCTGTCTTCAGGCGCAGCACTGTCAGCATGCTGTTAGCTCCCATCCCCATAAAACTCCAGGAAAGCCATGCTGAGATCCTTGAAGCTTTTTGAAATGGTTAATAATACAAAAAAGAAAAAAAGCAGGAGCGAATGCTTTTCTTTATGTTTCTAGATGCACTTTAGAGAAGAAAGAATTTTCCTTCCACCAGGAGGGAAATTGCTTTGTGGCTAAAATGGCAATAGACTGTCTCCTATGAATTCTTTCAAAGTGCAGAACAACAGGGAGAGAGCAAATACTCCTGCTTAGATAGATTTGAGAAATAAAATGTATTTTACGGTATATACTTAGGAAATTTTGAAGTCAGAAGGAGCTGTCAGATCTCCTGCAGAGTAATGAACCATAGATTTTTCTTGAATTCAGTCCTGTTTAATTAAAACTTAATAACAACTGTAGGTATGTTTTGATCTAAAGTAGTAAGAATTTAGTGGAATCCACTGCCTTCTGTGGTAAGTGGTTCTAAAGACAATTGCCCTTGTTGGTAAAAATCTGCACTTGAATCTGAACATGAAGCACATTACCTATTATAAACRTATATGCTCATTCTCTAAGGGGATGGAAGTCTCCACCTACTCGTTAAAGCACAGGTTAAGACATGACTTCGAATAATATTCGAGCCTAACATAATTACTAATAACCTGAAGCTGAACACAGAAACCAGGCACATCAACCAGTGCTGCAAATACAAGACCCACAGTAATGGCAACCTGTGCAAACGACCTGGGAACAGAAAATGTAGAGAGCAGAATTCAAACCCTTTTGTCTCTTCTTGTAGAGAACAGGGAAGAAAAGTTGAAGAACCCGTCACTCAAGCCTGCATGATCTGCACACAATATTTTCTATGACTGGTAAGTGCACAATATAAGCAAAGGGTCTGCCTAATACATGATGAGGGCATCAGTTGTCTGCAATGATGCCATAGTTAGGTTTCTGGCAAGGCCAGGATGGGTAAGGGAAAACTCAGGACTGATACGACTAAGTATTTTATTTAATGCTTAGCTAAGGTGACCAAGTGATTACTGAGGTATAATCACAGCTGTCACTCCAGTGCTATGTTATTAAGAAAATGTTACCCCAGTCAGAAGCTGACATGGAACCAGTATGAGAAATGTGCCACAAAGAACTGTAACCCCAAGAGCAACAAGAGTGAGCACAAACTGTACTCAGTGTAATAAACACTGAAAGAGTTCAAATGAAAATAACACTCCAAAAGCTAGCCCTAGGTTGGATGGAGTACAGAATATGGAAGAGTATTCTGTTTTAAGGCCTGTAGGACCAGGATTTTATAGAAGTATTGCAAATAATGAGAATTAGCCTCTGCTATACTATTTCGATAGGTATATGATATCTCCTGTGCATTTTAAATAGCTCTTAGCACAAACTGTTACCGTAAGCAGTGTGGTGTGAAGAGCTTCTTCTTGCATGCCCAAAAGATTTATGTATTTCAGACATCTGAATGTACTTCTTAGAACCAGGAATGGTTTTAGAGCCATTTTCACACACAGAGTGAGTAAAAAAAAAAAGCAGTCACTATTGATCCATGTCTTTCCACAGAGGTATGAATGCCAGAGCCTTTGGAGGCTCATATGAACCCATTACTATTAATAGGGCGTTACCATTGTATAATTTCCATTTTGATGAGAAAATGAACTTGGGAACATTGAGCTGTTTTTAGCTGCAATGGGATGAGATGCAGACCTGGCCTCCCAGAGCACTCAGCTCCCACRGCTGGATACCAGCCGAAATGCACTATTCTCTGCTTTATACCTTATGCTGCTTTCACAGTAAGGAATGAGTCTCTCTCCTAATTAAGCCCATGCACCCAGAAACCCTGGGACAAGCTATGGTGGCAGTCAAGGGAATGACGAAGTAGGGAACATAGGGCCAAAAGGATCCAGTGCTGGGGTGTAAGAGTACTCATTTTTTTTAATATAGTCTTTTTTAAAATCCCATCTTTCCTATATTCCCTTATCCTAATATATTTTACTGCAGAAGTCTTCCTGATGTCACTGAATAGCCCTGTCTAAAATAGCATAGGATGTTCACTTATTATTTAACATATTTCTTCTTTCCCGTTTCTTTCCATTAATGGATTAGAGATGCACTTTTATGACTCTAAAGAGCCATAATAACAATGATTGTGTAGTAGTGTACCTCTAATAGTATCTCATAGCTTGGCATTATTTGAATTTATGCCCTGAATTTGTTATGCTTTATTCAAGCATTTAGTGAGCAGATGGCATGCTTATTTGAATAAAGAGCAGGTTAGATTACATGCATAAACATATGATATGATCATTAATGTAATAAAAGAGTTAGCTTTTCCTTCTGACTACATTTATAAAATATTCTCACTTCACACCCATTACTTAGTTGTTTGTGGACTGTTCTTGACTGGATTGAGTAAACACATGCAAATGAAAAAGCTGCTTTATTCTGACTGAATAACATCTCACATCAAATTACGAAAGCGAGCTGCTGTGGAGAAAACTAATTAAATCAAAGACATCTCTGTGCTCAAACTTGGAAGTTTTTGGAACTGTGCTACGGGAGAGGAAAAAAAAAAAAAAAAAAAAGGGAAAGAAAATTCCATCTCACTGTGTGTACCAAAAGCTGTAGCTGGCAGCAGACAGAGCCATAGGCAGAATGTCTGCTCTCCAGGTAGACACTCAAATATTTTTAAACAAATTTTGTGTTGCCTTCCCTGAAGTTCTTACAGTTGCTTGATTGACAGATGTTTTGTCCATGTTTATGACCAAAAGACAAAATAAAGACATATGAATATAAATGCATACATGCAGGATTACATGTATATTTTTCATATAGTTGTGGGTATCCCAGGCTGTGATGTCCCAAACCAAAATGAAAATGCAAAAAGTTTTGGAAAGGAAGTGAAAGCTTGAAAGCTTAACTTGGTGATATCTAGAAAGTTCCACAACATTATGGCAAAATTCTACAGGTTGCATGTGCTTCTTCTATAGCAAACTCCTTTTTTGTTTGCAAATATTTAGTTCTTATCAAAAGTACACTTCAGCCAATAAAATAAGTGAAGTAGGCAGGGACTCATCTGTGGAAAAGATAAACTTTGCCTCAAAAATGAGCTGCTGAGCTTCTGTGTAGACCTCTACTGTAAGTGAAAGGCTTGGAAAGGCCTGAGCAGTGAAGGTCAGAACATGGTTCTTTCCTCCAGAAAAGARTAGACTGTAGACACTTGTACCCAGAAACTGCAGTACCTGCATTTTTTTGAGCTGTGTCTGAAGGGCTGCTCTCCCTGAACAAATCTGTGCATAGAGGGTCCTTCTGTATATTTACCTGGCCTATGCTACTTATTAATAATCACTAATAATGCGTTATTGACTAGTTCAGTAGTCAATAATTGACTAATTTGCCTTCTAGAGAGGAATATGGGGTAATGCTAGAGTCAGGCAATGATTTCTTTTCTGCAAGAGCCCACATATCGTACATACAATACGCACGTACATAAAATACATACACATATCATACAAACATAGAGGGTACGAYCCTATGCACAGCCTGTGTGCAAGGAATTCTGCATAGAGGTGCAGTTCATAGCTCATGATTGCCACTCATTCAATTCTAGAGAATTCTCACACACAAAAGTGGGGGTTTCCATAATATCACGGCAATTTAAAAACCTCATACATGAGTCTTAAGAATAAAAAGAGAAAAAAATTAGAACTGAAATATTGCTGCTTCATACACGAGCCCATAGGGCAGCCGTCTTTCTTCCTATCCCATTGCAGTTTGGCTGCTTTTTAAGGAAAGTCCCCTGCTTTCTAACAAGTTCCTGCTGTCAGCATCATGTAAACAACATAACTCAAAAGGACTGGCATTTTATGGCCAGTGTAATGAGGAAAGACTGTGATTTATAGGACATGGAGCGTGAGCGATGGAGCTGCTTTACCAGTGCTACCCATGGAGCRAAGCACAGACCAGGGGCAGCGCCAAAAAGAGCTTGACTTATTGCCAGGCTGCAGCGTGCAGGAAGCTCTCTCTGAACATAAGGAGAGAAAGTTAGTAATAGTTATAGTTAAAAGAGTTAATAGTTAAAAGAGCTTGTTATACTGAAGTTAGAGTTCATTAAAGATTTCCATATGAAGCCAGTATACAACTGAGAATTCTGTAAAATTTGCAAGTGATTTAATTCAATGTCTTTGCTGCTTTGATCGTGGGTTTTAAGGGAATGCATCAACACTTATTTTGCTGTAAAAGTTGCACATCTCTGCTTCTTGGCGCTAGTTTTTACTTTTCCATCCTCCAATAGTAAAGCAGTAATAGTAACCAGGACTCAATTCTTGATTGGAACAGAAGAAAAAAAAAATCTCTACAAATCTGCACACAACTTCACGTTGAGCACAGAATATCATTTTTTACTCTTTGGGGCTTTCAGTTTCACTGTTTGGAAGTTTAGCTTTTTTTTTTTTTTTTTTTACGTTTATGTTTTTTAAGTGTTGTTAGAAGCAGGTGTAGAAATCAGATTCTTGGTTCAACTTTCTGGTGCTGGACAGGTAGGCAACATCTCAAGAGAATTTCAGATTATTCTCACTGTTTTGTTAAAAGAGCCCAACACCTACCCAGCAATATATTATTATAATTTCACACGAAGCCCTTTAGGCTTTTCTTTAATGCACCCTCACAATTTTCAAAAATTAAATATTTTAGTACATAAAAATATGTTTGTGTAGAAACAGCACAATCAACAGAGCTTTGCTGAAGAACCTACATGATATTGAAATGTTGTTTTATGAAAATTAGGAATTCTGAAGGAATCATGTATATAAAAACGGTTTTCAAAAGGATATTAATAATTTTGGAATAGATCATTTTTCTAAACTTGTTAAAATTTCTTCCATTGCTGCCATTAATTTATGCAGATGGATAAAGCAGTTGGTTTTTATTCTCTGAGCTGAGCATTGTGAATATGAAGAAAATTCTATCATGTTCTTGCATTTTGTGATTAATTTTCTCTCTTTCAAACATTCATATTTGTTGTTTGTTTAGCTTGAGTATTGTAAACAGAAATAAAGTGCAGCAGAATGCACTTGTGAGAAAGGATACACTATACATGGAGAAAGAAAAAATGTGTAAGATATAAAGACTACATAAAAATGAGAAAATATCATAATGCATATTTAAAATAGATATTTTGCTATATTGCCTTGTTTTCAGGAGAATATAATATGATTTTTTTTTTCTTGAGAGCCATCACATAGGGTCAGAAATGATTAAGTTCAAAATAGCAACCCGAAGAAAAGGCTGTACATTTTCTTGTGCCATTCGGTCTCTGAAGAAACTCACTGATTTCTATTTGTTTCCAAATTTTGCAGGTCCCTTTCGAGGCAATCACTGAGGACTCAGAACCAACAAGCCAACCATGACTTTTCTTTTTCCACCTTACTRCCTCAAATACCCACCACTCTGGTGCTCAGTTTAGTTTGGTGCTTTCCTCCTTGGTACTGCAGAGCACAACAGAATCCTCTATTTACGAACACAAAGTTTTCCAAACTTTTCCCTTATTGAATGAAAATCATTTTGCTTGAAACATAGGGAATCACAATACACAAACAATGAATAGTAATTGCAGTCAAAATCATACCTAAAAAGAAATATCCAGAGAGGGACAACAAGTATTCAACCCACAGCAACAGAATAAAGAGGTAACATGGCTAAAATATTAAACCATTGCAAACAAAACCTAATAAAGTGTGTGCATGACATACTTAATCGGGGCTAATAATAAGTATCTCTAATCTTGAAGTGGTATATAATAAAGAAAAGAAAATATAAGCAATAATTACATTCAAAAGCTGAACAACACATCCAGGCCTCCTTCCCACCAAAAGCCACCACAGACACCACCATGAAACACGCACTCAGAACCCAAAAAAACAAGACTGCATTTTAGTGCCCTTTTCTGGAGTTTTACATACAAAATGCATGCTGCTGTATCCTCTGCCTTTTCTCAGCAGTTCACAGGGAAATCAGCTCATCTGAACGAATAAAATCTACCTGAGGGACCTCGCTCTGGATGTTTTGCAGTTTAATACCTTGGTGCTGCTGCTGGCTTCTCCACTTGGAGTCATTTAAATCTGTCGTCAGTGACGTTGAGCAGAGTTGGGGAATGGCACAAACTTAATGCATTTTCCAAGCTGTCKATCTGCTCTCCACACACTCCTGTCATAGAACAGGAAGCAAGTTTGAGTCATCATATTTTTGATTGCTTGAGCCAAAATAAGGTTATGGACTCCAGTGATATTTCAGTCTTCCAACATATTCCAGCCAAACAATGATTGGATTTAAAGACTATGCCATTTGTGAGTCAGTTGTTTTGCAACTAGGCTCTTCATCTTAAGTTTAAAGAGAAAATTTCCATTTCTCCTTCACATAGCAATGATGTAATTCCAGTTGATGTCTATTACAATTCATATTTTGTTTTAGGTTCCTAATTGTTGTCAAGAGCAGCAGCAACATTGTAACTGCTTGGGACCCTCCTCACAAGATGAGGGCTCTTCTGTGTGGGGTATTGTGAAAACAAGGAATTAGTATATACATATTTCACATAACTTATTTTCTAAATATTAAGCAAGGAGTAAATGGGAATATAGATCTAGGGGAAAAAAAGAAATAAAATAAAATGGCCATTGGTATTAAACAGTCCCAGTAGCCTCATTAGCTCTGCCAAGCTTTCTGGGCAAGGAATTTTGATGGGGGAATGAAGGAGAACAAAGATGCAACTTCTCAAACAGTTTTGCTTTCTATGCCTATTTCCTGCATGAACCAGTCTCCTCCTGCTCATGAAGTGGAAGAAAAAGTTCTTGCCTGAGACAAAAATAACCCATGGACCCAGGTCAGGACTGGGGGCTGACCAGAGGTGGGAGTCAACATTGCATTAGTGAGAGGGAGATGACAAGTGGAAGGGGACAGACCTTGAGAGGCCTTGAAAACAGAGAAGCTGCTCTTATCCAACATGACAGAAAAGAAAAAGAAATGATGCTTTGCATGCAGAAAATAAATATGTTAAGGCCAATGGACTAAGAAAATGTTTTGTAGATTATGTTAGACCATGCTAAGCAAAGAAAGTTAACCATTTGATACAGAACCAAATGGAAACCTGCTGCTTTTTTAGAGATGAATCTCATGTTCTCCATTTGTAATTATTTTTACAGTTAAGGATTATTGGTTTTYATAGTTAAGGTTTAGAAAGCAGCTTCAGATCAGTGGAGTCTGTGGCCTCATTGCAAGAGACAAGTACCACAGGTGGGAGACAGTTGTAGTGGCCCTTCTATTGCCTAATATCTATCACAGAGAAAACAGAATGAATTTCYTTGAATTGCACTAGGGAAGATTCAGGTTAAGTCCTGGAGGAAAGCTCCAGAATGGTAGGGCTGATGTGTCCCCAGAGTCTCCCCACTACTGAAGATCTTCAATACAGAGGAAACACGTGCTGGGCAGGGCAGTAAGCACAGCTGCATGGTGGGAGGGGAAGGGTCTAGACACTCTTTTCAAGTCCCTTTTCCAGGCAACGATCTGCAATAGCTCAGTACATCTACCATTTGATTATACAACTTTGATGCAACATCAAGGCTCCTTTTGAGGAAAACAAGGAAAGGAAAATGCTTTCAAAAATTGCTCTTATCTATCTCTTCTGTTAAAAATGTCTGATTTGTTTCTCATTTGAGTTATTCCAGCTTTAATGTAGCCTTTGGTTCTTAGCCTCCATGATCTAGTTGTCTTAGTCACTTTGAGAGATRTATAATTTACTATTTCAAAGATTAGAAACACATACATGTCAGACCTAATACTGTCCTCCTTAATATTGATACTCATATTGGTACAGCAGCATTTTCATAGTATCAAATATTATAATACTTCTAGCTTGGAAAAATCCATTTTGGGCACTACATTCCTGGAATCTTTTTGAACACATTCAGCTAGACCAAGAAGAAATAATAATAGTTCACAGCAAGAAAGATTCTGCCCTATGACTTAAAATGTGCCCAAAATTTGTTTAGTAGGAGCAGCTTTTGCTGAAACAAAGACATAATGAGCTAATGTCAGGGGAAAACTTGAGAAAAAACGAATACCCAAGGAGCCCTACAACACYGGGAGAAATGGAGCTGCCACAGCTAGCATTGCAAATAAGGTTGCAAGGAGCTGTGAGAGCAGCAGTTATTCTGCTAAGTGAAAAGCACAGACTCTAATTTTGCACTAAATTGAATGTGGGAAATAAACACACACTGTAATGCCCTGATATGGCTGCTTTTAATAATAGCACAGCTTCATATATCTAAGGGCATAGGCCATCTGCCCTTAACAAAAAGTGAAATTTTTAAATAGAGGATGATGGGAAATGGCTATGAAACTCATATGAATACAAGTTTTTGTGGGCAAACTTAGACCCAAGAAACAGAAGAAAACCATCTGAAAATTTCAAAGAAGATGAAATCCTTCCAAAAGGTTGGGAGGAAAAAAGGAGGGCAATCTTGCACCCCAAGTGAAAAAAAAAAAACACGTTTTTAATTTTGAAAGGAATGCTATTTTCATCCTTCTCTTAATATAACCGGACATAAAGGCTAAGTTATTCTCTTTTTCTTTTTTTGAATTATTTTTTTCTTTCCCCTACCCTGTACTAATGAAAAATTATGTGCATAATTCAGACACACAATCAAGGGAATAAGCATAGCATGTTCACACAAGGCATTGCTTCTCTTACTTGGCTTGCTAAGACTGATCATTGACTATAAATCACTGCTACAAGGTTAAGAAAAATCATCTCTTGATAAGAAGTTTCCTGAGTTTCCTGGGTTCTCAGTCACTGTTAATGCTATTATTTCAGCACTTGGGTTACTAGACTTTTGAGCAGCAGGACATGAAAGCTTTTCAGCATTTCCAGCTCCTATAATGAACTGTACAACTGGAAAGGACTGTGCTATTTGTTTTCATATAAAATATGATTTTTTTTCCTATTTCATCCTACAGTTTTTTCTAAAATGAAATTCTATTCCAAAATTTGGATTCTAAAAAAAATTGAAATCAAAAGGAATTCTAAAGCAATAACGGGATTAAGATCAGAGTTCATAGCAATAATCATAAAACATGTGTGTGTGTATATATATATTTATCTGYGGATGAGCTTCTAACCTACCTATCCAATTATAAAGCTGAATAGTTGGTATGTACTTTCATTCAAAGCCAGAAAACTTCATGAAAAAAGGATTACTGATAGAGATGAATAAACAGTAATTTTTGTTCAGAGTTTCCTAAGCTGCTTTTGATTCACTTACGTTGATTCTTCTCTAGTCACTTTCCACAAATCTTTAAATACTCTAATACTGCTCAATTTTATTAAGTTCTGCAAAGGGTAGCATCATAAGCTTAGCTTAGTTTTGCAATTCCATGACCAAACCAGCACACTAATTCTCAGAAAAAGTCARACAAAACAAAACAAAAATATCTTTACATCTCATTTTAATTTTCCTCTCAGAAATGAAAGGTATAAAAATAAAAATATATGCTGCGAAGTAGCCAAAAAATAAAGGTTTATCATAAGTACAGACACCTCCTGAATGAAAAGTTACAAATCCATGAGCAAAAGTCATCCTACCTCAGGACCCAAGAGGAATGTTTACCAAAAAGAAATGACCTCCAAGCTGCKGGCAACAGATCTTCAAACCCCGATTTGTCTCAATCTAGGTTTTGTTCTAACCTCTGCAGAGGTTTTAATTTCTGTGAGTGTTCATTAAAAAGCTGGAATTCATTATCCCTCTTTTTCCTCATAATAAAAACTCAGAAACTCCTGTGGTTTTTTTTTTTTTTTTGGTTACTTGACTTTTTTTGTTGTTGTTGTTGTTTTTTTGTTTGTTTTGTTTTGTTTTTTGATAAATATATCCCTATTAACTGAAGTATCTTTCTACACCCAGAATCATTTTGGCAGACCCCCGTAACACCTCATCTCCTGTTATAGCAATGTGCGTTGCTCAAGCTCAGTGATGTCGTTCCTGACACAACTCCACACAGCTTTGATCTTGATTATTACTTCTGTGACAGAGGAGGTTTTAAAGAACAGTGCTCTGCGGATCTCACTAAACTATGGAAATCATAGTGGCCTTTTTTTACATAAAGCCTTCCTGGAAGTAGCTGAAAAGTCCAGTGATCTCAACACCATCTGGTGTAAAAAGCTGCCTGTGAAATGAACGGAGTTGCCTCAGTTGAGCAGGGAGGGAAATCAGTGCCTGGCTACTTGGAGAGAGCCCCCGAAGGTTGTTGYAGATCCTCTATGGCCACATTATTCCTCGCCCTCCCCAAAGCCACCCTCGCAGCTGTTTCATTCACAGCCTCCTCTCCAGATGGCGAGGGGAGCACGCGGGAGACCGGCGCCAGAGCAGATCCCTGTGCTGGAAATCCAGGGCCAAGGAAAGCGTCAAGGAGAAATCCCGCTTTTCCGATTATACGGGACACCCCTGTGAAGGTGTCAGAGAGCAATTTTTATTTCAGTAGAGTCAATTCCAGTTTAGAGCATGGAAACATCAGTGGAAGGTTATGCACCTAATTTTCTCATTGCTCTTGCTCGTCACACTTTCACATAGCTACTTGCTCCCATTAGGTTATGTAAACTGGAGCTCACATAGATGAAAATTATCTGAAGCTCCTCCAGCATCAGTAGGGACAAAACCTTTTGCCTTCACCAGAGGGATAATTCTGTGGGGGGACAAATTCTGTGCTAACCTGCATCCTATGCATTTCCATTGAGGCCATCAAGGCTGGAAAAAAAGAAAAAGAAAAAGAAAAAAAAAACCAAGAAATCAATGTACTCTGTCCTGCTAAGCAGAGCTCTTGGGGATGTTTTTCACCTCCATAGTGCATACAGCTGGGAAGGCTATTCATTAACAGTATTTCTTTGAGGATCCCTCTGAACTCAGGATGTCTTTTCTTTTTAGAGTGGTGAAAAAAACAAGTGCGTTATTATTGCGGTTGTTGACACTGTCCTTTCTTGGCAGGAACACAGATTACCCGGGTAGCAGCGGTAAATGATGGGCTGTAAATCAATCAGGTCAAATTGGCAGGGTTTATTAACTAAAGACAACAGTGTTTTTCAGCCGAAAATGAATGCGCACAACGTGGCAGCTATTGTTGCTGTTTGCATGGGGAGAGCCTTTTCATGGCCGCRAGGCATTAGGATGAATAGAGAGGGCAGTTAATTGTGGGTTGCCTTTTGCAGGGCGCACACTTTAAAACAACACTTCTTCTGGTGAAACAAGTGACAGATTCTGTAATTATTTCTTCATACACCGCTGAATGCTTGAATAAGGACGTCTTTATTTTCTACTCCAAAATATGCATCTACGGAGTCGTAGATATCCAGCCTTCTGGATGTCAGGTCATGATGTTCTTTACTTCACCGTGCAGAATCCCAGGTTTTGTGGACTAACCTCATGCTCCATTTCACTAGCTTTTGATCCTGGGGGATGCAGAAGGACTTGTGCAAGACCTAGACTGTACTTCCAATCTCCTCACCTTACAAAATAAAAGTACTCAACTGCATTGATTTGTCACTTAACTGAAAGAGCCAGCAATTTTCTTCCTCTCCTGGTACTCTCTAGGTATAAAACTTAAAATAGATGTAACTGAATAGTTAACTCACATTACTCTTACTGCATAGTGGACCTCAATAGTAATTTACTAGTATATCAGCGTAGCCACCTCAGCTTATTCTTATGCTAACCAAATACAGTGGCCATTGATTCTCCTATCAGAAAAAGAGAGGGAATATATTTTTAGCTAAACAGTATTCCCACATATAAAAAGTGATGCCACTCAAAAGACTTTATTTGTCAATATATGTTTCTAYTGCTGATTTTCAGCCCAACTATCATTTCCCCACTTCGTTCAGTGATGTAGCCATTCTGAGAAAACATTTAGGTCCAGAGCAACTTAACAGTACAGCTGTGAACAGAATCACAAGGAAAAAGCACCACATGCCATCTGACATCTCAGTGGCCAGTTTTCCTGCAGGATTTAGCAAACTAACTTCAGAGGATTACTTAGACAGGTTTTGAGCTAATTGTGTTTGCTATCTTAGATAAATATACACATATTATTCACATATAAATGGCATAACTCTTATTATACCACACTAATCCCAAGACAAATGGTTGCTCAGAGCCTTAATGTACTACCTCATTCAGGGACTGCTCTATAAAAATCTCCTTTAATTTTCCCCTCCAACTCAACTTGATAGCAATTCATTCTAAGCAATTTTCTTCAATCCATTTTCTAGCCCAAGCAACAAGTTTGTATAATGGTGCATTTGTTCTTTGTGTCATTCAGACTATTAAAAGTGTCAATCCGCTAATGTTCATTTTTTGTCATGAGGTTCTTTCTTCCTCTATAGTCATCAAAAATACCTCTTGCATGCAGCTCAGTACACTTTTAGAGTGCTACATCTTTTCTTCTTCTGAACCATGAGGAATGAGTGATTAGAAGCACACATTAATTATCTTTGTACAGATGCAAGGATAAAACCATAACATAGACCTTACAATAAAGGATGGAATTAGAGTAAAAATTATAAACCCTTCTATTTAAAACTCTTGTCTCATACTACACTGAATAAAAATAGAAGAGTCACTCAAGGTGAAGCTTTAGATTTATTTGTTAAATGGTTTTTCTCATATATCATGATATCATTTAAAGAATATTGATATCAAGGATGTGAAATAGTGACTGAAATTTAGAAAGCACCAATGTGCTATCATGCTGATCAGCTCAAAGTAGTAGTTTAAAAAAACATTGTTAGCCAATCTTGTGGACCAGCTCAAAGAAGAAGATCCCACAATACACGCTGATAAAGACATGCAATGAAGATAAAATTGCCACATAACTCTGAAACTGAAATTTCAGTAGTAATTGTTTCTTTCATCTCAACTAGAAATAGTAGGGAGAAGAAAAGATATCTAGATCGAGACAAAGTGAGAGTCAAGAAATATACTTTCAACACTCATGATTAAGAAGA